>NC_049904.1:23220503-23820503 GCF_001411555.2 Juglans regia
TCTCGTATGTCTTTGATTAATAGCCAGAGAAACAAGGGTACAAAAATAGAAAATAAATATTAATTTCCATAAAAAAAAATGAATTCAACTGAATACAGCCCTTTTCTTCCTATCTACTTGTGCCACTTACATTCCATGTTAATGTAACTTATTGAATACTATTGGTTAACTGGTAAATTAAAGTATTCTACTTGCCCAAACAAAGAAAATGCAAATACAAGGGGATTAAACACTTAGAGATTACCTGTCCACTTGCAACAATAACAGGATCCGTCATTATCTCAAGTGTGATCGGGCAAAGGAACTCGTGAGGGATAATCAAAGATGTGCACTTCTCAAGCATTTTAGGCATTACAGGATCTTCAAGAACATTTGTGACTTCCATGCCTGCAACTTGTTTGAATTTGTTAAGAAGATCAATGATCTTTTGGGTAGTCTCTGCATTTTGCCTTCCTCTTTCTCTAACGAGGTTCCTCACAGCTATTGTCTCTATCTTAAGGTCCTCAATGGTATGCAGCGCCAGTTTATTTGCTAATCGTTCTATTATGGCACTGTCAGCATTCCGGTCATCCGTTTTAGAAAACACCACCATCATATCCATTGCTAGTTCTATGTCCTGTGTATCCGTTCGCTTCCTTGCTCTTCTAAGTTGCACGCTCATTAGCTCAATCTGAACCACAGCATAAGCACAAGTTTTAGAAATTTGAAGTGAAGAACAATATTATCTCACACAATGTTAAAAGAACTGGCTTAGATTATATAAACTTATGATCTACATCATTGCAATCAAACTACTTTGTTAAATCTCTTCAAACCCTTTCATGTCTTTGTATCTCTCAATTACATTTCAGTTCCCAACATTGAAAGCCTGTAAGGGCCTACAGAAGAAAAACAGGGGAAAAGAAGAAAGAAAAACCTTGACAATGCAAATATTCTGAACAGATGATCCTACATACTTCGAATCATTTATGTAGTTTTTTCAAGATTTTAGCGAAAGTATTAATTGAAAACACAAATAATAGAAAATAAATTAACTTTTTCTATGTAAAATACATTCCATTGCCTTGTACAGAGTTCAGAACAGACGACAGATGAGCTACTTTTAAAATCATAACTAGTAGCCTATAAGCTATATGGCTAATTCTTCGAGAAGACCAAAGGCTCATAATTTCTCACCAAGCCAACAAAGATAAGAACGAGATGCATGCTATTACTTGACAGAATATAATTTCATATTTGGAAAAAAAGGGCGATGCTGATAGAAAATACCTGCTCTTTCATTTCATCCGAGACCTCAAGCGCCTCGCTAGGGAAACCATCCAAAGCTTGACTAAATTTTTCATAGACGGCATAAAATTTGACTGTGACCGCCTCGCTTTCCAATGCCTAAATTGACAGCAAACCAGAATATATGAAAAAAATAACAGGAGAGAAAAAGGATCCCAATTATCTTGTTTACACCTTATATGAAAGAAGATTCTCAAAAAGTTTCAAAGTCCTAACCAGATAGATCTTGCTACCCTCATTGCAGGTTTTCAATAATTTCTTTGCCATGAGAAAAGCCTTCTTCAAATTGCACAACCAAGCAACACCAGCCTCCGGAAGCGGCTTTTCGAGGTCCCTGATCTCTTCAAAAAGCGGCAACAAGACCTTCATGCGCCTAACAATACCGCAGCATTCTTTCCTCTGCGTCCTTCGGTAATCTCCAAACCGAGCCACTGATTCAACCACCCCCACTAGTTCTTCAACCACATCCAACTTGTCCGGTTGGTTCGAAGCGCCAAGCACGTTACCTTCCTCTACAATTTCCACTACCCCTCCTTCTCCCTCCTTTCGCTTTGCATCCATTGTCATGGATCTACAGCCAATGGACAACCCGGAAAGCTAGGGTTTCTGGGGTTTTTATATCAAGTACTCTGCCACTGAAGTAGATGTTCTAATTATTTTCCTTCCTTTCTACCACAGCATAATAATGGCCGTGGTCAGGAAGGTTGAGGGAAAGAGAAACGAGAAGAGAAAGAAAACCCTAACCCTAATATCCAGTGTGTAATTACAGGGCAGCGGTGCTTCTTTGGTGGGTGGTAAAGAAGGTTTTCGCGGGCTTTTCGGGTTTCTGTTCTTTTCGTGAGGAAATGCTTTCCGCGGAGCCTAAAATAGAAACCAACTTTTTTGAAAGGTTGTTAGCTAGTCTCGTTCCAACGGCTAGATAGTTCTGAGTAAATATGAGGCACTGAATCGTTAAAATTATTAAAGGATAATCCCTCGACACGTGAGACCAGTGTTAAAAATATAATTCACATTATTAAATTTATTTCTTTTTGTTAGGTTAGATTTTTGAGCAGTTTTAAATTACTTAAATAAAATATTACTCCATACTAACGTTCACACAACATTTTAATATCTTCAAATTTCGGTGATCTTGCAATGCTTCGAACATGGGTAAGATACTTTTGGCATCGCATGGATTTTGATACGAGATAAGATGAAAAATCTATAAATAGTAATGAAATAATTTATAAATAGTAATGAAAAATCTATAAATAGTAATAAAATATTTTAATTCAAACCATTTCATTATTATTCACAAATTTCTTATCTCTTCTTATTTGCCAAACATCATAAAATATCTTAATTCAAATCATGCTATTAATATTCATAGATTTATTATCTCATCCAATTTCTCAAACATCTTCTATTATTAAACTAGTTAAATGTAAAAAAAAAATTATATTATCACGTCAGTATGTAGATCCAATTAATAAAGTGTTGAGTAGAATTCTCAATGTGTAATATATATCTCATGACAAAACATAAGAAAACTATGTTCTTCACTTAGCTTGTATAATTCATGTACTTAAAGTCTAGGCAAGTTTGGACATTATGAGAATTCTCAAAATTTCTCATAATTACATTCTCAAACATCACTTAAATACAAAACACATTTTAAATTCAAAATTTTCATTAATCACTATCTAATCATTATTCAAATTCAAAAATCAATACAACACAACGTTTACAAACTTTAAAATAAAAATTATATTCAAACAATTTTTTAATTTTATAATATTTTTATTCAACTTTTTATCTCTGATCATTTTCTGAAATCTAAGAAAACCATTTCACTCAAACCATTTCACTATTATTAACAAAATCTTGAAGAATTCCAAGTGTTCAAAGATGCCATTTATATCCTTCCAACATGTTCACCCAGGCAAAATATTTGTTGTATCAAATATATGGTTCCAGCCAAGGAACATGGGGGAGTGGATGGAACTATTCAAAGAAGGCAGAGAGCTAGGCTTAATGCATGGGTTGACAAGTAGTTACATAGAATAACCAAATTATCTGCAACCATATGATCAGATGGATTGGGTTTTGTTTAATTAATTTGTGGAGTTGAAATCATGACCATTTGGAATTGCAATTTCAAGCATTGTGATTGTATTTAAGCAGGTGATCATGAAGATAATCCATAGAAAAAACAACACTTTGAAATCCCAAGTACTGCTAATGATTTCAACAATTTAATTACTCATGCATGCATGCATTTTGGTTCAATTAGAACTAATTTCTCCTCCCGGACGTGGAAATTATGGGCATGCAAATTAACAAAAGGATATATCGCTTTTTTTTTTTTTGACATCCGATATATCGCTTTTATTACGATCCTACCGGCCTTAAATATGGTACTGATGTGTGAGGGTGATACGAAAGTTTGAAAGCACATGACATGCGAAGGTAGCCGTTAAGGCGGACACGTGACAACGCAACTTTTCATCTGGGAGATCCGACGGCAACGATTCACTAGCCGTTATATTTAAAAATGGTATAGAGGACCAATGTCCGGACATATCCGCTGTTTCGGTCACAATTTCCCTCATGCGGTTCGTCCCTTTTTCCTCTAAAAGTTATTTTTCCTTTGTATTAACCCTTAAAAAGCTGAAGGGAGAGGGGGAGGGAGAGAGAGAGAGAGAGATCCTTCCGTGTCTCAATGGAGTTTTCTGAATAGTCTCTCTCTGTTTTTTTTTTTTTTTGAGTTTCAAGAAAGATCGTATTACGGCCAGAAAGGTGTACCATGATCATGATTTGGGATGTCTTCTGCTGGAAAGGTAATCCGTGAAGTTCTTGGTCTTTGTTATTGGTGTTTGCAATTTATGACCTGGTTATTGCTTTTTATCTCAGTTCTTGAGCGGTTTCTTTTCCCTTTCTTTTATTTGGTTTTCGATCGAGGGGCTTCAGTGCTCTTTTTCCTAACTCTGCGATTGGTGATTGGCATTATGGTCTGTGATTGTGATTGGATTCTGATTTTTTGTTATGGTGATTGCTCTTTTTATTAATAGAGAAATGGTTGGATCAGACGAGAACAATTCGGGCGTGATCGGACTCTCAAATCTTCAAGGTACTTGACCCAGATTTGATTTTAAAATTTACAAGTTTACACTGGAAACCCTGGTTTGATTTGTTTTTGCGTTTTTAACATGTGGAAATTAGAAGTTGGATTTCGTGCTGGAGGTGGAAAATGGGGTTTGGGCGTTGGACACAACCGGCGAGCGCTGAGCAGCATTGACCGGAATATAGTAGGAGCGCCTTCTTATCCTTGTGCTGTCAACAAAAATGTCTTTTCAGAGTAGGTTCTCATTCCCTAATGCATTTATGGTTGCTGTAAACTCGAATAAATGTCGTCTTTTGGTTACTTTACATGGTCGATCAATTCAATTTAAGTAGGTATTAGATGGAGGGGTGTCCACGTGGGGTTGACCCCCTACTGCTTGTAACGTATGGCTTGCGTTATTGTCGTTTCACAACACAATTGAAGGCTGGCCAGCCGTGCAGAAGAGGACCTCCTCAATTGTGTTTTTGGCACCATTTGAAAAATAAAAAAAGATTCTTTCTTTTTGTTCTCTCTTGATAAAATACTTAGACTGTAGATTGATTAAGTGTTACTCTAGTTCCATACTACGTAGTACACTTTCACCACTAAGAGAAAACGCTTGGAGTTTAGCAATCTGGAAAAATTTGTGGAGCAATTCTTTAAGCTGAGCTTGAGGTACTTTTCCGCTGTGCATTCTAACATTGGTACCAGAGATAGGTTTTTTTTTTGAATTGCTTCCAGTTTATTTTTTTTTTCTCGCATATGCTTGAGATTTGTATGGTGTATTTTTTTTTCATCCTCTTTTTTTTATCTGTTTAAAAAAAAAAAAAGGGCGCACTAGGTGGTGTGCGCAGCACCACCGAGGCGCTGTGCGCAGCACCATCGTGGTGCAGCGCGCACCACTGCGGTGCAGCGCCCACCAGCGAGGTGCTGTGCTCACCACAGCGGCGCTGCGCCCACCACCGCGGTGCAACGCGCACCACCGCGGTGCAGCGCCCACCAGCGAGGTGCAGCGCGCTGCACGCACCAATGAGGTGGTCGGCAGCACCCTACTGCTTGGACCGATCACTTCCGCCGCCTGCGGTGCTGCGTGGGAGGCTCCAGGGCGTGCTGCTGTGGAACGGCTACTGTTCACGTGAACAGTAGCCGATGGAGGAAAAAGAGTGTGGGCCTCATGGCCCGGCCCAATGTTTTTTTTTGGGCTTGGCCCAATGTTTTTTTTTGGGCCATTCGGCCCTTCAGTGTTTTTTTAAAAAAAAAAAAGAAAACTGGGCAATTTTTTTTAAAAGCTCAACTTTATCAAGCCCATTTTTTTTTAACAAAAAATAAAAAGGAGGGGATGAAATTTGCATGACTAATATATGGTAAGATATATTGTTATATTACATGTGATTTTTTATTTAATGTTTTAGATTAAATTTGATCACATGTGAATATATAGTTATATTCATGCTATTTTTTTTATTCCATTATGTTATATTACATGTGATCTTTTATTTAATTTGTTATATTAAATGTGATTACATGTATATGTGAATTGAACATGTGGATATGTGATTATTTTATCATCTATGAATGTTAGGCTTGAATGTTTATACATTAGTTTTTATTGATAAAATAGAAAATTTTCACTAAGTAGTCTTAGTTAGAATTGTCAATGTAAATGATAAACTGAAAAAAAAATTGCAGTGACCCCAGTAAGAATTGTAAATGCACTGATGGAACAAGAAAAATGGACTGTAATGGTATTATATGAACCATCTTTGTAGACTGGCCCAACAGGTTACTGTGGTTGGAGTAGCTGTCCTTGTAGACTGGCCCAAAAGGTTACTGCGATTTTAGTAGGTTATGTCTTTACATGTGACTAGGACTAGACAACTACTTAAGATAGTGCGAGTATGGTTGAGATTTATGATTAATTCTCCCATATTTTTTTTGAATTTGCGCGGGAATTAGGTTAGAAATTTAACAATTGGATATTGTGGCGCAAGAGATGATTCTGAAGCCTAGCGATTTTTCGATCTTGCGACATGTCTAAATTATTTTTTTTCTAACTTGGATGGATGCGGCAGATTTCTTAGGTGTGTGTGTAATATCCCTTCTTTGTGTATTGTAGTGAAATGACATCCAAGAGTATAGTTGCCAATTTAAACAAAGGGGAGAAATTGGATGGGGAGAACTACGACATTTGGCATCGCAAGATCCAATATGTTTTAGATGAGCAAGAGGTCTTGGAGGCCTTATCTCACTCTCTTACTCAGCCCGGGGAAGGGACCTCGGAACAACACAAAATAGATCAACTAGCCTATACTCAATGGGCTAAGAAAAGTCGGTGCGCGCGCATAATAATGTTAAGCAGCATGCACAATGATCTAATGTGTGAGTTCAGATCTATGACACTGCCCAAAGCATGTGGGAGGCTTTGAAATTGAATTTTGGTGGAACTTCAGCTACTAGGTTGCGTGGGTTAACCATGAGGTTTGACTCCTATAAGATGCGCTCTGACCACACGATGAAGCAGCATCTTAGGGCTATGTCAACCATGATCCGCGAACTTAAGTCGGCAGGAAACAACCCGACTGATGAACAGCAAGTCCAGGCAGTGATAAGATCACTGCCGAATTCTTGGGAGAATATGAGCCAGAACCTGACGTATAACGAGAATATCAAAGACATTGATGATGTCACGCGTCACTTGGAATTGGAGGCTGAGCGCCTAGAGGCTGCCAAGCCCAATCACACGGCCTATGTGGCTGATTCTGGTTCGCGTAAGGCATCAAGGCCTAAGCACAAGAAGTCCAAGAATGGGGTAGCTGCTGGACAAATTAAGAAGGTGTCAGGAACTTCTCAGCGCAGCAAGAGGGGCAAGCGCAGGAAGAACAAGTCGAAATTAGAGTGCTTCAACTGTGGAAAGAATGGCCACTTCGCTCGTGACTGCATTGAGCCGAAGAAGGTACACTCTGACTTTTCTCGCATTGTTTTTGTAACTAGCCATGTGATGGTTGCTCACTCCTATCCTGTGTGGACTGTTGATTCAGGAGCGACCGAACACATAGCGCGAGACAGAGTCAGATTTGTTGAGTATCGCCGGATTCCAACTGGGAGTCGTGATATCAAGGTGGGGGTACTGGGACTTGGTACCTACAAGATGGACTTGCGGGGTGGCCGCACTATTTTCCTTCACATTGTGCTATACGCTCCCGAGATCCGACGAAACTTACTTTCTGTAGTTACTTTATTAAGACTTGGTTTTCAAATTGTATTTGAAAACAATTATGTTTCTTTTCATTTGGGCCATGTGTTTTTATGGCAATGCTTTTCTTCAAGACGGTTTTATGATTTTGAATTTGGAGTATTCAAATATAAATGAGTCTATTGCTTTTCTTTCTACATCTGATAATTTGGATTCATATAAATGGCATGCTAGGCTTGGCCATATAAGGCAAGATAGAATGACTAGGTTAGCTAGAGAAGGCCTAATAGACAATCTCGCTAAGGTCATCTTGCCCACATGTGAACATTGTCTAATGGGAAAAGCTAGAGGCAATCGCTCGTGTGAGTGAGCCGATCTAAGCCTGTTGACATATCTTGTGTGTGTATTAAAAATAATACGATAAAGACAAGAACTGAATCATATTGTATTAATATCCCAAACGAAATGTTACATCTTTATGTCATTTGAAACACAAATTACATTTATAGTCTACGCAGTCCTAGATTCCTAACATGAGCCTCAAAGACATCTCTTGCAATAGGCTTCGTTAAGGGATCAGCAACCATGCGACTCGTAGAAAGATGTTTCAGAACCACTTCCTTTTGCGCTATCATGTCTCTGATGTAGTGATATCTGATATCTATGTGTTTGGTTCTTCCATGATACTTTGAGTCCTTAGCATATGCGAGAGCTGCCATGCTATCGCAAAATATTGTCACCGGATCTGATGTATGGCACGCAAACGAAGAACATGCTGCAGAACATGCTATGTATTCTGCCTCCGTAACCAAACAGCTTCTTGAACTGCTGCAGAACATGCTATGTATTCTGCCTCCGTGGTGGATAACGCTATACAGGGTTGTTTCTTGCTGCTCCATGTAATGGCGCCTTGGTTGAGCAGAAAGACATACCCAGTGGTTGATTTGCGCTCTCATCTAGGTCGCTGCCCCAATCGGCATCACTGTAACCTCTTAGCTGCAAATATGAACCCTGATAGCACAGCACATAGTCCGCAGTTCCCTTGAGATATCGCATAATCCTTTTGACCGCTTTCCAGTGAGCTAGTCCGGGGTTTGATTGGAATCTACTCACTAAGCCAACTGCATAGCATATGTCAGGCCGAGTACATATCATTGCGTACATCAGACTACCCACAGCATTAGCATAAGGGACACGAGCCATCTTTTCTTTTTCTTTTTGAGTCTTAGGACACATCATTTTAGACAAGTTCTCGCTCCTTGCAACAGGGGTGTCAATGGGTTTACATCCATTCATTAGGAAGCGCTCGAGGACTTTCTTTATGTAAGTCTGTTGAGACAAACACAAAAGTCTCTTTGAGCAATCTCTGTAGATCTTAACTCCCAGAATGTATTCTGCTTCACCCATATCCTTCATCTCAAAATTGAAGGATAACCACTCTTTTGTGGCGACTATCAACCATTTATTATTTCCAGCTAGTAGTATGTCGTCAACATATAATGACAACATAATGAAACTCTTCTTAGATCTTTTGACATAAACACAATGATCCTCTGTGATCATCGTAAACCCATTCGAGAGAATGACTCGATGGAATCTGAGGTACCATTGTCTAGATGATTGTTTTAGGCCATATATAGATCGTTTGAGCTTGCACACTTTGCGCTCTTGACCTTTGACCACAAAACCCGTTGGTTGATCCATATAGATCTCCTCATCTAGTTCTCCATTGAGAAATGCTGTCTCAACGTCCATCTGGTAGAGTTCCAAATCCATGTTTGCTACTATAGCTAGAATCAGGCGAATTGAGGCAAACCTCACCACTGATGAAAAAGTCTCCTCATAGTCTATACCTTCCTGTTGGGTATATCCTTTCGCCACTAAGCGAGCTTTGTACTTATCTATTGATCCATCCGACTTGCGTTTGACCTTAAGAACCCATTTGTTCCCAATAGTCTTACGCCCTATTGGTAGATCAACCAGATCTCAGACCTGGTTAGTCTTCATAGACTCAATCTCATCATTAAGAACTTTCATCCACTCATCTTTAGTAGAAGATGAGAGAGCCTCATAAATTGTCCTAGGCTCATCATCATCATGCGAAGCTACCATAAAAGCTTCCCCTTCAATCTCAAAACGACGACGGGGAATACTTTCACGTGTGCTTCTAAGCGGCTGAGGTTGTTGTAATTGATTGACAAGTGATGTACTCCCACTCGGATTCAAATAATTTGTAGGAGCTTGAAGAATTTCTTCCTCATTCTCAACTAAATTCCTTAGAGCACTTTCCTCTTGTTCCACAATCTCATGAAGTTCTAAACTCCTATCAACCTCACCTCTACTTGGAAACTGATCTTCAATGAAATCCACATCTCGTGACTCAATCTCAGTCACACTTCCATCAGATTGTTCACCTATTAATACATACCCTTTAGAGTGTTCTGAGTACCTTATAAAGATACACTTCTTCCCTCTAGGGCCTAACTTCCCATACTTATGAGAAAGGTTGTGAACAAAACCCGTTGAACCCCATGGCCGCAAGTTACTCAAATTTGGTTTCTCGCCTGTCCATAATTCATATGGGGTGGAAGTTACTGATTTGGAGGGCACTCGGTTAAGAATGTAGACAGCAGTCAAAAGTGCATCCCCCTAAAAAGAAATTGGTAGGTTTGCTTGCGCCATCATTGACCTAACCATCTCAAGCAGTGTTCGATTTCTCCTTTCCGCCACGCCATTTTGCTGCGGCATACTCGGCATCGTCAACTGTCTTTTGATTCCTTTTTCATCACTGAGCCTTTTAAATTGCTCAGAGAGATATTCTCGTCCTCGGTCAGTTCTTAGAGCTTTTAAACTCTTGTCTAACTGATTCTCAACCATTCTTAGATATCGCCTAAAGCATTCCAATGCTTTCAGACTTATGGGAGATTAAGTAGACATGACCGTAACGTGAAAAATCATCTATAAATGTGATGAAGTAGACACCTCCGTGTCTTTCCCTCACACTCATTGGACCACAGATGTCTGAGTGGACTAATTGTAGTGGAAAAGATGCCCTTGTGGCTTTTCCAAACGGTTTTCTCTTAGCTTTTCCCATTAGACAATGTTCACATGTGGGCAAGATGACCTTAGCGAGATTGCCTATTAGGCCTTCTCTAGCTAACCTAGTCATTCTATCTTGCCCTATATGGCCAAGCCTAGCATGCCATTTATATGAATCCAAACTATCAGATGTAGAAAGAAAAGCAATAGACTCATTTATATTTGAATACTCCAAATTCAAAATCATAAAACCGTCTTGAAGAAAAGAATTGCCATAAAACACATGGCCCAAATGAAAAGAAACATAATTGTTTTCAAATGCAATTTGAAAACCAAGTCTTAATAAAGTGACTACAGAAAGTAAGTTTCGTCGGATTTCGGGAGCGTATAGCACATTATGAAGGAAAAGAGTGCGGCCACCCCGCAAGTCCAGCTTGTAGGTACCAAGTCCCAGTACCTCCACGCTAGCTCCATTCCCCACCTTGATATCACGACTCCTAGTTGGAATCCGGCGATACTCAACAAATCCGACTCTGTCTCGCGCTATGTGTTCGGTCTCTCCTGAATCAACAGTCCACACAGGATAGGAGTGAGCAACCATCACATGGCTAGTTACAAAAACAATGCGAGAAAAGTCAGAGTGTACCTTCTTCGGCTCAGTGCAGTCACGAGCGAAGTGGCCATTCTTTCCACAGTTGAAGCACTCTAATTTCGACTTGTTCTTCCCGCGCTTGCCCCTCTTGCTGCGCTGAGAAGTTCCTGACACCTTCTTAATTTGTCCAGCGGCTACCCCATTCTTGGACTTCTTGCGCTTAGGCCTTGATGCCTTACGCGAACCAGAATCAGCCACATAGGCCGTGTGATTGGGCTTGGCAGCCTCTAGGCGCTCAGCCTCCAATTCCAAGTGAAGCGAGACATCATCAAAGTCTTTGATATTCTCGTTATGCATCAGGTTCTGGCTCATATTCTCGTTATCACTGCCTGGACTTGCTGTTCATCAGTCAGGTTGTTTCCTGCCGACTTAAGTTCGCGGATCATGGTTGACATAGCCCTAAGATGCTGCTTCATCGTGTGGTCAGAGCGCATCTTATAGGAGTCAAACCTCATGGTTAACCCACGCAACCTAGTAGCTGAAGTTCCACCAAAATTCAATTTCAAAGCCTCCCACATGCTTTGGGTAGTGTCATAGATCTCGAACTCACACATTAGATCGTTGTGCATGCTGCTTAACATTATTATGCGCGCGCACCAACTTTTCTTAGCCCATTGAGTATAGGCTAGTTGATCTATTTTGTGTTGTTCCGAGGTCCCTTCCCCGGGCTGAGATAAGGCCTCCAAGACCTCTTGCTCATCTAAAACATATTGGATCTTGCGATGCCAAATGTCGTAGTTCTCCCCATCCAATTTCTCCCCTTTGTTTAAATCGGCAACTATACTCTTGGATGCCATTTCACTACAATACGCAAAGAATGGATATTACACACACACCTAAGAAATCTGCCGCGTCCATCCAAGTTAGAAAAAAAATAATTTAGACATGTCGCAAGATCGAAAAATCGCTAGGCTTCAGAATCATCTCTTGCGCCACAATATTCAATTATTAAATTTCTAACCTAATTCCCACGCAAATTCAAAAAAAATATGGGAGAATTAATCATAAATCTCAACCATACTCCCACTATCTTAAGCAGTCATCTAGTCCTAGTCACATGTAAAAACATAACCTACTAAAATCACAGTAACCTTTTGGGCCAGTCTACAAGGACAGCTACTCCAATCACAGTAACCTGTTAGGCCAACCTACAAAGATGGTTCATATAAGACCATTACAGTCCATTTTTCTTGTTCCATCAGTGCATTTATAGTTCTTACTGGGGTCACCGTGGTCTTTTGGCTATACAGTGCATTTACAGTTCTTACTGGGGTCACTGTAATTTTTTTTCAGTCTATCATTTACACTGACAATTCTAACTAAGACTACTTAGTGGGAATTTTTCTATTTTATCAATAAAGACTAATATATAAACATTCAAGCCTAACATTCATAGATGATAAAATAATCACATATCCACATGTTCAATTCACATATACATGTAATCACATTTAATATAACAAATTAAATAAAAGATCACATGTAATATAACATAATGGAATAAAAAAATAGCATGAATATAACTATATATTCACATGTGATCAAATTTAATCTAAAACATTAAATAAAAAATCACATGTAATATAACAATATATCTTAGCATATATTAAGTCATGCCAATTTCATCCCCTCCTTTTATTTTCTGTTAAAAAAATGGGCTTGATAAAGTTGGGCTTTTAAAAAAAATTGCCCGGTTTTTTTTTTAAAAAAAAAAAACACTAAAGGGCCGAATGGCCCAAAAAAAATTGGGCCAAGCCCAGCCCGAGACATAAAAAGAAAAAAAAAAAAAGGAGAGTGTGGGCCGAGCCATGAGGCCCAAGCCCATGGAAGTCAGATGACCATTAGGTCATCTTTTTCCTCCATTCGGCTACTGTTCACGTGAACAGTAGCCGTTCTGCAGCAGCACGCCGCTGCACCTCCGTGGTGCGCGCAGCACCTCTCTGGTGCGCGCTGCACCGCGGTGGTGCGTGCAGCACCTCGCTGGTGCGCGCTGCACCGCGCTGGTGCGCGCTGCACCACTGTGGTGCGCGCAGCACCTTGCGGTGGTGCGCGTAGCACCACTGCGTTGGTCATCTTCCTCTCGTTCTTCTCCTCCATCCCCTCCTTCTCGTCATCATCCTCCTTGTCTTCTTCTTCCTCCTCCTCCTCACCCTCTTCTCCATCTGTGGGGATTTGGTGAAGTGTGTGAGTGGGTGTGTGTACATTTGGTTATGGGTGCATATGGTTGTGGCAGTAAGTGTGCGAGCATGTGCAGGAGTGTGTGTTCGTGTGCATTTGGGTGGGTGACTGTGCGTGTGTGCGTGTGGTATTTGATTGAAACTGTATGTAACAGGAATTCAGCTTGGACATGTATAAGTTTAACAAGCGCATGTAAAGGTATTGTTTCTTACTTTTTAGCAATGCATACACATTTTCTCTCTCCATTTATCTTTATGAGTTATTTATTTGGTTGAAGGTGTATTTAGGAGAAACTCCAATTAGTTGTAATCCGACTCTAGAGTTACTTGTTTCAATACATGTACTACTTTGCCATGCAATTAATATTATTATTAATATTATTATTATTATTATTATTTATTACAGACAATATCTATGAGAGGAAACATATTTTTTTGGCCCTAACCCCTGTTTGCAAATATTTAGCCCTTGTTCCATTATATAAGAAGTTGTATGAATTTTACTCGAGCAGTCTTGTCCAACATTCTGATGGCTTCAATAAGATAATTTTTTCTTTTTTTATAAATGTTTACTTTTGTTAAAATGTTTTTTTTATTTATTTTTTATTTTTTATCTATGTTTCTCATTTTGTTTCTCTAATTGTTTTTATGTGCGTTATTGAGGCTCTTGGAGGAACTCTGATTAGTTGTATTGAGGCTCTAGAAATGTTTTTTTCAATACATGCGCTACTTTCAAGGCAATTATTATTTTTGTTTGTTTTCTACGTTTCAGATAATAGCAATTACAAAGAAAGTTTTGGCTATTTCCACCTTGTTTGTATAAATTTTGGCCTTAGTTCCATCATATAAAAAGTTGCAGTTAAATGCTTCTAACATTATGATGGCTTTAATAAGGTAGATTTTTTTTTTTTTTTTTATCAATGCTTATTTTTGTTATAATATTCTTTTTTAGTATAACCTACTTTCTACTTTAGTAATTATTCATGTTCTTAAAACTAAAAATTCTAAAATTTTCCTTCAGTTTTCTCATCTTCTCTCATTCTCCACAATTGTCGTCGTCTTCGTCGTCTTCATCATCATCATCTTCTACTTCTCCTTCTGCTTGTTCATATCCTCGTCGTTAGCCTCGTCCTACTCCTAGTCCTTGTCCTACTCCTACTTGTACTTCTACTCCTAATCCAACTCCAACTCCCATATAGCACTTCTCCTTTTGCAGTGGGCAGTCTCATTCAACATTCTAATGACTTTGATAATGTACAATATTTTTTTATCAATGTTTATTTTTGTTATAATGTTCTTTTTTTCATCAATGTTTCTCATTTTGTTTCTCAATTTCTCTTTATATGTGTTATTAATTGGGTTGAAACTATATCTTGGAGGAACTCTGATTAATTGTATTGAGGCTCTAGAGATATTTTTTCTAATACATGCACTACTTGCCAGACAATTATTATTTTTGTTTGTTTTGTGCATTTCAGACAATATCTATTACAAGGAACGTTTTGGTCGTGGAAACCTTGTTTGTATATCTTTTTGCCTTAGTTCCATCATATAAAAAGGTGCATTAATTTTACAGGAGTTAATAATTGCTTCTAACATTATGATGGCTTTAATAAGGAATAATTTTTTTCACCAAAGCTTATTTTTGTTATAATGTTCTTTTTTAGTATAACGTACTTTCTACTTCAATAATTATTCATGTTACTAGGGAATATTAATGTTCTTAAAACTAAAAATTCCAACTTTTTCCGTCATTTTTCTCATTTTCTCTCATTCTCCACAATCATCGTCGTTGTCTTCATCATCATCATCATCATCATCATCATCATCTTCTCCTTCTACTTCTTCTCGTCCTCGTTGTGAGATCTCTAGTTTTACTTATATTTTTAATCCTTATTTTTGAGGTGTTATATTGTTAATTTAATTATTGTGTTAATTAAAATATATTGTTGGTTATTTGTTTTGGATTTTATTTTATTGTTTTGTTAATTTATTTTAGAGTATGTTATTTAGATTATTTGTATTGTTTTTATTTTTGGGCTTGTGTTTATTTTTGGGCTTATTATTTGTGTTTTAATTCGTTGGGCCGTGTGTGTGTGTTGTTAGTTGAAGCCCAGCCGAACAAACCGGCCCAGCCCGTGGCCCGGCCCAGCCCGCGTGAACCCAGCCCTCACTAAACCAAACGGCGCCGTTTGGGTGAAGATGAAGCTAGGGCTTCATCTCTTCTCTTCTGCGCCGCCCCCTTCTATTTCTTCTTCTCCTTCTTCATTTCTTCTTCTTCTTCTTCCTGCGCGTAGCACGCAGCTGCTGCCGAACGGGACCCAGCCGTGAGCCACCTCCACCTTCATCTCCCTCTCTCGTGTCGATCGGCATGCACCCCGAAGTCTTGCTGTCAACCCGTGGCATCACACGGTTGCTTCTCCATCCGCAAGCTCCTCGGTGGCGATGGGCATGGCTTCCGTGAGTGCTGCCGTGCCACGCGTCCGCGAGAAGACTCCCATTTCTCCACGGCATGCTGCCGTTATTTCCTTCCTCCACCGTGCGACACGGGTGCCTTGCAAACCGCCCCTTTGGCCTATTTATAGGCTCGGTTTTCTTAAAGTTTTAAAGGGCGATTTGAGTTCTATTTAGCTTTCATTTCTTGGTAATTTTAGTGGTTTAAATCTGTGATTTTGTTGGGAATCCGAAAGCTTGAGGCTGCTTTTGGCCGTGCTTGGTGTTTGTTCTATTGAGGGATTTTGTTGGTTGTTTCCGTGAATCAAATCCGTGAGTGTGTGGGCTGTCGGGCACTGTGTTGCCGTGTACCATTGTTGCGCTGCCGCTTGTACAATTGTCCATTTCGTCATGTATGTAATTTTCTCTAGTAATATTATGTGTAATTTCTCAAGTTTATAAATAAACTGTATTTATTGGCTTTATAAATTGTTGTTTAATTGTAAAATTTGTTGGTTTGTTGGAAATATATTGTGTTTGTTGAAATATTGGGCTTTAAACGATGTTATGGAAAAATGGGCCTTGGGCCATTGGAATTATTGAGAATTTGTAATTTAATTAATTAAATACATATTTCAATGAACTGTTGAAAAGCATATTTATCGTTTTATTAAATTGTGCGGTGATGTCACGAAGTCTGTTGGATATTGATACTGTTGCGTGGATGCGTGTGTTTCACGACCCCAAGCCGAGATGGGCATTATCTCGGTGGAGCTTCTCTGGTCACTCGGGAGCGTAACAGACTGATGTGACGTCCCCTGAGTTGTCGCAGGGCGACAACGGGAACGGACGAGACGGTAACGCTCCCGTACCGATTCCATGACCTTTGGCTGGCGAGGTTAGAGGATGATCAGCTACGTACGCGCTAAGCGCGGAACTGAGCATCACTCGTTACGAAGTCTCATGCACGGACGTTACCCGTGATGTGACGAAGAGAGCCAGGTCGTGCGGATGGTCCCTAGGGGAGACCGTGGCGCATGCTTAATGACTAATAATTTTGATTGGACCAAAATGGGATTTTTGGTGTAAGTGACTAAAAAGTGTATTTTGGGAATAAATATATATATTTGGTATTATTGTGAATTATGTGCGTTTGGGAACGCGTGTTACTTCTTATATCTCCTAAATGTAATTTTCGTTAATTATGTACTGAGATGTCATAATCTCATGGTGGTGTTTTACCCTACGGTTCCGTTTTATGGTTCCGTAGAATCTGACGCAGAGCCTGAGTATGAACCCGAGGAATCAGCTCCGCCAGAGGGTTGACTTGCTGAGTTACTGTTCAGTGTTATGGGATTTGTTTCCCCTATGTTATTTTCTGTATTTACTTTATCTGTCGGATGACTGTTTAATCCTTGTAAAGTTATGTTATATGTTTTAAAAACAAATTCTGGTACTGAATAAAGAAAGACTTTTTATTTTTCCGCTGCGTATATTATTTTGTACACTTATTGCATGTTGTACACACTCTGAGCACTGGTCGATGGGGTGCGTGATCCGTGTGATCATCATCCCGGTGTCACGAACTCCACTAAAATAACACGTGGGAGTCGAGGGCGCCACAGGTGGTATCAGAGCGGTCTGGCTCTGGGTAACACCGTTTAAATACCTAGGTGCAGTACCAGAAAATTTTATTGCATATTTTAATTGATTTATTATAAATATCGAGTTTTAAAAATATACGTTTTTATTAGAAGGATGGACCGATCTGGAATACCACATCCGGAACCTGAGAATGACTTGACTCATGCTGATGTGAATTTTGCTATGGCTAGAGCCTTGACCCGTATGACAGAATTTCTCCAACAAAATTATCAGCCGCAAAAAGAGCAACAAAATGGTTGTCCGTATGAACGCTTTTTAGCTCATAGGACTCCTGCGTTTTCCGGACAAGAGGATCCACTTCGTGCTGGGAGATGGATTAGTGATCTCGAAAAGACATTCGAGATATGTGGGTGCATTGAAACTCAGAAAGTTTTATATGCAAGTTACCTGTTGCAAGGTGATGCAACTGCCTGGTGGGAAACCAAGCGAGAACTTCTGGAAATGGAGTTAGGATCTATTGCAGCGGTATCTTGGGTACGTTTTAAAAGGGAATTTAATGACCGGTTTTTCCCGAACACTATGAGGAAGCAGAAGGCCCGGGAGTTTAATAATTTAGTGCAAGGGGAGATGACGGTTGAGCAGTATGCTCGGAGGTTTATAGAACTCGGGAAATTTGCTACGCATTTAATTGCCACTGAGGAAATGCGGATTGAGCGATTTCAGGAAGGTCTACGTCGGGAAATTCGTAGACAGGTTGCTTGTCTGCAAATTCCGACCTTCCAACAACTGGTGGAAGTTGCTACAATTGCTGAGCGGGAATTTATTGAGCCTATTACCGCTTCATTTGGACAAAAGAAAAGAAATTTCGGGGAAGGTAGTAGTACTGGGTCTGCACCTAAGTTTACTACCAGGACGGGAGCACGACCGCAGATGACCACTGGAGTACGAATGGGGGGACGAGCTCCAGTATGTGGCAAATGTAATAGGTCGCATCTAGGTGAGTGTCATTTGTCTGGGATTCAATGTTTCAGATGCAGGCAAACGGGGCATCTTGCTCGCAATTGCCCTACCATGTTTCAAGCAAACCGAGGTGGTTACCAAGGTGGAAGGACAACCCCAAGACCACCTGTTCAGGCTAGGGTTTATGCAGTGACCCCCGGTGAGATAGACGAAGAAGCACCAGAGACTCAAAATGCTGGAGTCATTACAGGTTCAGATTCCTATCCAATCAATTTGATATTGATGTATTGAGTGTTTTGATTGATAGATTTCATCAGTAAATTTTTAATTTATTTTAGGTAGAGTTCGACTATTTGAATTTTATGCATGCACTCTGTTTGACTCCGGAGCATCTCAATCGTTTATATCTACTACTTTTGCACGGATGTGCAATTTAGTCTTTAAACCTTTATCGCAGTCTTTATTGGTGAAGTTGCCAAATGGAGAGACTGTTTGGTGTTCTAAGGTTACCCTAGGTTGTCCTTTGATGATTAGTGGAATGATTCTTAAAGCAGATTTGATAATGTTTAAGCTACTTGAATTTGATATTATTTTAGGTATAGACTGGTTATATCAGTATTTTGCCAGTATTAATTGCCGTAGTCGGATAGTTAGTTTTCAACTACCCGGAGGGAAGTATTTAGAGTTTGCTGGGAGTAAAGTTAAGTCAAAACCTACAGTTATATCTGCCATTCAAGCAAGTAGAGACTTGGCAAGTGGAGCTGATGCTTTCTTAGTTCAAGTAATGTCTGTACTTTCGGAAAAGAAATCTTTAGCAAAAATTCCGATTGTGGAGGAGTTTTCCGATGTATTTGTGGATGATTTACCTGGCTTACCACCTGTTCGTGATTTGGAGTTCGCCATCGATCTAGAATCCGGTGCGGCACCAATTCATAAGGCCCCGTACCGAATGGCGCCAGCAGAATTGAAAGAGCTGAAAAGTCAACTACAAGAACTGGTAGATAAAGGGTTTATCCAGCCTAGTTATTCACCTTGGGGCGCACCAGTTTTATTTGTTAAAAAGAAAGATGGTACTCACAGAATGTGCATAGATTACCGAGAACTCAATAAAGTAACCATCAAGAATAAATACCCCTTACCTCGGATTGATGACTTATTCGATCAACTTCAGGGTGCAACAACTTTTTCTAAGATTGACCTAAAGTCAGGATACTATCAATTGAGGATTAAGGAGCAGGATATACCTAAGACTGCCTTTAGGTCTAGGTATGGGCATTATGAGTTTAAAGTGATGCCTTTTGGTTTAGCCAATGCCCCTGCAGCCTTTATGGATATGATGAATAGGGTATTTCGACTTTATCTAGATTCCTTTGTGATTGTTTTTATTGATGATATATTAGTTTATTCTCGAGATCCGGAGCAGCACGCCGGTCATCTTCGTTTGGTTTTGAGTAAGTTGAGAGAACATCAGCTTTATGCAAATCTGAATAAGTGTGAATTTTGGTTGGAGGAGATTAAGTTTCTTGGTCATGTTATGTCCCTGGATGGCATAGCAGTTAATCCAAGTAAGATCGAAGCTGTCTTAGCATGGCCGTGTCCTTCAACGGTACACGAAATTCGAAGCTTCTTGGGACTTGCTGGTTACTATCGAAGGTTTGTGGAGGGCTTTGCTCGATTGTCTGGACCTCTCACTTCACTTACAAGGAAAAATGTGGAGTTTGTCTGGTCTGACAAGTGCGAGAAAAGTTTTCAAGAATTGAAGAAGAGGTTAACTACAGCACCTGTGTTGGCACTTCCAGAACCTCATAAACCGTTTGTAGTTTTTAGTGATGCTTCCAAATTTGGTTTGGGATGTGTTCTTATGCAGGAAGGAAAAGTCGTGGCATATGCATCTCGTCAATTGAAAGATCATGAAAAGAATTATCCCACTCATGATTTGGAACTAGCAGCTGTGGTTTTCGCTCTCAAGATTTGGCGATACTATTTATATGGTGAGGCCTGTGAAATTTTCACTGATCATAAAAGTCTTAAACATCTCTTCTCGCAGAAAAATCTTAATATGAGACAGAGGAGATGGTTAGAGTTAATCAGTGATTATCAATGTGAGATTAAATATCATCCTGGAAAAGCAAATCTGGTTGCAGATGCACTTAGTCGGAAGTCTTATTCGATTAATGAGGCTGAGTCAGCAGGGTTGGACTCTCTTCTTTTTAGTATGAGGAGACTTCTTGCTAAGAGTTCTCAGCAGGAAGAAGTGTTGACTTCAATTCATGATATCCGAGTTCTTGATTTTAAGGAGTTAAAAACTTTGCAGGAAAATGACTCTAAGTTGTGTGACATTAGAGAAAGAGTCAAGAAGTCGCAAGGACCCGCGCATTTCAGTCTAAGTAGAGAAGATATTCTTTTATTTCGAAATCGTAGGGTGATTCCTACAGATTCAGAATTTAAAGAAAGAATCTTGACTGAAGCCCATGCAGCTCCTTATTCTGTTCATCCTGGAAGTACGAAGATGTATCGAGATTTGAAGAAAAGTTTCTGGTGGGAAGGTATGAAGAGAGACATTGCTTTATTTATTGAAAAATGTACTACTTGTCGACAGGTTAAAGCTGAGCATCAAAGGCCTGCTGGCTATCTTCAACCACTCCCGATTCCCGAGTGGAAATGGGACGACATCGCAATGGACTTTGTTGTAGGACTACCAAGAACGCCTAGTGGGAAAAATTCAATTTGGGTAATTATTGATCGTCTGACCAAGTGTGCCCATTTCTTACCTATATCTAACACTGATACTTTGGGAAGTTTGACTCGGTTATATGTCAAGGAAATTGTACGTCTTCATGGAATTCCCAAGAGTATAGTGTCAGATAGGGACCCACGTTTCACATCTCACTTCTGGAAAAGTTTGCAAACAGCTTTGGGCACCAAGTTAAAATTCAGCAGTGCTTATCATCCTCAAACTGACGGCCAATCAGAACGCACTATTCAGACCCTTGAGGATATGTTGCGAGCCTGTGTTTTGGATTTTAAAGGAAGTTGGGAAAATCATCTATCGCTTATAGAGTTTGCTTATAATAACAGTTTTCAAGCAACTATTCAAATGGCCCCTTATGAAGCTCTTTATGGGAGAA
Source organism: Juglans regia (assembly GCF_001411555.2). Classification (NCBI taxonomy): domain Eukaryota; kingdom Viridiplantae; phylum Streptophyta; class Magnoliopsida; order Fagales; family Juglandaceae; genus Juglans; species Juglans regia. Next base: position 23,242,063 of record NC_049904.1, read on the forward strand.
AATGCAGGTCTCCCTTGTTTTGGGATGAAGTCGGCGAAGGTAATCTACTTGGACCAGAAATTATTCAGGAGATGAGAAATCAGGTTCAAGTTATAAAAAACAAGATGACAGCTGCTCAGAGTCGTCAAAAGAGTTATTCGGACACGAGGAGAAGAGATTTATTATTTGAGGGTGGTGATTGGGTTTATCTCAAGGTTTCTCCAATGAAAGGTGTTAAGCGTTTTGGTAAAAAAGGGAAACTTAGCCCGAGATATGTTGGTCCTTTTCAAATTCTGGAGAAGGTTGGACCCGTTGCTTATCGTATTGCCTTGCCTGAATATTTTGGAGAGATTCATGATGTTTTCCACGTGTCGTCATTAAAGAAGAGCTTTGGGCAGCAAGAACCGCGTTTCGTTGACCCCGGAAGCATTCAACTTCGGCCTGATCTCACGTATGAAGTTGTTCCAACTCAGATCTTGGATAGAAAGGAACAACAGTTGAGATCTAAGTCGATACCATTAGTTATGGTATCATGGGGAGATCCTTTGGCTCAGGATTTCTCTTGGGAAAGAGAGGTAGATATGAGAAAGTTCTACCCTTACTTGTTTGGGTAGTTTGAGTGTTGCTTTCTTTCTCAAGCTTTTGATAAACTTTGTTTTGTATCTTGGTTTTTGAATCAAATGAAGAACTTGGCAATTTCGAGGACGAAATTTCTTTTAAGGAGGGGAGGTTGTGAGATCTCTAGTTTTACTTATATTTTTAATCCTTATTTTTTAGGTGTTATATTGTTAATTTAATTATTGTGTTAATTAAAATATATTGTTGGTTATTTGTTTTGGATTTTATTTTATTGTTTTGTTAATTTATTTTAGAGTATGTTATTTAGATTATTTGTATTGTTTTTATTTTTGGGCTTGTGTTTATTTTTGGGCTTATTATTTGTGTTTTAATTCGTTGGGCCGTGTGTGTGTGTGTTGTTAGTTGAAGCCCAGCCGAACAAACCGGCCCAGCCCGTGGCCCGGCCCAGCCCGCGTGAACCCAGCCCTCACTAAACCAAACGGCGCCGTTTGGGTGAAGATGAAGCTAGGGCTTCATCTCTTCTCTTCTGCGCCGCCCCCTTCTATTTCTTCTTCTCCTTCTTCATTTCTTCTTCTTCTTCTTCCTGCGCGTAGCACGCAGCTGCTGCCGAACGGGACCCAGCCGTGAGCCACCTCCACCTTCATCTCCCTCTCTCGTGTCGATCGGCATGCACCCCGAAGTCTTGCTGTCAACCCGTGGCATCACACGGTTGCTTCTCCATCCGCAAGCTCCTCGGTGGCGATGGGCATGGCTTCCGTGAGTGCTGCCGTGCCACGCGTCCGCGAGAAGACTCCCATTTCTCCACGGCATGCTGCCGTTATTTCCTTCCTCCACCGTGCGACACGGGTGCCTTGCAAACCGCCCCTTTGGCCTATTTATAGGCTCGGTTTTCTTAAAGTTTTAAAGGGCGATTTGAGTTCTATTTAGCTTTCATTTCTTGGTAATTTTAGTGGTTTAAATCTGTGATTTTGTTGGGAATCCGAAAGCTTGAGGCTGCTTTTGGCCGTGCTTGGTGTTTGTTCTATTGAGGGATTTTGTTGGTTGTTTCCGTGAATCAAATCCGTGAGTGTGTGGGCTGTCGGGCACTGTGTTGCCGTGTACCATTGTTGCGCTGCCGCTTGTACAATTGTCCATTTCGTCATGTATGTAATTTTCTCTAGTAATATTATGTGTAATTTCTCAAGTTTATAAATAAACTATATTTATTGGCTTTATAAATTGTTGTTTAATTGTAAAATTTGTTGGTTTGTTGGAAATATATTGTGTTTGTTGAAATATTGGGCTTTAAACGATGTTATGGAAAAATGGGCCTTGGGCCATTGGAATTATTGAGAATTTGTAATTTAATTAATTAAATACATATTTCAATGAACTGTTGAAAAGCATATTTATCGTTTTATTAAATTGTGCGGTGATGTCACGAAGTCTGTTGGATATTGATACTGTTGCGTGGATGCGTGTGTTTCACGACCCCAAGCCGAGATGAGGCATTATCTCGGTGGAGCTTCTCTGGTCACTCGGGAGCGTAACAGACTGATGTGACGTCCTCTGAGTTGTCGCAGGGTGACAACGGGAACGGACGAGACGGTAACGCTCCCGTACCGATTCCATGACCTTTGGTTGGCGAGGTTAGAGGATGATCAGCTACGTACGCGCTAAGCGCAGAACTGAGCATCACTCGTTACGAAGTCTCATGCACGGACGTTACCCGTGATGTGACGAAGAGAGCCAGGTCGTGCGGATGGTCCCTAGGGGAGACCGTGGCGCATGCTTAATGACTAATAATTTTGATTGGACCAAAATGGGATTTTTGGTGTAAGTGACTAAAAAGTGTATTTTGGGAATAAATATATATATTTGGTATTATTGTGAATTATGTGCGTTTGGGAACGCGTGTTACTTCTTATATCTCCTAAATGTAATTTTCGTTAATTATGTACTGAGATGTCATAATCTCATGGTGGTGTTTTACCCTACGGTTCCGTTTTATGGTTCCGTAGAATCTGACTCAGAGCCTGAGTATAAACCCGAGGAATCAGCTCCGCCAGAGGGTTGACTTGCTGAGTTACTGTTCAGTGTTATGAGATTTGTTTCCCCTATGTTATTTTCTGTATTTACTTTATCTGTCGGATGACTGTTTAATCCTTGTAAAGTTATGTTATATGTTTTAAAAACAAATTCTGGTACTGAATAAAGAAAGACTTTTTTATTTCTCCGCTGCGTATATTATTTTGTACACTTATTGCATGTTGTACACACTCTGAGCACTGGTCGATGGGGTGCGTGATCCGTGTGATCATCATCCCGGTGTCACGAACTCCACTAAAATAACACGTGGGGGTCGAGGGCGCCACATCGCGCCCTCTTCTTCTCTCCATGGATGGACTCTGTCCTCTCTCGCAGAAATTGAACAAACTGAGCCTCTTTCCATGGTGAATCTGATATATTTTCTAGTTTTATTGACAAAAACTATTGTATTTGTCAGTTTTGCCACTTGAAATCCGAGAACCCTAGATTTCAATTACTACTCTAGGGTATGAATATTCATGGATCTGTGACCCATATTCACTGGATTTAGAATGCATGTATCTGCCATGGTTTGATTTTGTTCCTGGATTTATCGACTTCTTAGTGCTATTTCATCAATCGACTTGCTGCTATATACAAACACTGCATTTTATTGGATGCTCTGCGGTTCGAATGAACAATTTTTGCTATGTATCATTCACGGCACAGTTACTTTATTGTCTGCCATGGATAAATCTCAGACATTGCTCTGCTTTGTGGAGCTTGTGTGGAGTGTTGTGCATCATTTGGCCATTAATTCCTGAAGCTGAGTGCATATGAAAACTCCCCATTTTTGTATGGCCCGACTCTTTTTCCCTTTGAATCATTTACCATAATCCAGTTGGTTGTCATCAAACATGTCATGTTGTCCAATGAGACCAAATGGTGTTATTTTTTATGGCACTATTACTGTCATTTTGTCATTACCAGCTTTGAGCTCCCTTGTTGGTTTGTAGTATTTTTGTTAAATGATTTTTTATGAAAAATATTACTTGTATGTGTTTAGGAATTTATAATTCAACATGATACATTTCTTGTATCATTCAACATGACTATAATGAATATTTCTTGTTATATAATTTGTATTTTGTCAATGACCATATATGTTTGGGTACATATGGCTATATACCTTTGGTTTGTGCTGTTTTTGCCCCCCATAATCCATATAATGGAGACAAACATGTTGTGTATTATTAAACTTTAATAGTTTATGTCCATACAAAGCCACCCGAATGATATATGTCCTCCTCTGATCACCACACATACAAAGCCATTTTTAATGAAATTAACTGATTATTGATTGTACTTTGTGCATCAATTTTTCATAAAAAGTTTTAATCCTATACTCTCTTCAATTTTCTGTTATTTAATTCTATACTCTCTTCAATTTTCTGTTATTTAATCTTATACTCTCTTCAATTTTCTGTTCCTATACTCTCTTCAATTTTCTGTTATTTAATCATATACTCTCTTTAATTTTCTGTTATTTAATCCTATATGAAGCAACTGCTTCTAAAATAATAGTTGGTTCACGGATGTGGCCAGAGTACATACCTTTCCAGGCAGCGGGGCAATTTTTTCACTTCCAATGCATGCAATCAATGCTTCCTAGCAATCCTGGGAATCCCCGTTGTTCACCAACAACAAGCAATCGAGCAATATCATTGGCATTTGGAGACCACAAATATTCATCTGAAAAAACAGTTACGATTGTCTTGCAAAATTTTTTGCGACTCTCCATTGCGGTGCTTTCTCCAATACGTATGTATTCATCCATAAAATCTCCAGTAACCCCATAGGCCAGCATTCTAAGTGCTGCGGTTATCTTTTGCATAGAAGATAAACCAAGTCTTCCGGCATTATCTCTTCTCTGGACGAAGTAGGGCTCGTAAGCCTATACCTCATTTAGGATACGGAGAAATAAGGGACGACTCATCCAAAATCTCCTTCGAAATAGATTGGAGGGATATACTGGATTTTCTGAGAAATAGTCACGAAAAAGGCACTCATGCCCTTGAATATGATCACGCCGAATAAACTTACGACGTTGGCGATTGCCATGATGTCTCGATGACTCTCCATCAGCCTCGGCATTAATAACAGCATCCAGCTCATCATCAGATGACAAATATGTAAGTAATTTGCGAAAGAAAGAACGAGCCATTTAATGAAGGGAGTTAGAGATGAGACTTGGATTTTTGAGAATGTGAATGCAAGCAAAATGCGTATTTATAGAGAAAAAAGTTACGGTTACATATAAGACACAAAATGTTAACGTTGAAGAAAAGACAAAAAAAGTTACCGTTAGAGAAAAGACAAAAAAAGTTACCGTTGGAAAAGAGACAAAAAATGTTACCGTTGGATAAATGACAAAGCGTGTGTACTAATCATAACGAATTAAAAATGTTACCGTTATACTATTCTGCAAAATATTTATCATCAATAAGCGAAAAATGCACATATTTAAAAAAATTATTATTTTTAATATTGATATTGAATTGAAAAATAATATTGTATCTGTCAAAAAAATCGTATAAGTATTTATAAAATGTGATATTTGAAAATAAGAGAATAAGACAAAATAGTTAGTAGTTAAAAATGGAAATGGAAGTGAGAGAAAAAAGTAATAAAGAAAGAATAGAAGAATATTATTTTAATATAATAGAGAAAGGATATGGAATGAGATGTAGAAGGTTTTTATGAAAATGAGTAAAATTTAGGATAAAATTATAGGGAGTGTCCTTTTTAGCTAAAATTTAGAGAAAATTTTAAGGAACCGGATGAGGATGCTCTAAGGCCTTGTTTGTTTTGGAAAAACATCTCATCACATCTCATATAATCATTACTAGGGCTGCAAACGGGCCGGTCCGGTCCGGTCCGGTCCGGTTCGGTCCAGTCGGTCCGCCCTTCTTTTTTTTTTTTTAATTAATAAAAAAATTTATTTAAAATACTAAATTAAATTAAGTGACTTATTAATGTAGATTATGTAACAAACTCAATAAAAAAATATTTTATATGGTCAATAATAATAAATTAGATGAAAATTATATTATTAATTTATATAATTACTATATAATTAACTAATTGATATTATATATTTATTAATTCATAGAATATTAACAAGTGTTAATAGTATATTTAAAATTTTATATTGTTAATAGTGATAGGTTAAATGAAGATATATATAAAATATTGTTAATTTATAGAATATTAACAAGTATTAATAATATATTTAAAAATTTATATTGTTAATTGTACAATTATTATATATAAAATATATATAAAAAATATATATATTTTTTTTTAATTTTTCATTCGGTTCGGTCCGGTCCGAAAAAACAGTGGACCGTGGACCGGACCGAATGATTTCGGTCCTCTAAAATATGGACCGGACCGGACCGATCTAAGTCTCGGTCCGGTCCGGTCCGGACCGAAACGGTCGGTCCGGTCGGAACCGTTAATCACCCCTAATCATTACAATTTTTTTAACTTCTAATACAAAATAAAATAAAGAATTCAACTTTTTTAAATTTTAAAATAAAAATAATATTAAAAAATATATTCTAACAATATTTTATTCAATTTTTTTTAATTTTAATCTTATCTCATTTTATCTCTGAAAATAAACTAGATCTAAGAGTAAAAAATTAATATTTTTCGTATGATTTGAGTTATAATTTAAAAAATTAAGGAAGTTAATTTCAACATCACGATCAAAGACAGGCTGTATGTCCTATTGTTGTGCATTGGTACAGACAAGACAATCACTCTTGCATGTGCAAATATGTAAAGTAATCACTTCATTGTTGGTAAACGTGAGATTGAAGATTATAAAATTTTCTCATTAATTTTATTTGAATTTTAGTTGTTCAAGCCAGATGCTCTGAGCTTGGGATTGCGTGCCTGCTTGTATTTGGCATCCAAGAGCACGATCTTAACGGTAGAAATCGTGCGCCCCGGCTTTAACATATTTATTTTTAAATATGTTAAAAGATTATAAAATTTAAAATTTAAATTTAAAATAAAATAAATTAATAAAATAAATTTTATAAATAAAATTATAAGTAACATTATTTATTTTTAAATATACTCCCTAGGGATGAAAAATATTGGGATCGTGCAGAATAGGTTGGAGAAAAAGTTATTATTTCAACTAACACTTGTCCATCTGTAAATCTCTCGTTTCTTAATCTTTTATTTTGAATTTTCTTTTTGGCGTCAATTTGGCCTAATGCTTGTATATTAATATCATTTGTTTTGCTTGATTTTGAACTCCCATGACGGGAGGTTAGGAGTGGTTTAAATTGGTTTGAATTTAAAGATAAATTAAAATAGATTGAAATGATTTATAAATAGTAAAATAAAAATTAAATTATTTATCATATTTTATGTGAAAATTTGATAAATTATGAGATTTGGAAAAGTTGAATTATTTATTATATTTTGTATGAGAATTTAAAAAAGTTGTAATGATAAGATGAGATGACTTGAGATAAGTTGAAGTGGGTTTTGAATACAAACGACTTATTCCTCGGCCCCTAAATCATGCTATGTTTATTGTTATTTTTTAAAATTGAAAAATGTCAAATATTATATCTTTTTGTATTTTCATGTCAAAGAAGGAAGAATGTATTTATTTGGTTTTATGATATTGAGATGCTTGCGGCCTTGAGGGCTTTACAGATTATTCACCATATGGGAATCTCTCACTAAATACTTGAGGGAGATTTTCTTATTGTTGTTGAAGCTATTCGATCAAGCCAATAACAAGAGTTTAGCTAGAGCCCTAAGTGATGTGCTTCTTCTTCTTTTTTTTTTGAAAAATAGTCGGTAACCACTCTAGACGAGGTCTCGACCTAAGTTGATTGAAAAAACTCATCACTTATGGCGGAGGAATATCGTGGTAACATAACAAACCTAAAGGGCAACGTAACCGATAACTACCACCCAAAATAAGCAAAAGCCGGTCAAAACTAGCCTATCACAGCACGTCCCAACCAAATGTTAGGACAAACAAGACAATCTAAAACAAGCCTAAGCTCAAGACCAAAAAAAACAAACTCGAGTGTGCCTATGTATGAAAGGAGGCGAGACCCCACCAATCAGCAAAGAATCCCCTTAAGAAGATGAGGTAGCGAAGACCGCTCTTTATAAATCACGTTCTTGCCCATTTCACCCTCTCTAGCAAGAAAATCACCTGCACTATTCCCTTCCCTATATTGATGAAGCACCATGAAATTCACCCTTTCTAGAGCTGCCAATAATTCCTCCCAAGAGTCCAAAAGTGATGTGCTTATTATCTCATTTCTAATCTTTTGATGTGCTTCATGTAGGCCGTCAAGGAAATGAGGTAGTGCATAGCTTGGCCCGAAATGCACGTTTTGTGGGCAATACCCTTTATTCTAGCTTATTTAGTAGTAGATCCAGAAGTATGTTCTACTGTATAATTTTAAGTCTTGTCAGCGTTTGGAAAGATATGACTTTCATTGTATCTGCTTCTTACTATTGAATGAAGCAATATTTGATTCTCAGAAAGAACAAAAAAAAAAAAAAAATTGACCACACCTAGTGAAAGACAATATGCCAACAAATTTACTGAAATTCCCTACCTCAGTCCTGGGAACCCATATACACAACTGCACAGTTTTTCAATTTCACATGAATGCCTCAATTATTACACACATCGAATTGTCCATGGAAATACTAAGTATCTTTTTTATTATATATAAGTAAGAGGTAAATACTAAGCATCTTGTAACAGTTAAAATTAATCTAAATCCCAGAGTGGCGATGGAAATCATCCTTATACAGAATAGAACACAGATAATTTTCAATCTTGGAGCCAAGCAATTTAAATAATTTTTTGTGACGATATGGAAAAAATGTAAAAAAAAATCTTTTTCCTCTCACTTAATTTTTGAAGGGGGAAGAGAGAATGTCCAGAAAACACTTCCATCATAACATGCACCTACATTCAGATACATATTGTATCTTCATTTATCAACATATGCACATTGATATAAATTAAATCTATGCCATGCCATCAACCCACTAGGTGCAGACTAACCAATGTTATCATGCTTTCCCATTTCACATGAGATTGAGTGCACTACACGGTTGATTATTAATTTGGATATTGAGAATATCTTACTACTATTTATTATTTTATTATAATATTTTACTTATTTTTAATTATTATTTACCATTATATAATTATTATTATTATTATTATTTCACTATTATTTACAAATACTTGAAAATATTTCATTATCCAAACGCAATTGATATTTTGAACAAAATGCATTATCTTATAGTTTCTTGATACTTTCCCACAGCCTCCAAGAAACTTCCAAGCAATAGAAATATCCATTTTTTATTCTTTTTGCTTTGACGGGGTTAAGTATTATTTTCCATCTACCTGTTTTTTTTTTTTTTTTTTTTTTTTATCCCGCTATGTCTGATCTCTCAATCTTGTCATTTACTAAACTCTGCTATCAAACATCCCTCGTAAGCAATCCACTTGTTTTATGCAAAATGTTCTCACTTTAATGTTAAAGCCATCTCAAAAATCTTTGGGATTACAAGGATTGAGGTTTTGTTGCATAAATTTCCAAGCATACATTTTATGAAGTTCAGATGAAATATAGAATCATCGATGCCATGTTAGAGTAGAAATCGTAGTCCACAATGCGGATGGGCAAATTCGCATTTCAACAGACAATATGCGATCAGCATTTGCATATTCAAGGAAATTGTTAAGCCACCGACAATTTCTCTCAAGAGTTTCTGCCGATTTGGGTTTTTTTTTTTCCCGTTTCTTTTTTGGGTTAAGGAATTGTTTTGTAATGAGTTTGTAATTTTTTTTTAAATGTTTAAAATGATTTAATAATACTTGAAAAAAAACACACAAAATAAAAAAGTGAATTTTACAATTATGGGTGGAACTCTCGAGACCATCTCTTGGCCCTAACAGTTCCCTATATTCAAACTCAGGTTAGAAGTTTAAAACTGTAATCTCTCTTCTTTTAATTTTACATAGAAAATGTGAGAAAAATAAATAAATAAATAAAAAGACCCTTAAAGTAAATTGGCCATTGTACATAAAATATATATTTTCTAAATTCTTGATCGGATCCTAAGACATTTATAGCTATTTGAATAAACTTCTCGGGCAATCTTAAATGCTCAATATCCCAGGACATTTATGAGACGAGATAACCTGCACGTCGGTCGGGCTGTTTTAAGCAAATAACATCCCACGAATAAAATTGTGACATGTAGAGTCCTATTGAAAATACTGCGCGGAGGCCCCGCATCAGAAATTTTTTTTTCTCATTTGTTTTTCCTCCCCACTTTCCCTAGTTCATTCCCATTTTGTAAGACCTTCCCATTTTTCGTAAGACCTCCTTCCCATTTCGCAAATCCTAACCCAGATTGCACAACCTCTCACAGACCAAACCCTCACTTCCTCTCTCTGTTTTTCCTTCCCAGTTTCCCATTTCACCGACGAAACCATCACCTAATTTCGCAGTACCCCCAATTTCTCATTTCGCAAACCCTAACCATTTTGCACCCCCTCTCGCAGTGCAAACCCTCACCATTTCCCAAGATCTCGTCGCACGACCTCTCGCAGCTGAGTCGCACAACCCTCTAGCAGTTGAGTCGCACAGCCCTCACTCCTCAACCTCCCTTGACGCCGCGACTCGTGGAATTTCTCTGGTATGCCCTACCCTAACATAGGTCTCTGGTATGATTTTGTATGCATTTTTTAGGTCTCTTGCAAACTTGGCAAAAGGTCTCTTGGATTAATGCTGTTTTTGGTTTGCATTTTACGTGTTACCAGCATTTTTTTATTCTCTGGTATGCAGCCAACTAGTGTTTGATCCTATTCCAAAATGCCAAAATGCAATGATTTAGTTAGTTTTTTTACTAAATCCGGGTACAACTGAAATAGAGTTGTTTACGGATTTTTTTATAATTTTTTGTGAACAAATATTTACTTGAAATTAGAGTAGTATATGGCTTGGTTTACTAGTTTTATGTTCAAATATTTTTTAACGTGACCAAGACTGTTGCACACTGGAGGATTGGTTTGATAAATTGATTGTGTTAGGAAGCATGTTCTTAGTGCATTAAGGGAAAATTTTTCATTTTAAGACAAGGAAGTTTGTAGTGTTGTTTGATAAGATTACTCCATTTTAGAACATCCTTCATGTTCTCAGCATTCCCAAATGATTTTGTGGTGGAAGAAAAGATATCAGTTTGGTAGAAAAAATTTCCAAGTTACTCCTCATCTAGAGAATCCATATGGAATACGTTTGTGTAAAGCCTGGTTGGCTTGATTAAGATAAGCTTTATGTTTTGTCTGGCCTTCAATATGACTCAAAACTTTTAATGTTGGAGATCGTGTTTAATGGCACTTTTACTTTTTATAATTTCGTGTTATCAATTGTCAGCATATGTGTTTTTATTAACATAGCTTCTTACTGATCTGGGAGCTTTCTTTAATAGCATGATTTTCAGTTACTACTTAGTTTCTTCAATATTATGATAGGGCATGAAGAGTTCGGGTTCTCAATCCGGGTCAAGTAATTGGGGTGTAAGATGGGAAGACCAAGGTAGTTTGGAAAGACCACTTTGCTATTATGGCTGCCAAGCGAAGCTACGGATTTCTGGAAAAGCAAATAATTTTGGAAGAAGATTTTTTAATTGTCCAAACTATAAGAAGAAAAAACAATGTGACTTGTTTGAGTGGATTGATCTTCAAAGTGAGCAAAACAGCTGCTGTAAGATGGCGTTGGAGTTAGCTGAACAGAGGAACTACATGATTCTTCATGAGCGGCTACACATAGAAGAATCCAAATTTAAAGTAATGGAGAAGAAGTACAACGGAGTCTTGAAGCTATTAATTTTATCATGGTTATTTTTTATTATTGTTTGTGGTGTAATTTTTATGTATCCAAATAATTACAATGTATCTCGATCAGTGCTACGACTCATGTAACCCGTTGTACTTGTTGTAACACTTTTATGTAATGACTACTTTCTTTTTGATACTTGGTCCTGTAATTACTTTGTGCTTACTTAGGGGTGATAACCCAGTGGATATGATATCAGTTGTCCTTGTACTACCGAATTGAATTTCAGCTTAGCATGTTCATTCACTTTCAATCTTATTTTAATAGGAATGAGAAATGTCTTTTTTATGCACGGGACCTTGGAGGTTGGTTGTTATAATTGATGACTAGGTCTGTGGTCCATTGTCCAAGTAAAGTAAGCATAAAAAACCAACAAATATTTTTTTTTATACTGATCATGCTTGTGTTAAAAACTCTTTTGCTTTAAATTTAGTGGCAACAATTTTCCCTGCTCATATTATGGGAATGGCCATTCACCTAAAGCAGATAGGCGGCGGGCCCCAATGTTTGATCTGTATTTCAAAATGATTCAGTACTCTTATATCAGGATCTAGAAACAAGATGTAATTAGGACTGTGCAGAAAACGTTAATTACTTTGTGCCATCTTGTCTAGCTCCTTTGTCAACATTCAAATGTCTCTTTGCAGGAAAAAGTGACCAATTCAAAGGGATAAAAGAAAACTAAAGAGGGGGGAAAAAGCCACAAATTGCTAGTTTTAAAATGAGACCATTGTTACAAAGATAACTAAGCTTTAAAATCTAAATGCCCATTTACAAAGATGCAGTTTTTACATAGTCAATCAAAATGTGTCTCTATTTGTCACCTAAATAGGGAAAAATCAATAAAGCTACATCAAACACCATGGCATAGCTTCCTTCATATGACTCAAATACCTTCCTCAGCTGCTCCTCGTATGACTCAAAACCTTTAGTTTCCGCGTCTTGCTGCATCAAATAAAGAGTAAGTTTGACATTTATGTCCTATCAAATAATCCCACCAATTTAATTTAGCTAAAAGAGGGAAGAAATCACATACTGCTTTATAATAAAAGTTGCATGCACTATGAATCCAAATGTTCTGATATGTTGTCAGTTGTTTGCCCAAAATCCCTACAAAAAGAACAATAATCTTTATTAGCTTCTTTAATTACAAAGCGATAAAACACAAATAACTATAAGGCTACTATACATCATTGAATGACAATTATTTTTAACATGTCCCTCATTCTTGCAAATGCTACAACGTCTTTTCTTTATTGTTTGTGTTTCCTTTGGGTTTTTCGCTCTCAAAAGATTTTTGGCGCCCTTTTGTGGGTACCCATGGAGGATCTTGCACCGTTTGTGAAAAGGTCGATACAACTTGACTTCTTAATATTTGATCATCATTGGCCGGCACTGCTCGTGAACATTCTACATGCTCGTCCATTGCAAGCATCTCTTTGTGAACCTTCTCCAATGCAAGTGTGAAATGATTGTGTTTTTCTGCTGATTGGGATGCAAGTTCTACAATGTCATAAAGTTATATCATTGACTTGCTTTTCTCATCGTAGGCTCATCTACTTCCAGCCTCACTTGATCATCACAACACAGAATGTGGGGAATGGGTCGACTCTTAGCATTAATAGTCCATCTGTCTAGAACATAATGTTCTGGCAATCTATTTAACTTCACTTTCTTGCCAAAAACACACAAGATATGCCTACAAAGAATCCCTATAAACTCCCACATATGGCATGTACATGTAGCATGTTCTCCACTACCCTCCAATATCACATGGTAAAGAGGTGTTTCTTTACCATGAACTGTCACTCCACATGTCTTCGCCTCACCAATCAAAGACAATCTTCTTGCTTGGTATCGTAGACTATTAAACAACTCATCTTGGAAGATCATGAAATATTTTCTTGTATAAACCATTGATGCCTCCTCTTCAATTTTAAAAGGTGTCTTCATTATAGCTCGCGGAGATTTTGCCGGACATCATTCTCTTTCTCTTTAAAGTAACGTGCATCTATAGCTTTTTCATATTGATGCACGAAGTCACTAACCATAGTGCTTGAACGAACATAGTCTTTGAAAAATTTGTTCATGATTTCACTCCTCTGAGTTGTTGATATACCGGCACAGAATGTCGAACGCAAGTAGGCGGGTACCCACTTATTCTGTTGGCTGTAAAGATTTTGAAGCCAAGTATTTTCTCCTAGGTCATACTTCACCACAATCAAAGCCCGTTATTGCTCGAACTCATCAGTAGTAATTGTTTCATGGATGCAATGACGAAAATCTTTTTGAAAGTCTGAAATTTTGTTGTATAGATAGGCTAAGTGTTCGGGAAACTTCTGTAAAATATGCCACAAACACAACCTATGAGTTGTATTCGGGAGTACCTCAACAATTGCCTTAGTCATCGCCTTGTCATCATCTGTAATTATAGTTGAAGGGGCACACCCAAGCATTGCCTCTTGCCATGTTCTTAATAACCATATATATGATTCCGCCGTTTCATTAACTAACAAGGCACACCCAAACATTATAGTCTGATGATGATAATTAACTCCAGAAAATGGCACAATGGCATCTTATAAATATTGGTAAAGTAAGTGGCATCAAATGTAACAACATCCCAAAATATTGGTATGCAGCTCTTGATCTCGCATCAGCCCAAAAATAACTTCCTATACACCCATCGTTATCAACTTGCATGGAGAACACAAACCCAGGTTTTTTGTTTTGTCGATTAAGAAAGTAGGAATATAACATTTGTGCATCACCCTCTTCAAATATTTTTCTCATTTGGCTTCCCAAGTAATTTTCTACATCATTCCCAATACAACCGACATTAAAGTCACCACCTGAATCTTTACTCAATACCGACATTATCTTCCTTGTCGGTACACCAGACTCATTTAAGGTCATAATAAGTTTCTTTTGTACTTTACTAACTCCTCTATGTCCACGAAGGAAACTAGTACTTCTTGGTGTAAGCAAAATATAATTATGTCCAACCACAAACTTGTTGACTATCCACTTTTCACCATCTTTCTTTATTCTCATTATTGTTTTACATCCAATTTTTGTCTCAGCAGGTTCAGGCATTATTCGATCTGTGTTTTTCCGGCTTACCCGCCAAAATCCTTCCCTTGTGTAAACATAGTCTACTGCACAACGAGTTTTATCATCTTTCGACAATCGAGTATGATTCGTCCGGATTGCAAATCCTTGTCGCCTTGCATATGCCTTATAAAATGCTTGGTCATCTTCGACCTCCTCAAATACCATACCAATGAATGGCTCCAACGGAGCACTACTCGAAAAGGGAATCACATTTACTCCATCTTCGACATTCACATCACCTTGTACCTCAACACTTTCAGCCTCAAGTTCAGCCTCAAGTTCATCACTATCAATATTATAAATTGGTTCCTACCATACAAAACCACACGATTATAAACAAGCAAGTTTTGGAAAATCACCAAAATACATTATGTCATTTGAATCTAAAGGCAAATTATAGATTACAGAAAATAAAATAAACAAGTATAATATTGTATTGTTGGGGATCTCAGGGGGGTCACGTTCCCTACAAAAGTTATTTTTATTTCTGCTTTTATACATGGTTGTTTATCCTCTACATGATTCCAAGACTCTTTACCTCGATTTTTGTAACAGTAACAGGCACACAATAATGTTCTCTCAAGAAAAAGATGAAATTGTACTCCAAAAGAGAAGTTGTTTTTTTCCACTTTGATTCTTAATTTGCCAAGGCTACATTAAAAGAATTTATCCATGTAACATACATGCAGCATGTCAAAATATGGTATCGATGAGTTTCCACTTTCCAGTTAGAGTTCAAGAGATGCAGTTTCTATTCAATACAAAATTGTTATGATTTTCTTTAACGAGGTCTAATGATTTTCTATTCAATCTAATTTGATTTGATATTATTTCTAACATGATCTATATACTATTTCCCAAACCCCAACTTGCTTTTGCTCCCTCCCCTGCTTCATTTTGTCAATATCAGAAACTAAACTCTAAACAGTTTCAAAACAAATTACAATTTTGGCACGTGTGTTGCAAAATTTTACATCAAGTTTTTGTAAGAAGAGATGTGGGGTTCATTTAAGAATGATCAGTGATCTCATCCTTCTCATGTATTCATTAGCCATCAAGCAATGAAAAGAAATCTTAAAGATTATTACTCTTCAAATCCGGATGTGTCTTTCAAACATTTTGTCAAACACATGGTCAGCCATGAACAACCAAAGCATATAGAGAAATACCTGAGTTACACCAAAGCCACTGAACTCAGCCATGACAACCGCTACTGGGCGGTAGAGTGGCGGTGCGTAGTGGAATAAATTATTGGGCGACGAACCAGTGGCAAGGAACTTGTAGAATAAATCGGGAAACTCGGTTGCGGTCAGTTGTAGTTGTGTAGTGGCCAACGGAGAACTCGTGGACGTGGTGGACTGGTGGCAGTTGCCTTTGGACGTGGAGGCGAGTTCGCATTCTGAAGCAAACAGACCACAATCGCATTAACCAGAAACACTGGGCTGAAGCCTGAAGAAGCACAACTATCCCATGCGCACGAGTCTACCATTACTTTCCAAGATTTGCTAACGTGTCAACACATTATAACTAGAGGGCTGTTATTCTTTAATTATATGTCCGACCGCTTAACAGCGAAACTGTTATGAGACTGACTTTATATGTCTATATCTCTTTCATAAGAATAGCCAGACAAATTACCCACAATACCATGGTTCTCAGAATATTTTCCAATGTCCACGCCATGTTCACCCCACCTGTGATTGATTCATTAAAATTTGGTGACACTTATTTTTCTGTCACTTTGAACTCTAAAGCAAATTTGGAAGGGCTAGGAGGGGTCTTAACTCGAAATGGGTTCGACTATAAGGCTCATACTTTCAAAGTGGGGCTATGTTGGATTGGGCTAATTAGGAAATTGAATCTCACATTAGACATTTGAATTGAGCAATAAAAGCCCCAATTTACTAAGCCTATTCATCTGCTTATTCAAAGTTCAAATCAGAAAATAACAAATTATATTGGATTTTTTCCTCAACAAAGAATTGTAAATTGGTTATAAGATAGTGGTTGGTGTCCTTGGTCTACAAGTAATGATCGTAAAACCTTGTACATTTAAAATTGTGAAACCTCTTGGATCAATCGGTTCGATTCGGTTCAATTTTAAATTTGCTGATGGGTGAAATCAAATTATACAAATTTGTTATAGTCAATCAAAATCTGGTATCAATGATAAAGTGATAATCTCTTCAATAACATGTTCATTGAGATTCCAAGTTTTGATATCCCATCTTCAATTTCATATAATAGTACTCACAAAACATCCTTGACAATGTCTAAATTTGCTAGCAAATTAAGCATTATAAAAATAAAAATTATATTGGTCTAAGGTATATACATGAGTTATTTTATTTTTTAATTTTTGTATCACTTTTATCTGAACTTTAAAATTGGTCCATCTTAAAGTTTAGAGCGGTGCTACTTTGCCGTCCGAGTAGTACCGCTCGGTATTACTGTTAGTTGCAAAAGTAATTTTTTTCTATTCATATTTTTTTAATGTATTTATATATTTTTAAAAAATATATAATTACACTGAAAATCACTTCTATCATCATTCGGTAAAAAAAAAAAATCACCGAGCCGTACATTTTTGGCAGCAAAGTAGCATTTTTCTAAGGTTTATTTTGTGAAATGAATAAGGGAAGTAGGTAACGTAGTGTAAGAGCATCCCCATCCGGTTCCTTAAAATTTTCTCTAAATTTTAGCTAAAAAGGACACTCCCTATAATTTTATCCTAAATTTTACTCATTTTCATAAAACCTTCTACATCTCATTCCCTATCCTTTCTCTATTCTATTAAAATAATATTCTTCTATTCTTTGTTTATTACTTTTTTCTCTCACTTCCATTTCCATTTTTAACTACTAACTATTTTGTCTTATTTTCTTATTTTCAAATATCACATTTTATAAATACTTATACGATTTTTTTGACAGATACAGTATTATTTTTCAAAACAATATCGATATTAAAAATAATAATTTTTTTAAATATGTGCATTTTTCGCTTATTGATGGTAAATATTTTGCAGAATAGTATAACGGTAACATTTTTAATTCGTTATGATTAGTACACACGCTTTGTCATTTATCCAACGGTAACATTTTTTGTCTCTTCTCCAACGGTAACTTTTTTTGTCTTTTCTCTAACGGTAACTTTTTTTGTCTTTTCTTCAACGTTAACATTTTGTATCTTATATGTAACGGTAACTTTTTTCTCTATAAATACGCATTTTGCTTGCATTCACATTCTCAAAAATCCAAGTCTCATCTCTAACTCCCTTCATTAAATGGCTCGTTCTTTCTTTCGCAAATTACTTACATACTTGTCATCTGATGATGAGCTGGATGCTGTTATGAATGCCGAGGCTGATGGAGAGTCATCGAGACATCATGGCAATCGCCAACGTCGTAATTTTATTCGGCGTGATCATATTCAAGGGCATGAGTGCCTTTTTCGTGATTATTTCTCAGAAAATCCAGTATATCCCTCCAATCTATTTCGAAGGAGATTTCGGATGAGTCGTCCCTTATTTCTCCGTATCCTAAATGAGGTAGAGGCTTACGAGCCCTACTTCGTCCAGAGAAGAGATAATGCCGGAAGACTTGGTTTATCTTTTATGCAAAAAATAACCGCAGAACTTAGAATGCTGGCCTATGGGGTTACTGGAGATTTTATAGATAAATACATACGTATTGGAGAAAGCACCGCAATGGAGAGTCTCAAAAAATTTTGCAAGACAATCATAACTGTTTTTTCAGATGAATATTTGCGGTCTCCAAATGCCAATGATATTGCTCGATTGCTTGTTGTTGGTGAACAACGAGGATTCCCAGGAATGCTAGGAAGCATTGATTGCATGCATTGGAAGTGGAAAAATTGTCCCGCTGCCTGGAAAGGTATGTACTCTGGCCACATCCGTGAACCAACTATTATTTTAGAAGCAGTTGTTTCATATGATCTCTGGATATGGCATGCATTTTTTTGTATGCCCGGTTCACATAACGATATTAATGTGCTAGAGAGATCTTTTATTTTCACGGAACTTGCTCAAGGGCGTGCTCCACCAGTCAATTACACAATCAATAGCAACGACTACACTATGGGGTACTACCTTGCCGATGGTATTTATCCTAAGTGGTCAACGTTTGTGAAGACGATTCCATCACCCCAAGGGAATAAGAAGAAAAACTTTGCCACAGCACAAGAATTTGCAAGAAAAGATGTCGAGCGTGCCTTCGGGGTACTTCAACAACGATTTGCAATCGTTCGTGGACCTTCCCGATTATTCAAAGTCAATGACCTAACAAATATAATGAAAACATGTGTTATTCTACATAACATGATCATTGGGGACGAGCGTGATGATAGTCAGGGTCTGAACATGGAGTACGATCAACTTGATGATGATATTCCAAAATTGTCGCGCAATCCAACAAATGAGTTTATGAACTTCATTCAACGCCATCATGAAATTAGGGATAGCTCGGCACATCATCAACTACAAGCAGATTTAATTGAACATCACTGGCAATTCCATTCCCAGCAATAGAAGAGAAGGTTGTGTTGGAGTCTTTATTTTATCATTAGTAGCGAAGGTGTATTTCAAGTTTCTAGAATTTTCATTCCAAAAAACATGTTTGGTTCAAGAAAATGCAGTTTAAGTTATTGTAATATTTTCATTATCTGTAATAGTTTAAGAATTTGTAATGTCAAGTTGTAATCAAGAAACATCTATCCATGGATGATTTAAATTTGACGATCACGTTTTCTATCTTCTTAATAAAACTTTGCAAACGTACAAATTATATAATACAATAAACGCAGAAAAGTGCCACAAACGAGTGGTTCATAATATACATCACCTTTATGTGCTGAATAAATGTTTAGTTACAAAAAAAAAAAAAAAGCCTTAATCTGAGGATGCATTGCGTCGCGCCAATATCTCTCTTTGAAGTTGCTGGAAATATACTTGCTGAACTTCATTTAACGTACTCACATCGAGCAACATTATGCGCTCCTCTCTCTCCAACTGGGTGATTTCCAGTTTCTCCGCCTCCAACCTCAGTCTCTCATCCTCTTGTCTACTTTTATTTTCCTCCATTTCTCGTTCATATGCCATCTTCTCCGCCTTGAGTCGGAAAAATTCTTGCTCCTGAGCACGTGACTCCTCTAGGAGAGTATACCTTTTCTTGCTGAGCTCCACAAGCTCTTCTAAGGCTCTGCCTTGGGCCTTACGTTTTCCTTTCTCAGCTTTTCTTCCTATTGGCCTATCCAATTCGATGACATCATTAGTTTCCAGATTCTCGCCCTCTGTACCTCCCACTGAATCAATGGATGAATTAGTTGCCACTGCTGATGTACGCGAATATGTAGGGGACATCGTCGACCTTCGCTTTGTCCCGTCCTTTGTGCAACGCTGATTCCATTTCGGCTGGTCTTTCAATAGCTGCCAACAATGCTCGAACTGAAAGGCCGTTTTCTCAAGCGATTGGTACATGACCTTCGCTTTGTCAAACTTCCAATTCAAAATGAAAATCAAATAATTAACCAACCCATTAAAGATAAAGGGAACGTAACGCATATAAATAATAATAAAGTGGATGCTTATACCTTGTCTTGCTCAGTCATGCCACTTTGATTCAGCCCTTCAACTTGGGCGAGTTTAGCACAAAATTTGGTCGTCGCCTTTTGAATGGCAGGCCACCGATGTATTAAGGACCGAACACTTCGCTCATTTGTACTTTCTTTATAATCATTGAAGTATTGACTAACTTTTTTCCAAAGTTGGGCGTGTTTTTGGTCCGTTGCTTGGATGGCATCAATGCTACTATTCAGCCATGCGGAGACAAGTAACTTGTCTTCTTCGGGGGTGAAGTTTGCACCCCTGGCTGATTTTCTTTGAGAGGGGGGAGGATCTACTTGGGGCGGGGGTGGAGAGTCATCCAAAGTCACGGGATGTTGTTCACCTTAACCAACATAAATGTGGTCAAGTTTAGGCTCCTGACTCAGGAGGCTGGTGAAGAACATATTTCCATGCTCTCCTGAGTCCATCTCTAACAATTTGTAAACATAAAACATGTGAGACACATGTTAGAAAATTAAGAACTAAATTTGCAAGTGATTTTTGTAGCCGGCTCAGGAATCCTATGGCAACGTATGACGACACACTTGGCACCCTTCCTTGCATGGTTGCAACAACCGGTTGCCACTATTTATCGGCCATCCGGGTTACCATGCCATGGAGATGTGTGCCAAAGTGTTCCATCACCATGTTCGGATTGTCTCATCATCACAGCCGAGGGGTTAAGACAACTCAGATCCAATAAAAAATTTAGTTTGAAAACGTGAAAATAAGAGCATTCCCATCCACTTCCCTAAATACTTGTGTGTTTTAAATGTGGCTCAGAATGGGTTACAAAATTTACATCATGTGTGAGAGAGGAGCCCAACATCAAATGGCTGCAAAACCTTACCCAAACCCCACGTGCCTTTTGTGAAAACTATTACAAACTGCAGTATGATCATTCGGGTGAGGATTACCCCGCCATCTCAATGGGGCCCATTAACACTTATGAATTATCTCACTAAACCCCATCATCATAGCCTAACAGTAGACATGCAGCCCCCTCCCTCCCCCACAAGTAATAATTATTCATCAGTACTAAACACTGCAAAGGTCCCAATAGCACAGACAAATTCACAGCCAGGGGTTAAAGAAGGAAAATCCAATACTAAACAGCATGCAAAGTGCATGAGAACATAAAAACAGATTTTATCTTTGTCAAACCAACAGAGCTTAGTCCATGGGAACAATAATTAAAGAGATAACAGTAGCTCAAACCAGCAAACACATGCCACAAACAAAGATTAAATAACTGGTATGAGGTAGGACTAAATATTGAAGAGAGTATAAGCTAACAGAAAAAGGGAAAGTTTGTAATGCTAGTTGAAAGATCACATTCTACAAAATAAAGCATCTGATCACATTCTTGACAGATCACATATATGGCCTAGCATATATATGATGCACAAAGCACAATCAATAATCAGTTAATGTCATTAAAAATGGCTTTGTATGTGTGGTGATCAGAGGAGGACAGATATCATTCGGGTGGCTTTGTATGGACATAAAACCTTCGTATGTGTTATTAAACCATTAAAGTTTAATAATACACAACATGTTTGTCTCCATTATATGGATTATGGGGGGCAAAAACAGCACAAACCAAACATATATAGCCATATGTACCCAAACATATATGGTCATTGACAAAATACAAATTATATAACAAGAAATCTTCATTATAGTCATGTTGAATGATACAAGAAATGTATCATGTTGAATTATAAATTCCTAAACACATACAAGTAATATTTTTCATAAAAAATCATTTAACAAAAATACTACAAACCAACAAGGGAGCTCAAAGCTGGTAATGACAAAATGACAGTAATAGTAATAAAAAAAATAACACCATTTGATCAGGTCTCATTGGACAACATGACTAGCTTTGATGACAACCAATTGGATTATGGTAAATGATTCAAAGGGAAAAAGAGTCGGGCCATACAAAAAATTCAGTGTTTTCATACGCACTCAGCTTCAGGAATTAATGGCCAAATGATGCACAACACTCCACACAAGCTCCACAAAGCACTAATTTAAGAGTAATGTCTGAGATTTATCCATGGCAGACAAATGCATTGACTGTGTCGTGAATGATACATAGCAAAAATTGTTCATTCAAACCGCAGAGCACCCAATAAAATGCAGTGTTTGTATATAGCAGCAAGTCGATTGATGAAATAGCACTAAGAAGTCGATAAATCCAGGAACTATGAAAACCATGGCAAATACATGCATTCTAAATCCAGTGAATATGGGTCACAGATCCATGAATATTCATACCCTAGAGTAGTAATTGAAATCTAGGGTTCTCGGATTTCAAGTGGCAAAACTGACAAATACAATAGTTTTTGTCAATAAAACTCGAAAATATATCAGATTCACCATGGAAAGAGGCTCAGTTTGTTCAATTTCTGCGAGAGAGGACAGAGTCCATCCATGGAGAGAAGAAGAGGGCGCAAGTTTCACAGAGAAGAGAAAACTTACATTCCTATGGAGTCGATGAAGAGAAGACACCGTAAATGGTGGCAGACGGGGTGAGAGAGGGCCTCCTTCACGAACGAGGGCAATCGAGAGGGAAGAGAGGAACACGCGGGACCAAGGGCAACAGATTTGGGGTTCGGGCGATTTGGGGATGTACAATGGTTCCCCAAATATGGAGAACGACTGTAGATCCCCGAAAACAAATCCCTAATTTAGGGAATGGGATGGGAGGCGCCAAATGAAGTTTCTCTAAATTTCATCTCTAAATTTTAGAGATAATAGTGTTTTAGGCATCCGGATGGGGATGCTCTAAGGGAGGGGAGGAGCCGTAGATTGTAATGCATGATTGAATAATATTGAGTGACCCAATCCAAACGATTCATCCTTTGACCAAACCAAACACCATAATAATGGTTTTGCTTTGGGAGATGCTTCCTCCTTCTCGTTATTCCAACTTCCACTCCCCAACTATAAGCATTAACGAAGGTAGTCAAGTCAAGGTGGCAATTTCAAACAAATCCAACTCTCTCACTCCGTTCTTTGATCTTCGATCTTCGCCTTCTAGACTGCAATGACCTTTCATGACATCTCTGTTCAACTACAATAATTTCCCATACTGCCTTTTAAGGTAACATATAGCCCTCCTCCACTCTATGGGTTACTTTATCTCTGTGTGCCCGAGTCTGCATCGGTCTGATATATTCCGAAATAGTGACGTATTGGTAATCCCCAAGTGAGAGAAAGAGAGGAATGTGGGATTATTTTCAGCAGCCTACTTCTGGACCTTCTTATCAGGAGTTCCTCAACGTTCTCGAGGCTGATATTCAGCACGCTAATGTGCTGTGAGCTCTCTCTCTCTCGGTGTTTTGTTTTAATCAGCTGTTAAGTTTAATAATAAAATTATGGTTTTTTTATTGCAAATTTAATTGTGTTTATGCAAAATTTAGGGTGGGTTTTGATAGGATGAAATGTTTTGTTGAAAATTAAATAAAATATTATTAAAATATTATTTTTAATTCAAAATACAAGTTTACCAAGTAGGTCTTACTTTAATGACAGTAATTGGAAATGCCGTTTAGAAAGACTACAACTCCGACTGATTTTTTAACGCAAAACTATAGGTTTGGCTGTGATTTTGTTGTTGGTTTAGGCTTCGTTTGGTTAATTAACTCCTCTCAACTCATCTCAACTCATCATTACAACTTTTTCAAATTTCAACACAAAATATAATAAACAATTCAACTTTTTCAAATTCCAAAATAATAATAATATTAAAAAATAATATTCTAACAATATTTTATCATCTCAACTCAACTCAACTCAACTCACTTAAAAATTCTCTCTTATCTTGCTATGTTTTGGAGTAGACATTTCAGGGAGATGTTTTCAAGCTTGATGAAATTTAAATCAAGTTGCAGTTGCGATGACAAAGTTGAAAGACTTTTAAGAGGATATTTTTATCAGTCTGAATTAATATTTATGCAGGGCTGCTTCGGTTCCAAGAGGCAAGGGTGGCGCTTGTTTTCATCTGAAATTGGCTTACGATCACTTGGCACCCATTTTTCTTTTTTTGCTTCAATGGATTGATTGCTCGTGTACATGTCTACTTTCAAGTTATTTAAACCTTTTTCACATAGTTGTATATAAGGTTAGTTTCTATTTGTGTACTAATGAGATACAATGCACGTCTGAATATAAGATGGTTCCCATTTTTTTGAAGTTTGCCTCATATGCTTGTTAATTTCTTTCTTATTTAGGTGCGCAGAGATGGGAAGCAAAATCTCTCTTCATTTGGAAGGAAAGCTACAATTGGAGAATTCTATTGTATATAAACAATGTTAAACTTCATTCAGTTTTTCAAAATTTTAATAATATAAATTTTTGAGTGGAATGATATAATATTCATGTGTTGTGCTGATTCTTCACTTACTGATTATACTCATTACTGCAGCTGTTATATTACCCTCTCTTCAGTGTCTCCACAATGACTCATTAGACTTGAAAACTACTGGAGGTGAATTTCATGGCTTAGGGATGGCAGTCAGAAAGATATCAGAGGACAAGTGGAAGAAGCTTTCAGATGTAGATTTGGAGAGAGAATATGAGTGTGGGATCTGTTTGGAGCCATGCACCAAAATAGTTTTGCCGAACTGCTGTCATGCCATGTGCATCAATTGCTACCATGACTAGTATTCTCCCATCTCATTTTCCTCCTTTGCTTGCCACTGTATTTCGCTGCCAATTTGTAATGATGGAGAGTAGCTGTGATTCTTAAGTTGCAGTCTTCGTTTGCTTTTGTATTTCAAAGGAACACAAGTCAGAATCTTGCCCATTTTGCTGGGGAACTTTAAAGAGAGTGAATTTAGGAGACTTATGGGTTCTGACATGCAGTAATGATGTGGTAGACACTCACATTTCTGAAGGAGGATATATTACGGTTCCATCTCTTCATAAACAGTCTGCCTATGGATATTCCTGATACTCTGTTTTTAATGTATTACGAGTTTTTATTTTAATCTAACAGAATAATGATGTACAGGGAGAGGGAAGAGTAGCATTGCTCTTTCATGTGTTGCGATGTATTTGACATAGATTACTGATGTTGATCTCTTGCAATATAGGGGAGAAGGTCGCGTGCATAGCTAAAGCAATGTTTGCTTTTTGAGAAATACAAAATCTCTGACACAAAAACAGAACATAATCGGATGTATGGGATGGAAAATATGGAGTCCATGAGTTCACCTCTACCAACCTTTTATCATCCTATTGTATCAAATCATTGATACAACTTCCATCTTTCATCTTTCACAGAACACAACTTCCATCTTTCACATTAGCTAGATTAACAATCCCACCAGTTTCTTCATGACTATGAACATTTTAGCAGCTAGAATGCTCCTATTGTCTTGCCTAGAGATGTAGTCTAGATAACATTTTAGCTTTAAACTGCCTTCCGTTCTCTGATGACCTCTTCACCAACCGATTTCACATCGCTGTCAGGTTCCATTTTTGTCTTGTGCTCCTGTTCTGCTGCATGCTTTAAATTCTATGTAGGTGGGGCAGGTGGACATGTGGATATCCTTGGTTAAATTTGTTTTCCTACCATGTTCGTCTGCCCAGTAAGTTGGGCGAATTATCTACCCGCTACCACATGAGCCAAGAGGGATGGACCCCCATTGCCCAGGCCTAACTACAATCAACTATTTTACTGCATTTTGTAAGAGAATTTCACTTACATTGCCTCCATTATCTCATTCAGAAAAAAGCAGGAATACAATAGAATATCTATATATAAAAAACCACTATCGTCGATAATTTCAAATGATGGTCAGCCCTTGTAGTTGCTGTATGGCCCATGCACTAACATGAATGCGGTTTGGTTAGGTGCATTTTGGAAATTTGAGGCCAATAAATCCGTCGATGACACGTGTGTAACAGTCGAGGTTTCGAAGAAGCGATGACTCATATGGCTCATCTTCAGCATGGACCGTGCATGTACAAATTAGGTGGCCAAAAGGCTGTAGATAAGGTATTTTCAAACCCAATAGAGAAAAAAAAATGCAAAACAAAAAAAAAAGAAAAAGAAAAAACACTATAAACATAAACCTAAACATAAACCGAAGAATAAGAGATGAGATAAATAGGGGAGGAAGTCCTCACTCCTCTAAACTGGAGAGAGAGCTTTGAGTATTTAGAAAGGTGGAGAAAACATTTTTTAGAGAGAGTGAACCTTTTGATAGAAGATCAAATTGTTATAACTTTGGACACTTGAATCAAATGTTCTATAGCTGTCATTGTATTACCTAATCAATCCAAGAAACATGGAATCAAAATATTCATTTGCTTCCATTCTTCAATCCTTCCCCCTTTTAATTTATGCTGCTATAATAACTTCAATGTTGGGACCATTCCTCTTCTCCACAATTATTAATGGGGGGTTTGTTAACGTGCCCTTTTGGCTAAACACCGAAAAACGTGACACATTCATGATTTGGAAGGACAATAACATCAGCATGCATGCATACATGTATTTCTTTTCAAAAAATAATAAATGATTTATTCAAATCTCAAATGTACAAGTCTCGAACAAGTTTTTTATAAAAATAAAAAATAAAAAAATTGGTAGATCCCACCTTGAAAAATTGTGAAAAAACTCATTTTTTATTGATGAAATCTATATTTTTACAATAGACTTATACATTTGAGACTTGAACCTAACATTACTCATTTAAGAGTCTCAAATGAAAACAATAAAAACAATCACATGAAGTATATTTTATAATATTTATTTCTCATTAAATTTTGTTTAAAATATTTATATAAACAATAATAAATATTATAAAGTCTGAGTTGATCTGTCTCTTTTCTCCCATAGAAATTTCCCACTGCGTCGTGTTGTATTGCAAACATTCATTTTGGAATTGCAACTTTTAACTTTTATGCACCAAAACAATGAAGTGAATGTGACCAATCCATCATAATGAATCTACACAATTCCTTTGAATGATAAATATTTGCAAACATCATCAATTCCTATTCCATGGCACAAACAATACAAACAAAACTTAGCAAATTCCACGCCACTCAAACTTCCCCTAACCTATCTCATATCCCCTCCCTCCCCCTCCATCATTTTCATCCGAAAATAACATTTATTCAAGACTTTGGCATCCACCCTTCAAAAAATAGCACTCTTGTTTTTTTTTTCAAGACAAGGTAATACTCGGCACCAAAAGAAAAGAAAAACAGATGATGCAGCAATGCATCTATTATCCAAAGAACTTCAAAGTAGATAATATATATATATATATATATACAGATATTGTTAATACGATACACAGATAGCTAAGCTATACGGACCAATGGCTTCGTCCCCTCTTCCAGCCCCAAAGTATATTAAGGCATAAACTCCAAAAGTACCTTTAAGTGATCAAGTTTCCTTGTATTGCATGGGAACAGAGCACAACCCTTCCAGCAGGCATCATTATAATCCCTGAACCTAATATCGATAAAGCAAAACCACTTTCAGGAAATGCTAACATCAATACAACAAAAGCACTGTCAAGAAATGCCTTAAGATAAGCAGCATATCAAAAGATAACTACATCAAGATCAATATCAAAAGAAAACGCTAGAAGTGAAAAGTAATGAATAAACTTAAACACTATCCATACCCAAAAAGAGTTTCCTCAACATACAACACCATGCTACATTTTGAAGTTTCAATTTTTCCTCTGTAGTAGTCATAATCTCATATACTGAGCATCTCATTTGGTGACATGGACACAATATGGACTACTTTTGGGTTCAACGTGATGCTAGTATAAATAACAACTATGCTATCTTGGCCATTGTCACATTCCATATGTGAGATGAAATTAAGTTGGTGTTCAAATTAGTGTGATCAATCATAATAAGAAGCTTCACTGACAAAATCGTCTCAAACAGCAGGTTCTTTAAAATTCACAGTGGGTCATAATAAGGTAAATGTTCAAGCTAACGAGATATGCTAACCATGTATTGCCTACTTCTATTGGCAAGGACACCCCATAGCAAATACCATACATGCATATAGCCAAACATAAAAGAATGCAAACCTTTTACCTCTTAAGCTGTGGTACCACTACCCTTATATATGTCTATGGTTGTGTTTGCTAATATACATATGACCAACATTAAGACATGCTTCTTCATATCTATGCATATAGGTGTATGTAACCAAAATGATGTAGCACAAAATCGAATATAGAGATACCAACAAAAGGCACATTTGCATCAATGGGTTGATCAAAAAATATATTTTTTAAAGCCACCACTCACCCTCCCCTAAACCAAAACAAACACAAAAAAAAGAACCAACATAGTTTGCAGATAACTAAAGGTAATAGTTAATGTCAGTTCAGCCCAAGAATGTTGTAGGACTGGAGTGCTCTAAATTTACCTAAGAATTGTAATGTTTAGCTTAAACATAATAGAGAAAACTAGAAATGCATGTTAATTCAAAACTGTAAATAATTGTGTTTGAAATACATATATGGACCCACTCACTCAAGCGAGATCAAGCCAAAAACCGTCAACTCCTTGCCAAGGCCTCATTCACCCTCGGGATTAGTCGGAACTTTGTTCCTATCCTAGATACCCAGTGCCAATAAAGAAAGCTGAAAGCCATCAATTTACATTTTCTAAGAAGTACAAATATTCTTGGCACATGATTTGCTACACCATTAGGAAGAGTTTTTTTACAGCTTTGTAATGTTGAAAAATCATCAAGTGTCCCTATGGGAAACTGTGTTATTGACCACCTATTGACACAATCATTTTTTGCTATGTAAAAAGGGTAGAAAGGGCCATCGGATGTTGCTTCCCTGCCTGGGCATGACATAGTACCCACCTTAACTATTGGGAAACCAAACATGAGGCGCCCAGATGGTGATATCTAGAATGCCTCTAAATAAGTACTTTCAAACTCCCAATCAAATTCTGGTGGGTTGGGATTTCTGGACTTGGAGGCATTTAACTTGGCACTTCTAGCCAAGCAAGGCGTGTAATTTTAAGGCTTGTCAGAGTTTGTAAGGATATGACTTTCATTGTATCTACTTCTTACTACTGAATGAAACTCTACACAAATAGGCCTAAAGAAAAGCTCCTATTAGTACTTATAAGAAATTGTTTGTTGAACTCTCCAGACAAGTAGAAAACAAGAACTAGACAAAGGAAGAGGTTCAATAAATTTAATTACTCCCATGCTAGTGAGTCTGCAACTAATTTTAATATAAATCTAACCATCGATGCTGAGTAAAAGCAAGGGGAAGATTTGCTTCCGTATAACGCCTTCAACAATTCACCAGTTATGGATATCATTATGTGGATCTAATAATACTTATTCTTTATTTAATAGTGTTTGAAATATTTATAAAGACAGGAATAGATGTCGTAGCATTCACTTTAATAGCATATATATTGAAACAAAGCCGAACAAAGAAAAAGTTATATAAACCTGGTTGTATTGCCCCTCAAAATTATTCCCGACGTCTCGGTCCCCGATTTCTTTGAGTTGGTCTATGCTGGATTTTTCTTCCAAGATACAGTTTGGGAAAGATCTTGGAAAGAATGCCATCAACTTGTTCGAAATACCATATCCTCCACCTCTCCCAAAACATAAGCGGCCCAATGAAAATCCCAAAGCCGAAAATGTATCCCAATTCAATACTTAGATAGTTCCAATTAATCACACTCCTAGACTCGGATGGAGTTTCTCCAAATGTTGGAGGTGGAGATAGTGGCTCTTCTTCTATGCATTTTTCTTTCAAGGCAAACCACATAATCCTTGATTCCCTTCATAGGAAGTTTCTGGAAATGTAGAAAATTGCTTGATCAGTGGAATCCTTCCAAACAGTCGGTTGAATGAAAGGTTGAGTACTGACAGAAAAATAAGACCATCTGCGAGTTGCAAAGGGATCTCCCCTGTAAGCTCATTTCTTGACAGGTCTAGTGACTCAAGATGACTCAACTTTCGCAAAGATGATGGGATTCGGCCAGTGAAGACATTATTTGACAAGTTGAGACCATATAACAATTTGAGTGCTCCTAATTCTTCAGGAATAGGCCCAACGAGATTGTTGCATGAAAAGTCAATATATGTGAGGATTGTTAGGATTTTCACCAACTCTAGCTCAAGATTCTTACTGACAATCGTTAAAGTATCTAGGTAATAATAATATGGACCTAAACCATAAAAGTCAAACTGGAGATAATTCAGCTCTGTCTGATCCTCATCGTCACCAGTTATCATTGTCTTCCATGCAGTGAAGGAACTTTTTGATAGTTTTCCACTGAATTTGTTGAAAGCTAGATCTAGAATTTGAAGGTCCGGCCAAGTGGCATTCGGCCCCGGGCATCCAATCGACCCATAAAACTTGTTTGATCGCAAAACAATGATACGCAAACTGAAACTGTTCTTCAAATAACAAGGGAAGGTGTCTTAGATGTGGTTGTTTCCAATATGCAAGACTTTCAACTTTGTGCAATTGGCTAGAGATTTTGGCAACTCTCCTTCTAGTTGGTTTTCATCAAGAGCAAGAGTTTGTAAATGACAATTGCTCGGAAATGCATCAGAAATTGTGCCAATTTGAGGTTGTTTCTCCCCAGATTTAGCACTCCTAGCATCTCACTCATCTCAATCAAGCACCGGGGAACTATCCCATTGAAGGAATTGTTTGACAAATCTAAAACTTGAAGATATGTAGCATTGCATATTGAAACAGGAATACTCCCGCTGAATTTGTTGCTTGAAAGGGAGAAGAAACTAGTCGTAATGGGCAAGTTCTCAATGCTTTTTTGTATGGAAGAGTTGAAATTATTCCTTGACAAATCCAAGTACACAACATTGGGGAGAAAAACCGGGAATTGGCCATGGAGATGGTTGGAACGAAGGTCTAGCATATTTAAAGTTGGACAACTGAGGAATGGTCCTTCTAGAGATACTAGGTAGTTAAAAGAGAGATTCAAGTGAGCTAGATTAGGAAGTTTCCAGATCCAACTGGGTATTTCTCCGTGAATCTGATTATGTGAAAGGTCTAGTTCTAATAATAAAGATTGGCTCCTCAAGAAATCAGGAAATGTTTTCAAAATGTTAGAAGAAAGTTTCAATGTCTTGATTTGAGGAAATAGGGATACCGAAGAATTAATTCCATTGTGTTCAATCAACAAGTTATTGAATGAAAGATCAAGATTTGAAAGGTTTTTCAATTGTTGGATGGAATCAAGCTGCATTGACCCATTAAAGTTGTTAGAAGAAAGGTCGAGGACCTTAAGGCCTTGGAGTTCAAAAACAGACATCGGTACTAGCCCTTCCAAGTTGTTGTTGGACAAATCAAGGATGTATAGTGGATGAGAAGAAACATTGGAGAACTCATCAAATTGGCCAGAAAATCGGTTGTTGGAAAGTCGTAATTCCAGCAATAACGGAAGGGAAAACAGAGAAATCGGAATACTACCTTCAAGCGAATTGTATCCCAAGTCAAGGATTTTCAAATTCCGAAGTTCTTTCCATTGAATGGAAGTAATCTTACCTGTTAAATCATTACGGGTAAGGTAAATTTCTGTCAATCTCTTGGCCATACTGAATGATGGAATTGGTCCTGTGAAATTGTTGTATGACATATCCAAATATACCAACTGTGTGAGGGTTGCCATTGACTTTGGGATTGATCCATTAAAATTGCAACTATGCAAATCAACTATGGTCAACATTTTTAGGTTACCAATAGAATTCGGCAATGTCCCTGAAAAAAAAAGTACCCCCTAGTTGTAGGGTTCGAAGATTTCCATTCCAAGGAAATTCTGATAAAGAACCTTGTAGCATACTATTATCTGATAATTCAATCCTTTGCAGTGTCGGAATTTGGAAGATCTTTTCTGGAAATTTCCCATTCAATTTGCTTGAGGTGAAACTCAAGGATGTCAAGTTTTTGAAGTCTGCAAAAAATTCCAGAACTGGAACAAATAACTGGTTATTAGCCAGATGAATAACTGAGAGGGATTGGAGATTCTGCAGGGATGGATCAAAAGGCCCAGAAAGATAACATCTTGACATGCTCAACACTCTTAGATGTGGCAGTGAAGATGATAAGGCCCGACACCACTCATACCCTTTAGCTGAGATATTTACACCATCAAGATGAAGTTCCTTAAGCCCCGAAAGATTCTGAACTAACGTAGATAGATTTGGCTTCTCCAGCATAAGCAAATAAGTACTCCGGTAAGAATGGATGGATAAATCAAGAGTAGCCAACCTTTTGAGGTGTGAAATCTCAAGCGGAATCTGCCCAGCAAAGCCTGCAGTTGACAGATTCAAGTAAGTCAAATTGCTGAGCTTCGTAAACTGGGATGGAATCTGGGAAGAATCAAACTCGTTATAGGCCAAGTTTAGCTTCTGGAGATGGTGAAGATTGAAAAGGCTGCTGGAGTTGTCAAGCACACCAGAGATGGATTCATTACTGAGGTCGAGACCAATAACACGACCCTCGCTGCAGGTTACGCCTTCCCACGAACAGCAATTGGCACTATCATTCCAATGTACCAGTTTTGCCGACAAGGCATCGTTGAACACAAGCTTGTTCTTCAACTGAAGCAACGACGATTGCTCATTACCAAGACATTGGCCTGACACCTTTAACGTACAGACTTTGAGGAAAAGTGAGCATAGGGGTATCAAGGAAAGGCATGAAATCAAGATTAGAATTTTCATTGTAGGCTGATCGTGAAGAACTAAAGATAAGTTGAGGAACACAATCTTTTTGGCCGATTTTGAGTTTGGGCAACCTTAAAAATTTCGATGATAATGTAGCTGCTAATCTTTCCAAATCATTGACCGTAAACCGGAATGTTTGACCGAATAATATTGAATGACCCAATCCAAGCAGTCCCATCCAATTCATTGCCAAACCAAACACCATAATAATGGTCTTGACTTTGGGAGATGCTCCCTCCTTCTCGTCATTCCAACTTCCACTCCCCAACCATAAGCATTAATGAAAGTAGTCAAGTCAAGGTGACAATTTCTAACAAATCCATCTCTCACTCTCTCTCTCCATAACCATAACATATGCCTTGATCGGTCAGTTATTATTTTAACCCATTAAAATGAAGTCTAGATTGTAAAGTCACTGTTGAGCATACATATATATATATATATATATATCTACTATATATGTATAAACGCAAACGATGGAGTAATTGGGTTTTCATCGACACTTTTTTTTTTTTTTCATTTCTGTCCCTATTTTCTTTGTTTAATTCTCCCTTGTCCTCTCTTCTACTTTCATTTTTCAACAATGTTTTCTGTCTAACATTTTCTTTTCCGATTTTGTCCCTACTTTTATATTTGTTTTCTCTTTTTATCCTTGATATCTGTTAACTTCTGTTTGTATTTTTACAGTTTTACTTTGTCCCTACTTTTATATTTGTTTTCCCTTTTTATCCTTGATATTTGTTAACTTCTGTTTGTATTTTTACAATTTTACCCTTCTTTTGCTGACTATTTTTTTGTCTTTATCCATCATTTACTTTTTTTTATTCCAATTTTTAAGTTTTTATCCTGCTGTTTTATGTATTTACCCACCGTTTTTATATTCAATTTTTGGTCTTCTTGAACCTACAGTTTATCTATTTACCAAGCATAACCTATGTTTTGGATTCCGGTTCTGCCGAATTCTTTTTCAATTCTTATCCTATTCTGCTTCTGCCAAATTCTTTTTCAGATGTTATCTTTTCATCACTACATTATTTTCTAATTGAGAGGCAAAAAAATTACAATGAAATCTGAAGATGATATCTTCAAAGATTTCAACATCTATTGAGATTTATAGGGAATAAAAAAAGGCAACAGAAAAAGAGACAGCAAACAAAACAAAGAAAAAATAGAGAAGAAAGGAATGAAAGTAAAATAAAAATTTAGGCAAAATTAGAAAAAAAAAAATCAATTTTTTTCATTTACCTACAAATAGACAGTGGAAGGAAAAAAAAAGTGAAAAAACAGAGAAAAAGAGTGAAAAAAATTTATAGAACAACGAAAAGGTAAAAAAAAAACAACACATATCCGAACACAATCTCTTCAAATATATGAAGATGTGTTCAGAAATAAACCCACTTCAAAAAAAATCTGCATCAACTCAGATCTGTAGGAAATGAACATCGCATTTCCCTACAGATGCACGATGGAAGAAAAAAATAACAAAAAAAAAAAAAGTGAAAGAACAAAGAAAACGAAAGCAAAAAAAAATTACAAATGAACGAAAAAGTAAAAAAAATTTACACCACTCAGATCTGAACACGATGGCTTCAAATATATGAAGATCAATTCATATCTATAGAGAATAAAAATCAGAAATAAACCTACCTAAAAAAATATATACATTGAGTCGGATCTGTAGGAAGAAAAAGATTTAAGATAAAAAAAGTATATGAGAAAAAAATGAACATCAACTCCGATCTGTATGTAGAAAACACAAACACAATGGGAGAAACAAAGAAATAAAACCATTAAAAAAAACCTACAGACTAACGAAATAATACTTTTTTATTCAGCCATTGATTTCTTAGGAGAAAAAGTTATCATTTCAACTAACACTCGCCCATCTGTTATTCAGTTTGGTTAGTGGATATTTGTTTTTTCTTTTTCCTTTTGTCAAGTTTGGTTAGTGGGTGTTTGTTGGTGCTCTCTCTCCTTATTTCAATCTTGCCGGTCCGAAGAAAACTTTTTTAGCTGTTATCTCTTTTTCCTATTAATATGTTGTTTTTATTCTCAAACTCATCTCAATTTATCATTATAATTTTTTTAAATTTTAATATAAAATATAATAAAAAATTTAAAATTTTCAAATCTCAAAATAATAATAATTTAAAAAATAATATTCTAATAATATTTTATTATTTCAACTCAATTTAACATAAAAAATCAACCTTCTCATGATACAAAACTTTCCCACAGCCTCCGAGAAACTTCTATTGAGAAAGCATGGAAGTTTCTTGTTTCTCATTCCTTTTTTATTCTCTTAGTTCATATAATTGACTTAACTACCAGTTTATTCTTTTAAGGCGGCTACTATTATTGTATGATACACAACTTTCTCATAGCCTCCGAGAAACTTCCAGGCAATGGAAATTTCTCGTTTCTCATTTATTTTTTATTCTCTTGGTTCATATAATTCACTTGACTCCCAGTTTATTCTCTTAAGGCAGCTACCATTGTTGTATGATACATAACGTTTCCACAACCTCCGAGCAACTTCCAGGCAATGGAAATTTCTCGTTTCTCATTCCTTTTTTATTCTCTTGGTTCATATAATTGACTTGACTCTCAGTTTATTCTCTTAAGGCGGCTACCATTGCTGTATAATACATAACTTTTCCACAGTCTCTGAGTAACTTCCAGGCAATGGAAATTTCTCGTTTCTCATTCCTTTTTTATTCTCTTGGTTCATATAATTGACTTGACTCCTAGTGTATTACATAACTTTCTCACAGCCTCCGAGAAACTTCCAGGCAATGGAAATTTCTCGTTTCTAATTCCTTTTTTATTCTCTTGGTTCATATAATTAACTTGACTCCTAGTTTATTCTCTTAAGGCGGCTATCATTGCTATATGTACTGATACTTTTGCATTGGTGAATGGTGACAAGACAGTTTTAAAACTAATTACTTTTTATGGTGAAAATATGTAAAATGAGAAAAAAAAAATAGTGTTTTGCACTTGTTCAAAATTTGTTAGAACATTTTCATCCGGTGTACTGTAAATTTTTTTTCTTATAATTTGAAAAAGAGTTTAGGAAATGTTCTCAAAAGCTCTCTTCATTCTCTATTTAAAAAAGAAAAAAAAAATTATGAGATGAATATAAATTTTTTAAATATAAAAACCATTATTTCTCTCCTAAATCACTTTTATCAATATTTTATTCATTTCAATTAAATTAATTGTTCTTCCAATCATTTACACTTTCTCTCATACTCCTATTTGTTATAGTTTTAAAAATAATTTAAATAACTACACAAATGTAAAAAAATAATAATTTTAAAAATATTTAAAATAATTTTTTATTTAAAATATTCACTAGAGTAATAGTTCAAAACATAAGAAAAAATATTGAGTAGTTGAATTTATAAATAGAAGTGAGAGAAAAATATAATAAAGAAAGAATAGAGAAATATTATTTTAATAAAATAGGAAAATGATAGGGAATGAAATGTACAAAGTTTTTTTAATATGAGTAAAATTTAAGATAAAATTATAAGAAATGTCATTTTTATCTAAAATTTAAGAAAAAAATTTAGAAAATCGGATGAGAATACTGTTATATATAACCTCTAACACAAAACTATTTTGATGATTGTTTCCAGCCTACAATTGGAAAGGGGACTACTACTTTGCCGGCTCCACTGGGTTTCTTCCAGACCAAATGCCATTTTTTAGCTGCCATCTCTTACTTATTAATCTTTTGTTTTGAATTTTTTTTTTTTTTTTTTTTTTTGGGCGTGAACTTGGCCTATGGGTGTATATTAATATCCCTACTAACCTATTCCTCGCCCCCTAAAACATGCCATGTGTATTGTTATTTTTTAAAATTGAAAAATGTCAAATATTATATCTTTTTGTATTTTCATATCAAGGAAGAAAGACGACATTTATTTGGTAGAGGATATTGAGACGCTTGCGGCCTTGAGGGCTTTACAGATTATTCACCATATGAGAATCTCTCACTAAATACTTGAGGGAGATTATCTTATTGTTGTTGAAGCTATTTGATCAAAGTCAAGAACAAAAGTTTAGCTAGAGCCCTAAGTGATGTGCTTATTTCTCATTTCCACTTTTTTGATGTGCTTCATTTCGGCCATCAAGAAAATGTGGTAGTGCATACTTTGGCCAAAAATTCATGTTTTGTGGGCAATACCCTTCAATGGTGGTCCACTCCACTTGACTTTATTCTAACTTGTTTAGCAATAGATGTGGAGAGATGTTCTGTTGTATAATTTTAAGTCTTGCCAGTGTTTGTAAGTATATGACTTTCATTGTATCTGCTTCTTACTATTGAATGAAGCACTATCTGATTCTAGAAAGAAAAAAAAAATTTGACCATGCCTTGTGAAAGACAATATGCCAACAAATTTACTGAAGCAATTAGTGGGTAAGGAATTGGGTAACAAATTTTCAACTCACAGTTCCCTACCTCAGTCCTTGGAACCCATATACACAACTACTCAAAGTTTTCCAATTTCACATGAATGCCCTTAGTTATTACACACATCGAATTTTCCACGGAAATACTAAGCATCTTGTTTTTTTTTTTTTTTTAAATAAGTAAGAGGTAAATACTAAGCATCTTGTAATAGTTAAAATTCATCTAAATCCAAGAGTGGCAATGGAAATCATCCTCACACAGAGTAGGACGCAGATAATTTTCAATTCTGGAGCCAAGCAATTTAAAAAAAAAAAAATTGTGATGATATGGAAAAAATATAAAAAAAATATTTTTCCTTTCACTTAATTTTTGAAAGGGGAAGAGAGAATGTCCAGAAAACAGTTCCATCACAGCATGCACCTGAATTCATATACATATTTTATCTTCATTTATCAACATATGCACATTGATATAAATTAAATCTAAGCCATGCCATCAACCCACAAGGTGCAGACTAACCAGTGTTATCATGCTCTCCCATTTCACATGAGATTGAGTGCACTACACAGTTGATTCCTAATTTGGATATTGAGAATATCTTACTACTATTTATTATTTCATTATAATTTTTCACTTATTTTTAATTATTATTTACTATTATATAATTATTTTTTTATTATTTTTTCACTACTATTTATAAATACTTGAAAATATTTCATTATCCAAACGCAATCGATATTTTGAGTGAAATGCATTATCTTATAATTTCTTGATACTTTCTCACAGCCTCCGAGAAACTTTCAGGCAATGGAAATTTCTCGTTTCTCATTCCTTTTTTATTCTCTTGGATTGAGGATTGAGGATTGAGGTTTTGTTACATAAATTTCCAAGCATACATTTTATGAAGTTCAGATGAAATATAGAATCATCGATGCCATCTTAGAGGAGAAATCGTAGTCCACAATGCGAGATGGGCAAATTCGCATATCAAGAGACAATATGCGATTAGCATAATAAGGATGAATTTGTATTAGACCATTAGTAATTCCCGGGAGCTCTCTTACCCAGACCTCAACTTTCTCTCTAAACCCAGCGCATTCAGACCGGCTAGAGGGGGTGGGAGCTTCGGCTCCTTCCCCCTTCACTCTTTCCCTCTACTTCTCTGATTTTTCTTTGTATTTTGTTTTTTCTTTTTCGTTTTTCAGGCCAAATAAAGGGAGAATCGCCGTTCGTGGTCTTCGGGGTCCCTATAGCCAACACGCGCCCCACCAGGAGGTTGCCCAGCCGCCGATCTACACGTCCACCGAACACGGCCCCAACCGTAGTGGAGCGTAACCTGCACGAGCGGGACGAAAATTCCGAAGCCCGTCGGCGCGTGGCCCTCACACGCCACCAAGGAGCTCTCTGCCGTTGCAACGCGTAGCAGCTCCCGAACCGGCAACTCTGGATCTCCCAAGACCGACCGTCGGTTTTCCCTTCCGAGGCATTTTTTGTGCACTGTTTTTCCCTTTTTACAGTGTTTTCTCTATGTAATTTATTTATGCATTGTCTTTATTTTCAAGAAAACAAAAAAATTCAAAAACATTTGTCCCTTCGGACTTAGGTCCAAAGGGTGTTGTCCCCCCTCCGCTTAGTCGGTGATGTTGGGGTTTGGTTTCTCCATACTCAATCTAGTTGGGTATGGAGTTTTATGTTTGGTTACTGTAAACTCTGTTGGGAACAGAGTTGTGCTATCTCTTAGACTTCGGTCTTTAGAGATAAGCCGTCTAAACTAGACCATGTCAGTCACAATAGTGTACTGAGATTCTACTAACGTTTGTAATTGACTTGTTGTTTGAAGTCAAAATCGT
Organism: Juglans regia; assembly: GCF_001411555.2. NCBI lineage: Eukaryota > Viridiplantae > Streptophyta > Magnoliopsida > Fagales > Juglandaceae > Juglans > Juglans regia. The sequence goes on from NC_049904.1 coordinate 23,281,355, forward strand.
ATGTCCTCTTAAATGAATGGAATGAGATCCTTTTTATCAAAAAAAAAAAAATGGATGAATTTGTGAAAAAATGGATGACATCATGCTAATAAGGTAGAAAATTTGGAAGGGCTAGGAGGGGTCTTAACTCGAAATGGGTTCGACTATAAGGCTCATACTTTCAAAGTGGGGCTATGTTGGATTGGGCTAATTAGGAAATTGAATCTCACATTAGACATTTGAATTGAGCAATAAAAGCCCCAATTTACTAAGCCTATTCATCTGCTTACTACTCAAAGTTCAAATCAGAGAATAACAAATTATACTGGATTTTTTCCTCAACAAAGAATTGTAAATTGGTTATAAGGTAGTGGTTGGTGTCCTTGGTCTACAAGTAATGATCGTAAAACCTTGTACATTTAAAATTGCGAAACCTCTTGATCAATCGGTTCGATTCGGTTCAATTTTAAATTTGCTTATGGGTAAAATCAAATTAAACAACTTTGTTATAGCCAATTAAAATCTGGTATCAATGATAAAGTGATAATCTCTTCAATAACATGTTCATTGAGATTCCAAGTTTTGATATCCCATCTTCAATTTCATATAACAGTACTCACAAAACATCCTTGACAATGTCTAAATTTGCTAGCAAATTAAGCATTATAAAAATAAAAATTATATTGGTCTAAGGTATATACATGAGTTATTTTATTTTTTAATTTTTGTATCACTTTTATCTGATCTTTAAAATTGGTTCATCTTAAGGTTTGGAGCGGTGCACCGCTCGGTGTTACCGCTAGTTGTAAAAGTAATTTTTTTTTATTCACATTTTTAATGTATTTAAATATTTTTTAAAAATAAACCAATATACTTAAAATCATTTCTATCATCGTTTGGTAAAAAAAATAATAACCGAGCGGTACGTTTTGGTAATCCCCAAGTGAGAGAAAGAGTAAGAGGAATGTGAGATTATTTTCAGCAGCCTGCTTCTGGACCTTCTTATCAGGAGTTCCTCAAGGTACTCGAGGCTGATATTCAGCACGCTCATGTGCTGTGAGCTCTCTCTCTCTCTCTCTCGGTGTTTTGTTTCAATCAGCTGTTAAGTTTAATGATAAAATTTTGGTTTTTTTATGTGCAAATTTAATTGTGTTTATGCAAAATTTAGGGTGGGTTTTTGATATAATGAGATGTTTGTTGAAAGTTAAATAAAATATTATTTTTAATATTATTTTTATTTTGAGATTTGAAAATTTTGAATTGTTTATTATATTTTTATATAAAATTTTGAAAAAATTATAATGATGAAATGAGATGAAATAGTTTTATGAATCCAAACCCACTCTAGTAATGGGCTTGTTGGGAATTTTTTTAGTTTGCCTTTTTTTGTATTTCAGTCTTAGTTTAAATGCTCGGTAGTAAGATAATAAAATATTAGATAGTAGTCAATCACTCCATTGTCAAAATACAAGTTTACCAAGTGGGTCTTACTTTTAATGACAGTAATTGGAAATGCCGTTTAGAAAGACTACAACTCCGATTGATTTTTTAACGCGAAACTATAGGTTTGGCTGTGATTTTGTTGTTGGTTTAGATGGATTGAATTGAGTGGTGTGTGGTACTTAAATCAAGTTGCAGTTGTGATGACAAAGTTGAAAGACTTTTAAGAGGATATTTTTATCAGCCTGAATTAATATGTATGCAGGGCTGCTTCAGTTCCAAGAGGCAAGGGTGGCGCTTGTTTTCATATGAAATTGGCTTACGATCACTTGGAACCCATTTTTCTTTTTTTGCTTCAAAGGATTGATTGCTCGTGTACATGTCTACTTTCAAGTTATTTAAACCTTTTTCACATAGTTGTATATAAGGTTAGTTTCTATTTGTGTACTTATGACATACAATGCACGTCTGAATATAAGATTTTCCCATTTTTTTCACATAGTTGTATGCTTGTTAATTTCTTTCTTATTTAGGTGCGCACAGATGGGAAACAAAATCTCTCTTCATTTGGAAGGAAAGCTACAATTGGAGAATTCTATTGTATGTAAACAATGTTAAACTTCATTTAGTTTTTCAAATTTTAAAAAATATAAATTTTTGAGTGGAATGATATAATATTCATGTGTTGTGCTGATTCTTCACTTATTGATTATACTCGTTACTGCAGCTGTTATATAATATAACTTATATTACCCTCTCTTCAGTGCCTCCACAATGACTCATTAGACTTGAAAACTACTGGAGGTGAATTTCATGGCTTGGGGATGGCAGTCAGAAAGATATCAGAGGACAAGAGGAAGAAGCTTTCAGATGTAGATTTGGAGAGAGAAGATGAGTGTGGGATCTGTTTGGAGCCATGCACCAAGATAGTTTTGCCGAACTGCTGTCATGCCATGTGCATCAATTGCTACCATGACTGGTATTCTCCCTTCTCATTTTCCTCCTTTGCTTGCCATTGTATTTCACTGTCAATTTGTAATGATGGAGAGTAGCTGTGATTCTTTAGTTGCAGTCTTCGTTTGCTTTTGTATTTCAAAGGAACACAAGGTCAGAATCTTGCCCATTTTGCCGGGGAACTTTAAAGAGAGTGAATTCGGGAGACTTATGGGTTTTGACATGCAGTAACGATGTGGTAGACACTCACACATTACTGAAGCAGGATATATTACGGTTCCATCTCTTCATAAACAGTCTGCCCATGGATATTCCTGATACTCTGTTTTTAATGTATTACGAGTTTTTAATGGTTATGCTAATTCCTCTCTGATAAGGTCAATGGCGATGGGAATCTTGCTATGTACTGTTCAGTATAGCAAAAGTCTGCTACTTTAATTGCAAAATGCGCAACAACATAATGAGGAGTCCAAGATATATTTTTCCCTGGGCATCATAAATGCAACCAAATGTCCTGGGAAAAGGGAAAAAAAAAAAAGTGCAATTTAAAGACTCGTTGCATTATACTGAAACATGAAAGAAATCCAGAATGATGTACATTGTCCTTCATGCTGAAGAATCTAAAGAAAGCATGTCAATTTTAATCTAAAATGAAGCCAACTTGTTACCTAATTACCTCTTCCAATGGTTAGCAACAGTTAATGCAAGCCAAAGCATAAAACATATGAGTGTTAAAATTCACAGAACACAACTTCCATCTTTCACATTAGCTTGTTACAGAACAATCCCACCAGTTTCTTCGTGACTATGAACATACAGTTGCAATTACTTTGTCACCACTAGACAACATTGTTACAATTTTTTTGAACTCTCACGAAAAATATAAAAAACAATTCAACTTTTTCAAATCTCAAAACAAAAATTATATTAAAATATTATATTCTAATAATATTTTTTATTCATTTTTCAACTTTCATCTCATCTATATAACCGAACGAGTAAATTTTTGCATATCCCATGCAGAACCTGTGTATGAGTCCCTGTTTGCCAATCATTTTCCTGAAATAATTCCACCTCATTTAATTGCCTTTCTTAAGAATTCAATACTACTTTCGTACCACTTATTGAACCTAGTGAATTTTGAAGCATGGGAGCTCACAGAAAACAGTTTTTCTACTGACCGTTCGCGTATAACATCACCAGAAGCAGCTTTGCTTGCAGAGCTCCTTATGGAATTGCCAAGGCTCTGAGAACTCCCATTTTATGAAAAAACCATCAACAGCAATCACATTTCCCTTTAATTGATGTAAAGGAATATGGAAAAGAGTTTTCCTGCTAAAAGTACCACTGGGTATAAAGACTGTTTCTTGGAGACCAGATTACTTCTCTGCTCAAGTTTGGACCAGCTATCACTTAATGCCTCAGTATCTACATTTGAGGAACCTTAAAATTATCTACACCTGAGGCACCTTAAACTAGCCAAACTGGTGTGTTTCCAAACCACATATAAGATAGCCAAGGAGACTCTTAATGATCTCGCCAATCTTTAAACAGTATTGCTGATTCAATGGGTATCATATGATATGCATAGACATGCTCTACTGCAAATCATTTCAAATATTATAAAGCCCCTCAAAACAATTCCACAGAAGTGCATCCTACAAATACAAGACCAGAACTACCAATTATCCCCGCAAGAACAAAGACCATCCCTGAAGTGATGGAAGCGGCTAGAATCTCTTACAACGATCTCCCGCCCAACAATCTTAGCTATGAGCTTAATGGCAGAATGGCAGTCACCACACACACGAAGATTCTTCATTACTATTATTGTACTCCCCTCTACAGTACTAATCAACCCAAATCCAATGGCTAGCCTTTCGCTATGATAAGACAGCATCTCTTCCTTTTGTTCAACCTCAACATCATGCAAAGCAAACTGTTGATCGGGAACATAACCAAATTCCTTCATCTTTCCTCCCAACCAGTCAAGCTTTTCATATATTTTTTTGCTGAGTGGGTGCAACCTATCTCCAGAAAGAAATTTATGCCTCAGTCCCTTAAGAATAACCCAACTGGATCCTGGTTCTTTTATGATCCCACTATGTTTCATCTTCCCCCGTATCCTGGAGACATCACCCCATCTATTTGCAGATGCATATAAATTAGATAATAACACATATGCTGCACTACAATTTGGTTCTAAATCAAAAAGGCATTTTGCGGCTCTTTCAGCCACATTCAAGTTAGAATGCATCCTACAAGCACTAAGCAAAGCTAGCCATACCATGGAATTCGCCTTCATAGGCATGCGTCTTATTAACTCCTCTGCTTCTTCCAACTCACCACATCGACCTAGGACATCAACCATACATGCATAGTGTTCAAGCTTCATCTCAATATGTTTACCTTCACTGAAATATTTGAAAACACATCTCCCTTTCTGTAACATCCTGGAATGGCTACATGCAGAAAGCAAACCTGTGAATGTGATTTCATCCGGGTCCACCCCCATACGTATCATTTGGCTAAAGAGAGTCAGAGCCCAGAAGCCACACCCATGTTGTGCACAACCAACAATAATTGAGTTCCATGAGACAGTATTCTTGTTACGAATTCTTTTGAATACAGCTAAGCCATCATTTATATTTCCACATTTAGCATACATGACAATGTTAGAATTACCCACGAAGACATCAGTCTCTAAACCTAGCTTAACGGCTACTGCATGGACCTCTTTGCCCCTATCAAGAGCCTCTAATCCACAACAAGAATTCAAAGCACTGGTGAAAGAAGATTGATTAGGAAGGACACCCATCTTTATCATGTCCCCAAAAACTGTCAATGCATCCTGATACTTACCATTTGAACCATATCCGGTTACAAGAGCTGTCCATACAACTACATTTTTATGCGTTACCTCATAGAAAGCCTTACCAGCATTCTCTGTTTGCTTGCAATTTGCATAAAATGTTATGAGTGAAGCAGATATAAATTCATCAAAGCAGTACCCTAACTTAATATTATGTCCATGAATCTGAACACCTAGATGTAGAGCTAGTATATTTGCACAAGCTGATAACACACAAACCAACGTGGTCACAGTGGGCTCAACACCATAACCTACCATCTGCCTAAAAAGACACAACGCTTCAATGCCCTTCCCATTCTGATCAAGCCCACTAATCAACGAAGTCCATGATATCACATTACGAAAAGGCATCTTGTCAAACAATCTCATAGCATCGTCAAGTCTGCCGCTACCACAATACCCATAAAGCATTGAATTCCACGCTGCCACATCCCTCACCGGCATCTCCCAAAAAAAGCGCTCAGCCATCTCAACTCTCCCGAACTGACAGAACCCATTCACCATCGTGGTCCAAGAAACGACATTCCTTTCAGGCATTTCACCAAAAAGCTTCACGGCCATACTCAAATCCCCACAATCCAAACACCCTTTAACTATCGAATTCCAACAAACAATGTCTTTAACCGGGATTTCGTAAAACAGCTTCAAGGCATCGCGGAGTCTATTATTTCTGGCATAACCGTTGATCATCATGGTGCATAGAGTCGCATCGAGAACGGGGATGTTATCGAGGAGCGCTCGAGCTGCGTCTAATCTTTGGTTCTTTAGGTGACCAGACAACAATGATTTGTGAAAGGGAGTGCTTGAGTTGGCGTAATCGACCATGCCCAGGAAGCATCCGGAGAAATTAGAGCGTGAAACAGAGGACGAAAAGGAAGCGAGGGGAAATACAAAATTACGAAAAGTAGGGCGAAACATTAGCATCGCATTCGCTTGTGTAAAGGTCAGATCCGGTAGATCATTGTAATAAAGCGGCGGGAAGTGTTGTCTCCAACCGCATGTAAAAAAAAAAAATTATAACGAGAATACTTATATTGTTAGGAGGGAGATGGGGTAAAAAAAAAAAAAAAAACAATAAACCATAGGTTTGAGCACATATTCTTAGCTTAGCTAAGAGAGGACCACGTAAAGCGGTTTGAAATGATCTAACTATTAGATCAATTGGTTGTGGCATTAAAGATTTAAACCACTACTAGTAAAAAGACACTACAATTAGCAAGGGGCCTATTTTCGTCCTGAGTACTACTATATGGAGTCCACTATAGCGGTGCACTCAGTATGTGGATGCATTTTCTATTTTTTTTTCTTTTTAAAAAAATCAAAATGTGCGTTTTGATTGAAGACGTATTTGAAAAAAAAAGTTTCAGGAAAAGAACAATCACAAGACAAGAAAAGAAAGGTGAGTCTAAATAGACATGCATTTAAAATATGCCACTTAATAAATTTGGTTAAAGAGACAAAATTTAAGAATAAGAGTTTTAGTCATATCTCATTTCTAGGTTGCTTTCACTGCAATAGCAGAAAATTTGGCATTGCTAGTCAAACCAGGAGGTTTAACTAATTTTCTTTTTTTTTTTTTGACCGGTAAGGGGGTTTAACTAATAATAGAAAGCCATAGTCTAATTTTCTATTAACTAGTGTCAATAAAGTACAACCACATGTATGGTTTATTTCAAAGTAATCAAACCCAACCTAGGTAAGTGAAGAGAACATGCATTTTATTCTAATGAGAGTTGGAAATATTGGGTGCATTCTATCCTAGCAAATTTTAGTTTATTAATGAAGGTGGAAATAGCTGATTTTGGTTCCTAATTTCAAATAAAATCAGCTTCACGGTGGGAAAGGCCCACCATCAACTTCTGTAATAGCCTATGTTTAATTTCCTGGTTTTGCTTTGAATGGTTGTAATAGTCTAGATTATTTTTCTGTAACTGGAAAAAATTTACAGTTTTTGCATCAAGATCTCATAGTTTGAAAGAAAAAAAATATATAGAAGAAGAAAAAGAAGGAGAAGGAGAAGGTCTAAAGGAAGGATGTATAGGTTAGGTTAGGTGAGTTGAAGTACCTTGAATGTTTCAAGGTACTTCAACTTTTGTACGCATTGTTGTCTTCCTCACCGCCACAAGTGAGAAAAAAAAACTAAGTATGGGGGGATCCATCGTTTTTGCCATGACAAGGAGAACCAAAGTAATGTCATCCACACAGTTTTGAACAAACCCAACTACAGTCCCATGGTGATGCACCATCCATCGCCAACGTTTGTGATTCAAAGCAATATATGTCCAGTACGGCACATATATCTATATACATGACCAAAATCAAGATATACAACATACCCAAGAGGTTACATAGCACCACCCTTCCAGTAAAATCTGGTTCGTTTTACCTTTAGCTATTTCCACCTTCCATCTGGTTCTGGGTACAAAATTTAACGGGTTCCAATCCTATCATTCCTACCTATTACTTCTCCTCTGGGCAGTCACAAGGGATCCATTGAGATCGATTCAAATTGGACATACAAAATCTTTCATTTAATGATACTATATGCATGTAAGATGTATTGGGGGTACAAAAATCATCCTTTTCTTTATAGTCGTATCTACTGTGATAAGAAAGCGCTCTTAGTTCAGTTCGGTAGAACGTGGGTCTAGACTATTACAACCATTCAAAGCAAAACCAGGAAATTAAACCTAGGCTATTACAGAAGTTGATGGTGGGCCTTTCCCACTGTGAAGCTAATTTTGTTTGAAATTATGAACCAATATCAGTTATTTCCACCTTCATTAATAAACTAAAACTAGCCAGGATAGAATGCAACCTCCAATCTCTACCTAATACTAGCTATGCATCATCCAGAAACAACCCCATTAATTTCTAGGAAAATACCATTAACTTATAGCTCATATAACTAAACCCTAGAGGAAAAAAGATGTTGTAAACACAGAGAAAAAAAATAAATGTATGACTAAACCCTAGAATCACAGAGGAAAAAAAACGTAATACATGAAAAAGCTTCAAGAAGATTATTTAGAAGAAACTATACATTACCCCTCCCGTAGATCTGAGGGCTTCGCGTCGGTGGATTGAGGGCTTCAATCTGAGTGTGTCGAACACAGAGAGAGAGAAGAAGAAGAAGAAGAAATCTTAGAGAAGAAGAAGAAGAAACCTTAGAGAATAAGAAAAAATCTTAGAGGAGGAGAAGAAGAAGAATAAGATATCACCTGCGAGGAGCTCGGGCTTTCGGGGGAGGAACTCAAAATCGCAGTGCAGGGCCTCGCTTAGGGCAGAGGAGTCTCGGGGGCCTTCGGGGGAGGAACTCAAAATTATAGGCCCTAAATCGCAGTGCAGGGCCTCCCTTAGGGTAGAGGAGTCTCGAGGGGGGGGTGAGAATAAGGAAAGAGAAGGGATGGGAGACTAAACAGGGAGGGAGGAAACGTGGGGGGTTGGGGGAGAGGAACGAATCAAAACGACGAAAGGGAAAATTCAAAATGAAACCGAGTTCGTGCATTTGGGGGGGGTTGGATGACACGTCATGTGTGCAAATGAGTGCAGCAAACAGTGGACGTCAAGTAGAGTTTTCCTTTCGTCCTTGCTACCTGTGAGCGGTCTCGTCTGGCTAGATTGACAGGCGGATTGGCCAACAGGCCGTCCAACCACCCAAGACAGAGACCCAAAGAGTGACTAAGAGCAAGAGAGAGATGGATGAATGCAGTTTGGTTAGGCGCATTTTGAAAATTTGAGGCCAATAAATCCATTGATGACACATGTGTAACAGTCAGGGTTCCGAAGAAGTGATGACTCATATGGCTCATGTTCAGCATGGGCCACGCATGTACAAATTAGGTGGCCAAAAGGCAGTAGATAAGGTATTTTCAAACCCAATAGAGAAAAAAAAAATGCAAAACAAAAAAAAAATGAAGAAGAAAAAACACTATAAACATAAATCGAAGAATAAGAGATGGAGATAAATAGGGGAGGAGGGAGGAAGTCCTCACTCCCCTAAACCAGAGAGAGAGCTTTGAGTATTTAGAAAGGTGGAGAAAACATTTTTTAGAGAGAGGGAACCTTTTGATACAAGATCAAATTGTTATAACTTTGGACACTTAAATCAAACGTTCTATAGTTGTCATTGTATTACCTAACAATCCAAGAAACTTAGAATCAAAATATTCATTTGCTTCCTTTCTTCAATCCTCCCCTCGTTTAATTTAGGTGCTATAATAATTTCAATGTTGGGACCATTCCTCTTCTCCACAATTATTAATGGGATTTGTTATCTTGCCCTTTTGGCTAAACACCGAAAAACGTGACACATTCATGATTTGGAAGGACAATAACATCGGCATGCATGCATGTATTTCTTTTCAAAAAATGATAAATGATTTATTCAAATCTCAAATGTAAAAGTATCGATAAAGTTTTTTTTTTTTTTTTAAAAAAAAAAAAGGGTAGATCCCACCATGAAAAATTGTGAAAAACAATGGAGTGAATGTGACGAATCCATCATAATGAATCTACAAAATTCCTTTGAATAATAAATATTTACAAACATCATCAATTCCTATTCCATGACACAAATAATAGAAACAAAACTTGGCAAATTCCACGCCACTCAAACTTCCCCTAACCTATCTCATATCCCTTCCCTCCCCCTCCATCATTTTCATCTGAAAATAATGTTTATTCAAGATTTTGGCATGCACCCTTCAAAAAATTGCACTCTTGTTAAAAAATAAAATAAAAAAATAAAAAATGTAAACAAAGGGTTATTCTTATATTTTTGCAATTTGATACATCAATTTTTAGTGTAAAAAAATTGAAACCTCAATTTTAAGAAACTTGCAATTAAGTACTTTCGTCAAATTCTAGATAGAAAATTAATAGGAAAATTTTCACGTATTAGCCTTCGATTGACTGAATTAGATATTGATGTCACATTTCAGACAATCAAAGATTGATGCATTACCTCTAGTTAGTTTTCTAACAAGTGATTAACAGAAGTACTAAATTATAATAATGTTGAATTTCATGTATGAATTTTACAAAGGTCTTTAATTAAACGTAAAAATCTAAATAGTGTTGTTAAATATTTTTTTTTATAAATTAAGTTAAATAAATAAAAAATATTTAAAATGCAAATGGTGAAAAACTTCACTTCCGACATTTGTTCAGCAGACGAGCAGTTTATCATTATTCCCTTAGAGAGAGAGAGAGAGAGTCTGCGCATCATCATCTGTTTCAGACCTTACTACTTTGCCAGTGGCCTAATATATCCAAAATTTTGAAACCTAAACATAAACACACTGTTCACCCAACCAACTCGGCCTGGAAAATGTTAGGAACCCTAAAGTGGAGAGAAGAAAACACGAACTGGAGGAACTGAAGTGGGGAACCTACGAAGTGAACTTGAAGGGAGAAGTCTGGAACTAGAAACGGCAACGTTTGGAGTTGAATCATGGTGCAACGCAGCGTTGAAAAGGAATAAAAGAGGAAGCCGTTGTGCAGCATTTTAGTTGGTTTTCATTATGTAACACGCAGCGTTTTGGTAGTTATAAACCAAAACGGTGCGTTTTCATTTACTGTGAGTTTTCATTCAATAAGTAGGTCATTTTATCTTACCTTTTATGGTTGTTAGAGGTACGGGTATAAAGGAAAAGAAAAGGACGTGTAGTGGGGGAAGAGAAAAGTAGAATCAAAAGTTGTCAGTAGTTGTAGCAGGAGAAAGGAATTGTCTCGAACAAATTCCAGCGTGATTTATGTTATGAATTTCAGCCTTCATCTTCATCCCTGTGTCTATTCATCATTACATCAAACAGTTTATGAGCATTTCCCTTACTGATCGCAGCAGCCATCATACATTCTTATAGCATTTCCTTATTACAAACAGCAAGAAATAACCAGGACCATAACAAGTGGTATCATTTGAGCACCGATCCTGACACAATCCCCTTCCGCACCCCCATCCATGACCATAGACAACCAACATATTGACAGCCCAGAAAACCAGAAAATATAACCCAGAAAAGCCACAAACAGCCATACAAATTTACCATCCAAAAACCCAGAATCTTGCAACCATGGCTGAAGCTACTAGATCCAAACAAATGCAACAGCAGATTGATGCCTTGGAGGAGAGCCACCTCGCTACCCAAACACGCTTCAACACCATTGATGAGAGGCTAGACCAGCTCAATGAAATGGTTCGAACCTTGGTTGCTCACCAGGGGAATATGGCACGGGACCTGCAAAACCATCAAGAGAATGAGCAAGTGCAGCAAAGGGGGCAAGCTCTAAGAGGTATTCGTTTGGAGTTTCCTCACTTTACGGGAGAAAATCCATCTGCTTGGATCTTTAAGGCATCACGGTACTTTGAATACCACCAAACAAACCCTGCCCAAAAACTATTATTGGCCGCATACCACATGGAGGGAGAAGCATTAGTATGGTATCAAGAGGCCTTAGATACAGCCCAGTTTGTGAGTTAGGAAACTTTGATGAGGGCTATGTTGATTCGCTTTGGACCAACTGCCTATGATGATCCTATGGAAACCTTGACTAGGTTGAAGCAAGTCACCACAGTAGCCGCCTATAAGGCTAGTTTCGAGTCACTCTCGAATAGCGTGAGAGGCTTAGCCGACCACCATAAGCTGAGCTGCTTTCTCAGCGGCCTTAAGGATGAAATAAGGTTGCCTCTTCGCATGTTTAACCCACACAACTTAACAGCAGCCTTTGGCTTAGCACGAATTCAAGAAGAACACCTTATTAGTGCTAAGAAACCAATGAAGTTCTTGGGGGAAAATGGGCAGTTTAGTCCCACTAACAACTATGTTTCGTATAGGAGTAGTGGTGCTACAGGAAGTAACAACCAGAAATACAGCCCTCCTATCAAAAAAGTTTTCTCCACGGAATGGGATGAGAAGCGTAAGAAAGGGTTGTGCTATCATTGCGATGAAAAATGGAACCCCAATCATATTTGCAAGAAAGCTAAAGTGTACCTCCTACAAGGAGTGGAGGATTTGGAGGAGAGGGAGGTAGGTGACGAGGAAATTACGGTTGCTGATTTACTTATTGAAGGAGACTCAAAACAGAAAGGGGTGGTGGTAGAACCCGAGATATCCTTAAATGCAATTACGGGAACGCCTAGTTCTAAGACTATGCGACTCATGGGGTGGATAGGGAGGACACAAGTGGTCCTTTTGGTGGATTCAGGGTTAACACATAGCTTCGTGGACCCCTCTATTGCTCAAACAGCCAAGCTGGTGGTTGATGAGTCAAAGAGACTTGCTATCAAAGTTGCTAACGGACAGATAGTGCAAGGCTTAGGTTACTGCAGTAACGCCAAGATCAAGGTACAAGGTATATCCTTCTATCCCTCCTTTTATGTTTTACCTCTTGGGGGTTGTGATGTCGTTCTTGGCGTGGATTGGTTGGAGACACTTGGAACCATTGCTTGGAATTTTCATGAGTTGTCCATGAAATTTCTGTATCTTGGGAAGAATGTTGAGTTGTTGGGACTGAAATTGGAAGGGTTGACCCTTGCTAAGGGGGGAAAATCAATGCTTACATCCATGCAAAAGGGGAAGGGGTTATTTTTGCAGCTTGTTAGTGAAACCAATGTGTTGAGGATCTCGGGTGGAGGAGATGAGGTGCAGAATCTGATTTCACAGTTTGCAAAGGTATTTGACATTCCGAAGGGACTTCCACCCTCAAGACCCCAAGACCATAGAATACCTCTTAAAGAAGGAACCCAACCCATTACCGCTAGACCTTACCGTTACCCACACTACCAAAAGTCAGAAATTGAAAAGATAGTGGCTGAGTTACTTGAATCAGGTGTAATAAGAACCAGTTCAAGCCCCTTCTCGTCTCCCGTACTTTTGGTCCGTAAGGCGGATGGGAGTTGGCGTATATGTGTCGATTATCGAGCACTTAACCAAGAAACCATAAAGGATAAGTTCCCTATCCCCGTTATTGATGAACTCTTGGATGAGTTGCACGGGTCGGTGGTTTTTTCAAAGCTGGATTTGAGGTCCGGATACCACCAAATCCGGGTGGTAGCCGAGGATGTGGCAAAAACAGCATTTAGAACTCACGAAGGGCACTATGAGTTCCTCGTGATGCCCTTTGGTTTGACTAATGCCCCATCAACTTTTCAAGGGCTGATGAATGAGGTGTTTCGACCTTATTTGCGGAAGTTTGTTTTAGTGTTTTTTGACGACATCCTAGTGTACAGCAGCTGCTGGACAGACCATTTAATGCACTTACGTGTGGTGCTGGAAGTACTAAAAAAAAACCAATTATTCGCTAAATTGTCCAAGTGTCAATTTGGGGTCAATGAAGTAGAGTATTTGGTACACATAGTAAGTGAAAAGGGAGTGATGGCTAACCCACGGAAGGTGGCTACTATGCTGGACTGGCCGGTACCAATGAATGTCAAATCCTTAAGAGAATTTTTGGGGTTGACGGGATACTACCGGAAATTTATAAAGGGGTATGGAACAATTGCTGCACCATTGAAGGATTTACTTAAAAAGCATGCCTTTGTGTGGACTGAGGCTGCCTTAAAAGCTTTTAAGGAGCTGAAATTGGCTGTAACACAACCTCCGGTTCTTAGATTGCCGGATTTTACCCAACCATTCACGATTGAGTTCGATGCAAATGGAAGAGGAATGGGAGCGGTTTTGATGCAGGGGGGACAGCCACTTGCTTATATGAGCAAGGCTTTGAAGGGAAAGGAACTCCTTCTCTCCACATATGAGAAGGAGCTCCTCGCGTTAGTAACGGCGGTAAGAAAATGGAGACCCTATCTTCTAGGGCAGTCTTTTGTAATAAAAACGGACCAGCAGGCCCTGAAATTTTTATTAGAGCAACGTGTGGGCACCGTAACTCAGCAAAAGTGGGTGAGCAAGTTAATGGGGTATGATTTTGTTATTGCTTATAAGCAAGGCAAGGAAAATGTGGTGGCGGATGCATTGTCAAGGAAAGGGAATGAGAATGAAGTAGAGGGTGGATCCTTAGCAATGATAACATTTCCAACACCCGAATGGGTAGAGGAACTTAAGGCCAGCTACGAAGAGTCAATCGAACTTAAGCAGGTCCTTGGACAACTAAAGGAGGGTACTGTTCCAGCTAAAAGTTATCAACTACAGCAGGGCTTGTTATTAAAGAAGGGCAGAATTGTCATCGCAGCAGACTCATCATTTAAAGGGAAGGTTCTGCAGTATATACATGATAATCCTATGGGAGGCCACTCGGGTTATTTAAGAACCTACCAAAGGGCGAAGCGGGATTTTTATTGGAAGGGCATGAAAAAATACATAAAAAAAAGTGGTGAGGGAGTGTGTGATTTGTCAAGCAGTGAAATATGAGACCTCACCACCAGCAGGGTTGTTGCAACCCTTACCCGTGCCTCAACAAGCGTGAACAGATATTTCTATGGATTTCATAGAAGGATTGCCCATGTCCAGTGGTTTTAATGTGATCCTAGTTGTTGTTGATAGGTTCACAAAATTTGGACATTTCATACCCTTGTCCCACCCTTACACAGCAGTTGGGGTGGCCAACTTGTTTTTGAATCATGTGTTCAAGTTACACGGTCTACCCCGCACTATTGTGACAGATCGGGACCCAATATTTGTGAGTTCTTTTTGGCAGTCTTTTTTTTCCTTACAGGGGTCAGCACTCAATCTCAGTTCTGCCTATCATCCCCAATCAGATGAGCAAACAGAGGCACTAAACAAATGCCTAGAGGGTTACCTACGATGCTACGCGGGAACTAAGCCTCAAAGGTGGTCACAGTGGCTACCCTTTGCTAAATGGTGGTACAACACATCTTACCACACAGCCACTAAAATGACACCCTTCCAAGCCCTCTATGGTTACCCACCATCAATGCTACTATCCTATGTACCAGGAACTTCAGCAAATCAGACAGTTGACCAAACACTACAAAGCAGGGACCAGATTCTCAAGGTATTGAAGGAAAATCTTGAAGAGGCAAGAAATCGCATGAAGTTACACACTGATAAACACAGATCAGAGAGAACATTTGAAGAAGGAGAGTGGGTATACCTGAGGTTGCAGCCATTCCGACAGAAATCCGTTGTCCACCGCAGAAACATGAAGCTGTCTCCTCGATTTTTTGGGCCCTTTCAGGTGGAGAAGAAAATCAGTAAGGTTGCATACCGTCTCAAGCTGCCGTCGACTTCCCGAATCCATCCCACTTTCCATGTCTCATGCCTCAAGAGAAAGGTGGGAAGTTCGATCTAGCCACTGGCAACCTTGCCTCCAGTGGATGCGCAAGGAGAACTCCAACCAGAACCGGAAGACATTGTGGGGCGACGCTTGATAAAGGAGGGAAACAGAGGAGTTACCGAAGTGTTAGTCAAGTGGAGAGGAATGACAGAGGAAGAAAATACCTGGGAAAGGCTGTGGAAGCTTCAACAGAACTACCCACATCTTGTGGGCAAGATGCTATAAAGAAAGGGGAGAATGTTAGGAACCCTAAAGTGGAGAGAAGAAAACACGAACTGGAGGAACTGAAGTGGGGAACCTACAAAGTGAACTTGAAGGGAGAAGTCTGGAACTAGAAACGGCAACGTTTGGAGTTGAATCATGGTGCAACGCAGCGTTGAAGAGGAATAAAAGAGGAAGCAGATGTGCAGCGTTTTAGTTGGTTTTCATTATGTAACACGCAGCGTTTTGGTAGTTATAAACCAAAACGGTGCATTTTCATTTACTGTGAGTTTTCATTCAGTAAGTAGGTCATTTTATCTTACCTTTTATGGTTGTTAGAGGTACGGGTATAAAGGAAAAGAAAAGGACGTGTAGTGGGGGAAGAGAAAAGTGGAATCAAAAGTTGTCAGTGGTTGTAGCAGGAGAAAGGAATTGTCTCGAACAAATTCCAGCATGATTTATATTATGAATTTCAGCCTTCATCTTCATCCCTGTGTCTATTCATCATTTCATCAAACAGTTTATGAGCATTTCCCTTACTGATCGCAGCAGCCATCATACATTCTTATAGCATTTCCTTATTACAAACAGCAAGAAATAACCAGGACCATAACAGAAAATCACATTTCCAACCCGACTCGAAACAAAGACATTCCACTTGCTGCTACTCGATTGACTGATTAGCCAACCCGAAAAAACTTTCGGAAGGACCGGGTGTTCTGACCCAATCCGATTTATTATTATTATTATTTTAACATAAATAACATATATAAATAATATAGACCAATTTGGTCTACCAAAATGCATGATATTTTTAATTCTTGGACTTTTTCATCTTGAATATGGCGTCAAGTGGCGACTACACAAGTTCTTGTTTTTGGGTTCAAGAACCGGAGGATCAATATCAATAACTTAGATATATATTTGCCAATATTGAGACTAGAGAGAGGGGCAGCTTTAATTTGTACATGCATTGTTAGTTTAGACTCATTAATCAGACGTTACCTTTTTGGAGCTCTTCATTATATCATTTTTCATGTGAAAAGAAAAAATACATTAAAAGACAAGACATGCATGCCTGCCCAAGTATTCAAATCAATCTAATTAAGTATATTGCCTTCCATTTTTCTTCCTTCTGTTTTTCGGAGGGTGTGCCAAATCACAAAAGAAATATGCTAAGTTTTCTTCTGCTGCATGCTTTGTATTGGCTCAACTAAAAATTCTTGAGCTGCACTCTGAGCCAGATAATTCTTTTGCTTTTCTATTGTCTAGCACCATGCTTTGGTTCCAACATAAATTAATGTACTAATAATCTACCATGCATGAACAGTTATTCACATGCTAGCAGCTTGAAAAGAAGTCTGATGTTTGAATGCCAAAAGGTTTTACCATGTACAATGTATTATTCATTACAATGCCACAAAGCAGGGCCAATCCGAGTCCTGGTACAATTTACAAAGAGGACACCAAGATATAATTTGGAGGCTGGAGCCATTGATCTACACACTTGAGGTAGAACGCATGGGAACACCGAACATGCCAACTGCCTCAATTCTTCCTTGTCCTTGTACTTGGCTAGGCAAATGCAGCATTCCTGTCATTCCCACCACAAACACAAAGAAAACAGAACAAGTTCATCAGCACTTCAAACAATGGAATTCAGATAAGAACCATCACTAAAAAATCATCACATCAGTTTTACGAGCATATAACTTAAAGCTTAAAAATTCCCTGTTATTTCAAAGCACATACCGAGATGGTTTAATGAGCATACATCTTTATATATAACAACCATAACCAATGTTAAGCAAGAGCTGGTGCAATCTTTAAAAGGCAAAATGGACTGTCAAACTTATAATTAGCAAGACCAAAATAATCATTCTGAGATGCAGGGCTTTAGGTTCAGTTAAATTGCTTTGAATTGAACCTGTTAACATGTGTCAAGATGATGTTCGTATTACTTTGGCAGTGGGTTGAAATACATTGATAAATCTGCACGGGGATATTTTATTGTCACCTAAAACATGAACAATAATAAATTTTCTTAAGTACATGATTTCTGTTATAAAGACTTGTTTTGATTGAATTAGAAAGCAGAGTCTAGTTTGAAGGCAAAGATAATGAAGAAGTTTGGAATCTGTTTGGAGTATTTACATCTGACTTTCATACAGAACAAGAGAATCATTGAACCATATGAGAGAAAATTTGATGACTAGCAGAAAATTCTAGTCAGTTAGAATTCAAGACTTTCTAAATATATTGGATAACCTTGTCGAATTAATGAGTAATGAGAGAATGGAAATGAGTTTCTAAATTTTATGTCTGTTAAAAAGAGGACTTTTTTTTTTCCCTCTCAGATAAAAGCATCATACAAAAAATATATTGGCCGACTCTTGCTGCTGCATACTCCTGTTGTCAATTTCTGGCATAAATAGTTTCTTTTTTGCTCGGTAAAATCTGGTATAAATTGTTATATCTCATCAATTTGATATAGTTAATATACTGCCAAAAACACTATCATGATTCAAGAATTATCCCAAGCAATATTAGTATATGAAATTGATGCTTTTAAAAAAAGGGGGGGGGGGGAACAAACCCCAGCAATAGAATGCTATCCAACACGAGATTTTCAGAATAAGTTAAAAAATAAATTTTATTGCATAGTTTGTGCAAAATAATCATCTGGAACAACCAAATGGGCCAAAAATAATGCAAATGATACAAACCCAGATCAGAAATCCCAGCTTCAGATCATTCAATCAGAAGAACCACAGTACATGATACGATATCACAAAACAACGCAGCTGAGCACGAAGCTCGGAAACGAAAATCAATGGTTGCAGACACTGCATATCAGAAAAAGTAAAGTAACCCAATATAACTTACAACAGCACACATAACCATAACACAACGCAATCAAGGAAAGAGCGGCAGGCAAAAATACATACGGAGAGAGAGCCCGTGATGTGGGAAGCCGAACCTGTTTTGTATGCGCAAAACACAGTTTGTGGACGTTGAGGAAGATAGGGACGGAGATAGAATAAAATACTAGAAAAAAAATGAAAGATTTAGAGAGAGAAAGACATTTGTAAATTGTAGATCTGCAAACGTATAGTGGGTATTTGGATTATGGATTATGCCGAAACCCAAACCCAACGTAACCTTCAAATAATCCTTACCTGAGAAAGTGAAGATGCGCTTGAGTCTGAGAGAATGACAGAACCACGGAGTTGGGACTTGGGAGACAGAGTGAACTCAGTAAGAATAGGGAAAGAGTGAGCGTCGAGCGGGAGAAAGGAGAGAAAGCTGAGATGTAAGTCTGTGAAGGACGTTGCTACGTCCACAGCGAAATTCTCTACCGCTAAGAATGTTTGTTAATAGTTATGAGTAGAGATTAGAATGAATTTATAAATCTTAGGCTGCGTTTGGTTAGTAAATTACTCTCAACTCATCTTAACTTATTATTATAATTTTTTTAAATTTCAATATAAAATATAATAAACAATTCAACTTTTTCAAATCTCAAAATAATAATAATATTAAAAAATAATATTTTATCAATATTTTATCATCTCAACTCAATTCAACTCAACTCACTTCAACATTCAAACTTACTCTATTGAGAGTATTTTGAGTTATTTGAATGTGTAAAGTATGTTAAGTTGTTGACTTTTAGATAGGTAGTTGAAAAAAGTATATATCTCATAAATATTATAGTAATTTTATTTTTAATAATAAATATTATAGTGATTTTATTATAATAATTTTTTAATATTAATAAATATTGTAGTGATTTTATTTTATTTTTATATATAATAGTGATAAATATTATAATAATTTTATTTTCATATATATAATAGTGATAAATATTATAGTAATGTTATTTTTTATATATATATTATAGTGATTTTATTTTTTATTTATATATTATAGTAATTTTATTTTTTATTTATATATTATAGTGATTTTATTTTTTATTTATATATAATAATGATAAATATTATATTGATTTTATTTTTTATTTATATATTATAGTGATTTTATTTTTTATTTATATATTATAGTGATTTTATTTATTTATTTATATATAATAGTGATTTTATTTTTTATTTATATATAATAGTGATTTTATTTTTTATTTATATGTTATAGTGATTTTATGTTTTATTTATATATTATAGTGATTTTATTTTTTATTTATATATAATAGTGATAAATATTATAGTGAGTTTATTTTTTATTATATATTATAGTGATTTTATTTTTTATTTATATATTATATTGATTTTATTTTTTTATTTATATATAATAGTGATAAATAGTGATTTTATTTTTTATTTATATATTATAGTGATTTTATTATAGTGATTTTTTAATATTAATAAATATTGTAGTGATTTTATTTTATTTTTATATATAATAATGATAAATATTATAATGATTTTATTTTTAATTTATATATAATAGTGATAAATATTATAATAATTTTATTTTCATATATATAATAGTGATAAATATTATAGTAATGTTATTTTTTATTTATATATTATAGTGATTTTATTTTTTATTTATATATTATAGTGATTTTATTTTTTATTTATATATAATAATGATTTTATTTTTTATTTATATATAATAGTGATAAATATTATAGTGATTTTATTTTTTATTTATATTTAATAGTGATAAATATTATAGTGATTTTATTTTTTATTTATATATAATAGCGATAAATATTATTGATTTTATTTTTTATTTTTATTTAATAGTGATAAATATTATTGATTTTATTTTTTATTTATATATAATAGTGATAAATATTATAGTGATTTTATTTTTATTTATATATAATAATAATAATAAATATTATAGAATATTTGTGAATAGTTATGAGTAAAAATTGAAGTGGGTTTGTGGGTCCCATTTAGAGTATTTTAAATTGTTTGGCATGTGGAGTATTTCTAATAGTACGAAAATACTTAGAAAGTGCTAAGGTATTTTCGTTACCCAAACGCAACCTTAGGGTAGGAAGAATATTTGAGAGGTGTTCAAGTTTGGAAGGTGAGAATATTTGAGAAGTGTTGAAAATATTTGTGAATAATAATAAATAGTAGTAAAAAGTAGATGAAAAATAATAAATAGTAGAAAAATAGGTGAAAAGTAATAATAAAATAAAACCTACATTTTTGCCTGTCTCCTTTCTTGATAGAGCCTACATTTTTACAAGAAGTCTGTATGTTTGAAACTTGAACCTAACATTACTCATTTTTTAAGAGTCTCAAATACAAAAATATAGTCTCATAAAGTATGTCTTATAATATTTATTTATCATTAAATACTATTTAAAATATTTATATAAACAACAATAAATATTGATCTGTCTCCTTTCTCCCTTAGAAATTTCCCATTGCGTCTTGTTGTATTGCAAACATTCATTTTGGAACTGCAACTTTTTAACTTTTATGCACCAAAACAATGAAGTGAATGTGACCAATCCATCATAATGAATCTACACAATTCCTTTCAATAATAAATATTTGCAAACATCATCAATTCCTATTCCATGGCACAAACAATACAAACAAAACTTAGCAAATTCCACGCCACTCAAACTTCCCCTAATCTATCTCATATCTCTTCCCTCCCCCTCCATCATTTTCATCCGAAAATAACATTTATTCAAGGCTTTAGCATCCACCCTTCAAAAAATTGCACTCTCGTTTTTTTTTTTTTTTTTTAAACACAAACAAACAAGGAAAGAAAGCGTTATTATCTTATATTTTTACAATTCGATATTTCAATTTTTAGTTTAGAAAAATTGAAACCCAAATTTCAAAAAACTTACAATTAAGTACTTCCGTCAAATTTTAAGTAAAAAATTAATAGAAAAATTATCTTTCGATAGACTGAATTAGATATTGATGTCACATTTCAGATGTCGCATTGGTTAGTTTTCTAACAAATGATTAACAGAAATACTTAATTATAATTTTCTTGAATTTCATGTATGAATTTTACAAAAAAGATCTTTAGTTAACGTAAAAATCTAAATAATGTTGTTAAATATTTTTTTATAAATTAAGAAGTTAAATAAAAAATATTTACGATGCGATGGTGAAAAGCTTCACTTCCGACATTGTTCAGTAGACAAGCAGTCAATAATTTATTAATTATTCCCTGAGAGAGAGGGAGAGGGAGAGAGAGAGGGAGAGAGAGAGAGAATCTACGCATCCTCCCTCCATTCCACATGCGACGTTTCAATATTTTGCTTCGGAATTTCCAATAAATCATCTGTTTCAGACCCTGCTACTTCGCCAGTCTACCTTGCTGAGTTAATATATCCAATTTTAAAACGTAAACATAAACACAACATTATTACAGTAGAAAGTTGAGAGAGAGAGAGAGAGAGAGAGAGGGAGACATAGAGAGTGTGTGGGGGGGCACTCAGGTACGCGATATCAGAGACAAGCCACTTTCTGTGAGAACCCCATTGTACGATTCACCCACGAGAGCAGCCCCCCAATTCAATCATGCCATCCGGTCCCAAGAAGAGAAAGGCTGCAAAGAAAAAGAAAGATAAGGAAATCCATAACCCCTCAACCAAAAACCCTCAAGGTACAGACTTTTGCCCTCCTCTTGCTTTTTCGAATCGGACTCATCCACGATCGTCTATCTGTAATTCAATCATGCACTCAACTTTTTCAACTTTTGTTTTTTGATTTATTACTTTGCCAACTTTGGGTCACTGGGTCTTTGATAATATGTTCTGTTTCGCTTGATTTCAACTCTATCAGACCAGTGTACACTCGCCCATCTGTTTTTCAGTTGTACACTTCCCTATATTTCAGTGTGTTTTTTCCTTTTCCTTTTGTCAAGTTTGGTTAGTGTGTTTGTTGGTACTCTCTCTTTTGCTTAATTTCAGTCCTACCGGACCAAAGAAAACTTTTTTAGCTGTCATCTCTCATTTATCAATCTTTTGTTTTGAATTTTTTTTGGGCGTCAATTCCTATGGGTGTATATTAATATCCCTTGTTTTGCTTGATTTTGAACTCCTATGATTGCAGACCAACTTATTCCTCGGCCCCTAAATCATGCCATGTTTATTGTTATTTTTTAAAACTTAGGTTGCATTGAAAAAATAGGTGTTTGCTAAACAGTTGTTTTACTTGAAGTTTTTTATTGTATTGATTGGATTGAATCAGCTTACCCTCTGTAACTCAGTCATAATTTATTTATTTACTTTTATTTTCATTTATGGTCGAGTTGGCTTAAAAGGTATATGTTAAGGTGACTCGTTGAGATTGATTTTGGTTGTGAATCTTCTGATTGAATCAAACTATGGTAGGAAATGACGATTTGAAATCTCAAGATGGGAAGGAAAGTGATGATGGTGAGGTTAGTAGCCCTGTATCTCGGGACCAGGATAGCGATCAGAATCCATTTAATGAGGGGAGTGAGGAATTGGGGGAGAGAGATTCATCATCCATTCGACCATATGTTGCTGAGGAAAGGACTATGTTGGGAGTCCATAGTGATGTAGAGGGTGCCCAGAAAATAGGCTTAGAGGATGATGGTGTCGTTGTAATCGAAAGGGAACTGAAATCTGAGGAGAATTCTGAGAGCAAAAATGTTAGCATAGAGCATGTTGAGTTTGCCAAGGAATCACATGATGGGGATGAGCGTAGCTTTAGCAGTAGTAGTCCAGATGATAAGCCCCAAATCACTGAGGAGAAACCAAACGAGGTGGCTTACAATTCAGTTTTGGAAGCACGATCATATGATGATTTGGATAAGCCGGTTGATTCATCCCAGGTGGAAGTGATTTGGGTTGCTGATGATGGACTGGCTGGGGAGACTTTTAATTCAATTTCAGAAAGTGCTACTCTTGTTGATTCTCTACAGTCAGTGGTACCTGTGTCCCAAGAGACAATTGGAATGGCCCCAAGCGCTCCAGTTGAGAATCCAGTGATTATGAATGTGGTTGAAGTAAGCAAGGAATCAAGGGAGGGTCTAGCAGCTGTGACGGATTTTTCATTGAAGAAAAGTGAGGAAGTATTTCCTTTATCTTATGAAAATGTACAGGCATCTTCAAACATGGTGGAATCTGCTTCAAATCGATATGAGGGTAAAATATTGCCATCATCAAGTGCTCCTGTTGCTGCAACTAGTAATGATGCAGCACATGTCAAAGATTCTGTGATTCCTGAATGTTCTGAAAGCCAGGTATTGCCCCCATACTTTTCTTGATTGCAATTTGATTATGGATTCATGGGATAATGCATTGAAGATAAATCTGATTATCTTTTTCTGAGTTGATATTTAGCCTATAGAAGCGCCAGCCCCAAAAGTGGTGCAAAGAACCTCCTGGTTGTGTTGCTGTGGATTATTTGAGGTGCTAGCAGGCTTCGGGAGATAAGTTCAGGTTGGGATTATTTAACCCAATTTATATATATTAGTTTGGCCTATTTTTTTTTCCTAAAATAATTATGCGGTGATATACTGGGATTTGCTCAATTTTTTCTTTTTCTGTGCATTTCTTCCTCCCCCTCCTGGCCAGAGTGCAGCAAGCTTGGCTGTTATTAGGATGGTGTTACTGTTTATAGGAGATTTTGGAGGTATAGGCTATTGATTGATTATGTCAAACTATCTGATAGACGACAATTTTTGCATAGTCAGTCTTATATTACAAACATTAGGATTACAACAAAGTTCTTATTGCTGTAGAGACCAGTCTTACAGCAGCCAAATGTAGTTTGCCCATCTAGTGTGCGTATGGAAGAAATAAAATAGGTTTCCATGGAATTTCTTTCTATCATTTGCCTTGTAATTCATTTGTCCGTTCTTCTTTAGCAAGAATTGGACAAAGGACCTCATGGTATATATCAATTTCTTGATGATGTAAATTTCACATTTATGACACATGGTCTGTGAGATATAAATGGGGTAAATATGCTATCTTAGAAGTTTGGACAAGTGCTTAAGAATCAAAGGGTAGGCAAGATATGTTGGTGAAAATTCAATTTTAAGGAAATTAGGATATAATTTTAAAAAATTGTGAATTGTGATGATTGATGGGTGCGAGATACAGTAGTTGCTACGTTCATGCAAAGGGATAGTATATTTGTTGTTGTGTAGCCTGCATAATAAAAAAGTTGGTGCATTCTCTCATCGGTTTACTTGTGCCAGAAACCCAAATAAACGGCTTCAAGGACAGCCACATTATGAAGTAAAAGAAGTGTTGGGTGTTCAAGAACAAGCATTTCTGCTTTTTGGATTTCATTGTTAATGGATATATTTTTTTTTTATAAGTAAAAATAAGACTTTATTAAATCACCAAAGTAACACGATACAAAGAAAATGCCCTGTTTATGTAGGCATATTGGAAACTAGGAATTCGTGAAAGTCCATGCCATTAAAGTCTACAGCTATGGCCCAAGTACAAAGAGTTCTAAAAAATAACAATATAAGCTCCTCCACAGATCTCTCTTTGTCTTCAAAAGTCCTCTCATTTCGTTCCTGCCATAGACACCGCATAATACAGATAGGGATCATCTTCCATACTGCTTTAATCTGTTTCACCCCACGGATAGAATTCCAGCAAGCCAATACATCCAAAACTGTTTCCGGCATCACCCACGCCATATCCATCCTTATAAACACCGAGTCCCAAATAGCCTTAGCTACCTCACAGTGTAAAAGTAAATGATTTACCGACTCACCCCCACTTTTACACATACAACACCAATGTACAATAATTATCCTCCTCTTTCTTAGATTATCCGTAGTGAGGATCTTCCCCAAAGACGCTGTCCACACAAAGAAAGAGGCTTTGGGAGGAGCCTTATGACGCCAAAGCTTTCTCCAAGGAAACTGTACCTCTGGTTCTTGTGTGAGAACCTTATAAAAAGAGCGAGCTGAGAATACCCCTTTTCCTGCAGGATGCCACCACAACTCATCTTCCTGCTGGATATTCGGTCTAACAGAATATAAGAGGCTATAGAATTCTGCAAAACTTTCCATCTCCCAGTCCTGTGCCGCCCGGTTGAAATTAATGTTCCAGTGAATGTTTCTACCTGAGACTGAGACTTCCATAACCTCCGCCACTGTGGCCTCTTTGTTACTTGCAATCAAGAAAAGAGACGGAAACAGATCGAGTAAAACACTGGTATTACACCATGCATCCTTCCAAAATCTGATCTTGGCACCTGTTCCCAAGTGCAATCTAGTGTAACGCTGGAAAACTTCCCATCCTCTTCTAATGTTAATGGATATATTCCCGAGGAGATTGAGGTTACTATTCAGTTGGGATGCTAGGGTAATGAAGTCAAACAGAGGTAAATAGATTAAAAATTGGTATACTCTTGTGTAATACTGAATTGAGATGATAATTTGAGCCGAATTTGTTTAATATGAAGTTTCTACGAGACATGGGAAGGACAGAAAGACTTGAGAATTCTGATAAAGGATGGAAGGAAAGAAAAAAATTTGAGATGCCGTGGTGATCAGGCAATGGCTAAACCTTTTAAGTTGAATTGAAGCCTCTGAAAGGATGGACAAGGTAAGTATTAAAATTGTGAGATAAGATGATGGCTTCCCTGCAACTTGTTCTTTTGGTCTTGATGAAGTGAAATGAGAAAGTCGGATCTATGGTTTTTGATTTAAAAAGGTGGCTACTGAAAAAAAGCAAAATTAGGTGGCACATTTTGCTAGTTGCATATTTTGATGCGCTTTTGAAAGGTTTAGCTCTGCCAAGACTTCTGCACTTTATAAATATTTCACTCAACCAAAAAGAGCCCAAATCGTAAATTCATGGTGTTGCCTTTGGAATTATTTTTAATCATTTAGAGATTTTTAGAGCCTTATACTGCATCATTCAATGGCATTTTTCAGTTTCTTACTTCTCTGTTTTAGAAAATATAAAGATTTTCTGTCATATGCCAACTAATCTTGCTTTCAGTTTTAGTTTCTTTTTTCGGTGAAATCGATTCATGAACCCGACAGCTTTTTATGATTGCATGGTGTTCTGTATACCGAATAAAATTGTCTAGGCACATTTTCTATAATGCATACGGCGACCTGCATCAGTCATTCTTCATAGCTATTTATTTTTCTTTCGTCTCTCATAGTTATAATGTAGTGTAGTTTCTCCTTTATTGACTCTCTCTCTCTCTCAAACACACACACAATTCAAATTAAGGACTGTAAATCATTCATTTCAAGTTACTTCTTTTTCCTTTTTCTTGTTCTTCTCTCTCTCTCTTGAGATTGTTCTTTTGACAGGCGAATTTATTAGTAGTTTGTCGAAATTTTATGTTTCTCTATTATGATGAAATAAGCTTAGTTTTAATAAACTACTGAGGCACTCATATAGGAGCAAAAGTTTCCCTCGAAGGGAGAGCAAAAGTGATTTTCATTTATCGTCGAAATATGTTATGCCATGTGAAATCCTGATAAGATCATCATCGGGCCCATGTTCTTGTTTCTTTCAGTCTCTCTAACCTCAAATCTGATATATTCCTTGGACTTTCCTACTACAATTGACTGGAAAGACTTTTGAGTCACACCAGCAAAGCTCCAACATTCCACAAGCTTCTTAGTAGGTCTCAGGTTTTGACAGTAAGCTATGTTTTTTGGCAAGCAATTTGTGGAGCAGATGTCTTAGCAAGTCTGATAATATTGCACAAGTAATCCACATTTGAGATAGAGACTTCAATTGGTATTGGAAAAATCATTGCAGAAGGTCTTGGATTTTGCAATGTCTGTTTCATTTTCTGCTTTCACTCCATTTTCATCCCTGTTGAAGGTCCCAGTGAGCCCCACATCACCTTCTGACTGTATCCTAAGCCTTTAGTTTTTTTTCTCTTTAGCCTCTTGTATTATGCCTCATGCAGCTTTTGCCTTCAAAGACCTTTAAGTTGTGCATGTGATACAAGCAGTAAGTCCCCGTTCACATTCCTCTATTTTTCTTATATATTTTTTTAACTTATGATGTTTCTTGTGCCTCTGATATTCTGCATCATTTGGTGCTTAACCTTTAAAGGACCTTGGGGATTTGATTTTGGAGACTGGATATGGTAGTCTCTAATTCCTCGCAAATTTGTTTTCGGGTTGTATTTGCCTTGCTAATTGGGTTGCTCGATGGTGTGATCTGAAACATTGAAAGAGGCAATTTTTTCCTGCTTGATTGGATCACAATTACCTGCAGAACTTGCTCTTAGGCCTTGTGATTTGAACAGCTCTTTATGGCTCTTCAAATTTTTGTTCCTTTTCATTCTTCATTAGATTTAAGACCATGTATTGCTTAATAGTTGTACAATTGTTTAAGACTTTCTAAATATTTGGTGAATTTATCTCATGCCTTGGACTTGCTAAGAAAGTAAAAAGATTGACATAATCTTCCCCCCCCCCAAAAAAGAAATTGTAATCGAGTATTGCCATGGTTTTCTTTTTGATGCAGAAACAGAGCATGTATGGGCCATGGTTTCCTTTTGATGCAGACACGGCATGCATGGGCTTCAGTGAACTGGTGAAGCTTGTGAAACTTAAGAAGGATTTTGTCTAGAGAATTTTTTATTATTATTTCCTACTAGAATTGTTCTTGGTTTTTCCCAATAAATATCAGGCAAGAAGCTTGATCAGATAAACAGCTTGAGGTTTGTGGTGATAGTATCAATATTTGTTGGCGGCTTAGTGTCCCTAGCTTTCAGTACATGTCTTGTTAATTTTGTAGTTTTTTTTTTTTTTAAATATTCTAAATGGTGTGTAGTACCTAGTTGCTTTGCATTGGTATGGTGGTGGTGCGATGTGGATTTGCAAATTCTTCTATGATATTAATATTCCCTTGATTGCTTTCATGGTGTTTTCTAGTGGATATGAACTCACTCTCTTTCCAAGAAATTTGTGTTTTGCTTTTACGGCATATGGGTTTCTATTAATGATACAGCCATTCTTTTTATTTCATGCTTGCTGGCTTCTTTTTATTGATGCTTGATGGATTTGTAAAACACCAATCCATCACGATACATCCCCTCTTCCTCGGATTGTCCGTGGTCAATATCTTCCCAAGAACAGCATTCCACACAAAAAAGACTACTTTAGAAGGCACACGAGACCTACTTTAGAAGGTTCCGTAACCAAGTTTTTCTTTCTCACTACTAATGTACTTTTTCTTAGTGCTTAACTCGATCAGAATGCATTGCACGGCATTATTTGTGTATCTATCACATTAAATAAGCTCTCGACTGCAACAGAAACAAGGATAGACTTCTCTGCCTAATACTCATCGATTGTTTGAACTATAAAGTTAGACCTTTTCCTGTTTGTCAAGCTTCGGTATAATGAAATTGTGCTGCTGTTTCAATTGAAGAAAATCACTCAAGTTGGTGGGACATTGTTGTACAGAAATATAGCATTTTTTTCCAAACCATTTCTTACTGTTTTTCCATACAAATCACAACAACTGCTAATCACACCAATCACACAATAGCCTGCCAATTCTTTGCCTAGGTTCTTATACGGTTCAAGTGGTAAAAAAAAGGGAATAAAAAAAAAATGAACACAAGCCACACAAAAACCATTTCTCTGTACTTTTCAAATTTATCTTCATGCTGCGCCATGAATGGCCGCAATGTATAGAAGCTGTGTCGCTGAAAGGATGATTAGGAATGACTCCATCGTTCTCTGCAAGAAAACATCACTTAGTTTTTTGTCTGATAAAATGGTTTTCAGACTTAATATTGAAAGTGCAGGTGATTATCCTGTTCTTTTCAGAAAAATGAAAAGGAAAACTGGTTTCTGGTCCCTTACCAGACGAGCATTTCTGATGCGGAGCTCAATCTCTTTGCAGGCAAACCTGCACAAATGTTTAGCTGATTATGATCAACAACAAAAATACTTCTATGATGCTTTTTTTCATTATTGTTTAGAGATACATAGGAAAATTGGAGAGTGGTAATGCTTACCCCATGGCAAGGACAGTAAGAGTCCAAGCAATAAGGGCTGCTGTAGCAGCAGATGGCAAGCTTCGATCATTCCAAGTACGAAGATGGTTTAATCCAGATAATGCTGATGCGGCACCAACAACTCCGGCTAGCAAAGCAAACATGACGAAGAATCCGGTGGCAGCATTTCCCATTGGGAAATATATGGGGGAAAAATGCGCCGGAAGATCGAATCCAGGACCAATGATGAAGCCATGATCAATTGCTCTATTCATAGCCCAACCGCCGATGCCCAGAATTATGACATACATGCAGAAATTGAGGACCAAAAGGAGCCCGGCAACGGGTTTCATTTGCTGACTAGCCATCCTTGAACAATATGGTTGAGGTATAGGGTGAGAAACTGTTGAAAGAGGACAGAACTAGTACACTTGATACATGTGTTTCATGCAAGAGGGGGTCTTATACATAGCATGGCATAAAGGGTTTTTGGTTCTTTTCTTGCTGAGGTTGTTAACTACAAAACGTTCTGTGGTGGTGTAAAGAGGATGCTTGGTATTCAAGGCAAGCCAAAAACGTAATGGATTCTTGCTTGGCTTACATTGCTTTGTAAGGTACATTCTTATTCAGGCTTTGCGCCGATAGTGTTCAAGGGAAGAAAGTGATAGTCTTTGCCAGTCCCAGAAAACAAACCTATTTGATCTTGTTAACGATTTAGGTTGAAACTTTCCAACTGAACAAGATTATTCTCTTTGCATACGTTGCATGTCATGGCAATGTGTCTTTAAAAGAGAAAATATATTTGAAACCGTGAATTGTACAATCGCTGCATAATTATTTTAAAAAAAGTGAATCATACATAGATTAACTCATATAAAAAAAATTAATTTTTTAATAATGAATATCACTCTTTTTCAAAACTCGACGTTTACGAACTTCACGGTTATATGTAGAATTATTCATATATTATATTGTAAATGTTGAAAATTAAAGTGGTATTTGGATAGTGAGTTGAGATAAAATGAAAGTTGAAAGTTTAATAAAATATTATTTTTTTAATATTATTATTATTTTAAAATTTAAAAAAATTGAATTATTTATTATATTTTATGTAAAATTTGAAAAAATTTATAATAATAAGATGATATAAATTCAATTAACTCTAAATCCAAAAATTTTGCACGATAATTTGTGTTATTTGCATAGAAGCACAAGAATCAACGCGATTAAAGCTTTCTTCATTAAATACAGTACAGTTTTTTGCCTCCCTTAACTTTCTTTTATGTTAATAGAAATGATATTTTGTGTAAGTTTTATGTATTTTTTTTAAAAAAAATTTAATAAATATAAAATTTATATAAAAATATTATTTTTAATAATAAATTTCACTTTTTTTTTAAGTGAGTTTGCAGGACTTGTACATCCTAAAATTGAATCTAGCAATCTTATGTTAATTACCCAATATATATATATATATAGAAGATTACACAGGAATTAACTCAAACTATAATACTACGTAATTTTTACAAAGATTGGTCCTCAACTTATTTCCTTGATTTTTTACATCAGATGGTACAAAATGAATCTTAAACATTTAAGTCTTTAAAAATTTTGAACATATCTTAAGATTTTAAAATTAAATTAAATTTTAAAAAATTATGTATTATTTTTTAATTAAATTTATTTTAGAATTATTTTATTTTCAAGTCAATGTATAAAGCACACTTTCCACATCATTTAAATTTCTTTCTAAAATTCATTTTCTAAATCGGATTATGTCATATAAACATTTTAATAGGTGTGTTATCCACACCGACTTATAAATAAAATTTTTTTTTTATTTTATACATAGTCTACGGTTGTTTATTAAGAGCACTCACATCTAGATGAGTAAATTTTTTCCTAAATTTTAGGTAAAAATTATCTTTCCGTAAATTTTTCCTAAATCTTACTCATATTTCCAAAACTTCCAACATCTCACTTCTTATTTTTTTTCTCTATTTTATTAAAATAATATTTTTCTATTTTTATTTTATTATTTTTCTATTAATTTTTTTTTACATTTTTAACTACTATTTTTTTGTCTTTCGAAAAAAGGGCGGAAGAAAATTTTTTAACTTTTTTTTCACATTTTCTTAATTAATTATTTAATTATGTATTGCATCCATATTTTCGATTGTTCATCTGTAACGATTTCTTTTAAAACTAATTATCTCTCTAAATGATAATATTTTTAAAATGGGTGCTTTCATAACAATAATATTTAAAAAAACTCATATTTTCACAAATGGTCAATTATTTTTTAAAAAAAAATGGATCATTTCAATGATGACGTTCTTTCAAATTTCAACTATAATAAATATAAGTACGAAGGAAAGTATAAATGATAGGAAAAAGATTTTTTTTACTAATTAAAATAAAATATTTATAAAAAATAATTTAATGATAAACAATAACTTTCCGAGTCACTGCTGAGACCCCAAAACTTTCAATTAAAATAGTCAATTGGGATAGAGAGATTTTTGTCAAAAAAGTTGAATTTTTTTATTAAAATATAGGGAAGGAGACGCTATGCGAATGCGTAAACGGATGCGGATGCTCAAACTAGGAATCTAGGATGAAAGCGTAGGCAAACCAAAATTACGTATTGGGACCTTGGAAAGAAAGAGCCTTCCTCCATGCCATCAAGTTACCAATAGAAAGAGAATTATTACTAGGTTTTAAAAAGAGAAACTCTCCTCTTTAAAAAAACTTAAATATATATCTTCTAGTGTTTATGCTGGAGTCCTCCTCTCTATTCCCTTTTCAATATCGTTTTGTGTATATGCTTTGGTTCTTATGATAGTGTTTTATTCTCTTCCTTCCACAGTTTAATTTTGGTCAAATTTACCACACTCTGGCTACCAACAGCCGCCGATCTACTAGGACGATGTAGAATCGCGACGAGAAATACGACGAGAATCGCGGCGAGTGACCATCATGTGTGGCTTGCTTCCGCGCATGAAGGTCACGCGTTGCCGCACCCCGACGAACCCACCAGCTACATGCGTCGCACCAAT
This sequence comes from Juglans regia, assembly GCF_001411555.2. Taxonomy (NCBI): domain Eukaryota; kingdom Viridiplantae; phylum Streptophyta; class Magnoliopsida; order Fagales; family Juglandaceae; genus Juglans; species Juglans regia. Next base: position 23,314,054 of record NC_049904.1, read on the forward strand.
AGATCCCCTGCATTTGTTGAGAACCCTGCTCCCTCTACATGTATCATCTTTCCCTTATCTGAATGAAAACTTGTTTGCTTAGGAAAAAAAATACCAAAAGAAAGATCTCAAAATAGAAAAGTGAACAACAAACTATTGTTAGAATATATTTTTTGCTTGCTTAGAATATATTATTATTAGAATATATTTTTTTGACAAATAATGTCACAATAGCATAGTACAATGAGTCTAAAAATAGAATCGTAAAAGAGGTGTACATAATGGTTGTTCTTTATTACTACTTTTCATACAATATTTTTATAAAATTTTTACAGAAAAAAAAAACTAATATAATAGTTTTATTTTATTAAAAAAATTTACATGATACTTCTCTATTTAATAAAAAAGTTATTATTAATATAATTTATTAATTTCTTTATTTCACAGAAAACTCGTATGAGCGAAGTGAGTGCCTTCAATCTCCTCATCCACTGTTTTTTTCCAAAATGCCCCTACTGTAGCCATCTCTGCTAATTGGCGCCAAACCCATGCCATTCTCCCATCCTTGTAACTCATACAAACTCTCTCTCTCTCTCTCTAGCAAGAAAACAAGCAGGTCCAACACTAACAGATTTCGCAAGGGTTTCTTTCTCACCTTGAACTCCAATTATACACTTTCTCATCTTCTTCTTTACAAATTTTTAAGTCCTGGGTAATCTTTCTTCTGGTTGTGTGATTAGTTTTCTTTGTAGTTATACACTTCTTCATCTTCTTCTTCTTCACAGGAGAATCTATGGGGAGTCGGGAATCCGCTGCTCAGATAGACGGGGATGGAACTAAAAACCAAGATCATAATGGACTTCATGATCTTGAAGATGTTGAGGATATCTCAGAACTGAACCAGGGCACCGAAGGCCAAACGGCAATGGGTTCATGGGTTCTTGTAGATGAAATGGATGAACATCTTATAGTAAAAACTGATCGAGGGATCAAGAAGGAAGAAGAAAAGAAGAGTGTAACGAACTCGAATGGAAGAGCTGTGGATTGTTGCGAAGATTATTTTATGGTAAAAGTGTATGAAGATTTTTTTAGTTTTGGATCCGTGCAGAAAGAAGAAAATATTGAAAAAGATAATGAGAATGAAGTTTCTGTTGGGGAGATCATTGAAAGGTTCAAGACACAAGAAGTTGAGGAGAAAGAAAAGAGAAAACAGCTCGATAAAGGAGTACTCTACGAAATGGAATCCGCATCTTTGTTTGGAAATGGTGGAAATGATCCCTTTGAAGAGTGTCGTCGATACTATGAAGAAAGAAGGTTTCTTGAGAGTCGAGTAGCTCAACTCAAACAAGAGATTACCCTCTTGGACGAGAAGACATCAAGGAGGACAGTGCCGAAAAAATCAATGGAAATTGGGCATCAGTTGAAGCAAGATTACATTAAATTCCTGATGAAGTGCTGTCGTGGGAGTATCGAGATGATTATGGAACTTCTGAAAAATTATGCTCCGACTGAACAGATAGAAAGACAAATTCGCCAATTGGAGAAGCAAGTGGAAGATGTAAGATCAACAACAGATCCTGAGCTTTGGGGCAACATGAAGTGAAGAAGTGACAGAACCAGTCAGTATTCTGGCATAGCCAGAGCCATCCTTCTTAATATGTGGTTAGTTTGTTCTTAAAGATTTTGGATTAGCAAAAATAGATATAGAATTACATTATAACTGTAGTATAAACAAGGACCAACTTTAGAGATCATTGGTTTTGCCTCACTAAGTTTGTAGAGAAATAAGGATAATGCAATCATTTTGGGCTACTGTTTCCCAGAAGAACTCCTGGCCATAGCCGTGCAGTTAATGTGCTTTGGCTAATAGATTCACACCAGAACCACATACAACTGAGTGACAAATCTATAGTCTAAGCACTCTACTTGTTTACAACTTTGAAGCCACGTGTTATGCCCAGATATGCTTCTGATTAGTGTGCCCTTGGATTCATGACACACTCATCTTTTTCCTCCATCCTCCACCCTCCCCACTCTCATACTTTTTGATCAGGGAGCCTCTTGGTTTCACCTCGAACATTCAATTTCTTCAGTAACTTTATCAGATTTTGGTATGTGACTGAAGGGGGAAGGTGAATCAACGTGCTTCATCTCGTTATCTTGACTGAGACCATCTCTATAGGTGAAGAATTTATTCATATATTGGGAGTGCGTACGATCGATTCATATATAGGTATGTGTTTTAAGGAAGATTTTAAAACAACAAAGCCACAAAAATAGAATTAGATTGGAAAAAATCTTGTCAGTATGAAACACAAATGTGCAAGTCAGCTAGCATGGATTGAACAAGAAGTATCGACCCACTTGAGGCTCATAATGAAAACCATGACTAAATACAGACTCTAAACTCACTACAAAAACACAAGGGTTTCAAACTCATTCATCTTCCTGGCTGCGCAACCTAGCAAGCTTGTTGGTCACAACAACATCAAGTTGGGCGGCTCTCTCCACAATTTCTTTCCTCTTCCTTGTGGAGACATTGTGTGCAATCTCAGCACAATACGTCCTGAAGAAGAGTAAAAACACAAAAAATAAGCACAAATTGACAAAAACTGAGTAAGTTGCAGTGCGGGCTACAGCTTTCATCTACCTGTTGTGCATCATCAGCAGCTCCAGCTCCTTGACATTGTGCACGACAAATTTCTTGAAGCCATTGGGAAGATAATGACGAGTCTTCTTGTCTGAACCATAGCCGACATTGGGCATCAGAGTGCATCCTTTAAACTTTCTTCTCACGCGAGAATCAATACCCTTTGGCCTGCGCCAGTTTGTCTGTCAAAGATGCATTCCACCAAAATCATTGACAGAAGGAAGTTTGAATCAAAACCGAATGGAGCTCTACTTTGTTTTTAATAATATCAAAGTAAAAATGTAAACAGGGAAATAGTAACAGGAAGCCAATGAGAAATTTCCCGGGCTCACTGTGTCGCAAGACCTGTAAGTAATTCAATCTATGCCCCGTTAAACGAAATGACCAGCCACAACAATGTATAAAGTCTGGACATCAGATACAATGGGCAAAATAACAATTGGTTTACCTTGGAAGAACCAATTTACCAGATTTTTTATAAAATAACAATAAATATTAGGATTATTAATAAAAAAAACTGCAATCTCAGCCGAAAGATGGTGATATTTTACATGATCATCACAGAGAAGTCAGAAACGATGAACATTTTGCATCATTGATTGCAGAAATACATTCACAGTTAAAAAATATTCAATTGAAGAAATAAATGCATCCAAAATATGCAATAGAGCTCAGATGGTAGTGCACGTTTTTATTCATCATAAAACTGCAGAAATGATGGTTTGACATCGTCATATCTCGTTGCATAAATTAGACCTTTATTCCAAAGAAGTTTCAAATAACAATTAAAAACATATGTAAACAGAACCAATAAAAAAAATATGTAAACAGAGGGATCAGATTATATAATTCAAATCACCAGCGTGCACCAATGGATGCAAGTAAGACTGTGATACGGCTGGACTCTAATAATTTTTTTGATAAGTGTGAACTTTTTTAAACGCCAGACTCTAATAATATACGAAAAACAGAATCATAAAATAAACATAAACACAATGGGGTCCGTGAGTTGAAAACGGATTCACCACACAGCATAAAAATAAAGCCTGGAACACTGGTGTCCAAAACTCATCACCTTATCCCAGTGATTCCATTTAAAAAAATAATAGCAGGGAGAAAATATAAAAGGTTTGTTGGAGATGTAAGAAATAAAAAACAATGAACATTTTGCATCATTGGTTACAGAAATACATTCAGATGCGGTTTGGATAGTGAGATGAGATGAGATGGTTTTAGATAAAAATTGAATAAAATATTATTATAATATTATTTTTTAACATTATTATTGTTTTGGAATTTGAAAAGTCAAATTATTTATTATATTTTTGAGGAAAATTTAGGAAAATTGTTATCATGAGATGAAACATTTTCACTATCCAAACAGGATCTCATAGAACCAGAACAAAAACATTTAAAAAAAATCAATTCAATACTTCACAATTAACAAATATTTGATTGAAGAAACAAATGCATCCAAAATATGCAATAGAGATCAGATGGTAGTGCATGTTGTCATTCATCATAAAACTGCAGAAATGATGGTTAGGCATCATCATATCTCGTTGCATAAATTAGACCTTTATTCCAAAGAAGTTTCAAATAACGATTAAAAACATATGTAAACAGAACCAATAAACAAAACAAAAACATATGTAAGCAGAGGGATCAGATTATATAATTTAAATCACCAGCCTGCACCAATGGATGCATGTAAGACTGGGTGTCAAAAGGTAGCATCATATCCCTTGAGCGTTTCAAGGCCTGTGAGAAGGCTGGACTTTAAAAATGTTTTTGATAAGCGTGAAATTTAAACGCCAAACTCTAATAATATAAGAAAAACAGTATGACAACATAAACATAAACATCATGGGGTCCGTGAGTTGAAAACGGATTCACCACATAGTATAAAAATAAGGCGTGGAACACTGGTGTCAAAAGACTCAAAACTCATCACCGAATCCCGGTGATTCCATTTAAAAAATACAATAGCAGGGCAGATAAAAAAAAAAGGATACTTCTGCATAGAGTGCAGACAAGATAACATAAATTAAAAAAGGGTTACTAGAATCAGATAAAATGTCCATCACCATCTTGCATCGTGAGATGCAAGTAAGACTGGGGCGACAAAAACTATCATCATTTTCACCCAATACAACATTAATAAAAATATATGTACCAAATCAGTCTAAAAAAACAAAACTTCAAAGGTAATAAGTTTGAAATGACTGAACAAACAAAAAAGCTATAAAGAAGTGACTCTGATATGAGTATTTCTTACATACCTTGACAGAGATCTTGCGGTCGCTCTGCGGCCTCTTAAACTTCTTGACCCGCTTCTTCACGATCTTCTTCGTAAGCAACGGCACCGCCATTTTCTCTTACTTTCTGAAACAAGTATCACGAAGAAAAAACATTTGTTAGCTGGGACTTGAATAAATCGTAATAGATCTGAAACCCTAAACAGAAAGGATATCTAAAGTCTTAGACGTCGAAAAATCGAAACAGCTTAACGTATACAAATGCTGAAGAACTAAGAGAGAATGGGAGAGAGGATTACAGAGAATAGGCTTTGCTTAGCGGCCGAGCTTAACGTACTGGTGCATTTCTCCAGTATATATAAGCGATGAGGTTGTCGAATTAGGGTTTTAGAATTGGCGTCAGCCCTTGGGGGTCTGTTTGGGAATCAGGATAAAGGGTTGAACCGGCTCTAGTTGTAGTTTGGAGCTAATCCACTTTCCATTTCAGGCAGGTCCAGTGGGCCTCAACTTAGACCCAGTTTGGATAAAAATAGCAACTAATTCGTTTTATTTAATCATTACAATTTTTTAAAATTTTAACATAAAATTTAATTTTTTTAAATTCTAAAAAAATAATAATATTAAAAAGTAATATTTTAACAATATTTTATTCAATTTTCAACTTTCATCTCAACTTATTATCCAAACCTCACCTTAAAAGTCAATTGTGTTTGGTTAAATTGAATTATTGATGAGATTTACTACTTTTTTAACTTTTCATAAAAAAAAAAAAGGTTAAATTCATCTCAATCTACTTCATATATTTTAACCTAAAAAGTTAAATTTATCTCAATATAAAAAAGTCAAACTCATCTTAATAAAATCCATAAAATATAACTATTTACAACTCAATTCAACTCATATTAACATCTAAATGTAACTTATAGTAAGAATAAATTATTACAAATTTTGATCAATAACTCATTTGCTTTGCCTAGATTGAGATTAATTTTTTAAAATAAATAAACACTTCATGCTATGTGTTATTTTGTACTGGATTCTTCCATCACAGATTCTGACTACCAGCTCTTCTACAGGTACACGGGGGGAAATCGTAGCCGATATATTATTAAAAAAGAAAAAAAAAAGACGAAAAACAGAGAAAGAGATGGAAGTTCAGAAATGAAATCGCAAAACCACAGCAGAACCTGTGTGAAACATTGAAAGCCACCGAATCCAGCTAAATCCCGTCGTTGGCGTCGTTGTGGGTAGGCAGTCAAATAAAACAACCGAATTTGCCCCAACTGGTGGTCGTCGTTGTGGGTAGCCAAAGAGGTTTGGTTCGTGAGTTTGGGGGTCTGGTTCGTTGTGGGTAGCCATTGAATTTTTTTTTCCTGGTTGGTACTTCAATGTGTTTTTTTTTCCTGGTTAATTGGTACTTCTGTGTGTTTATTTATTTTTATTTTTTTCAGCTGGTTGGTATTGTTTATCTTTAATGTGAGTTTGCTCTTCAGAAATTAGCTTGTTTGTATTATTTGCCTAAGAAACAAATGTTACAGGGATATGGGTTTACAAATCCTCATAGCATAAAGAAAGATATGGGTTTAAAGCTAGATCCTCATATTAATCTCCATTCAAGTTTATTAGTCTGTTATAGCAGTTCATAGCATCTTGGAACAATAAACTGGGGATATGTAGAGTAGAGATGAACTGAGGCATTTTGACATTATAGTGGCTTCGACCAAATAAATCCTGCTATATTTTTTTTCTACATTGCATTTTGATATGAACCGATCAATGAACTGAGGCAAGGTCAATGAAAAACTAGATGTTCACTAACAATTTATGCGTGTTAGTTCGAGCAAAATCTCTTATGAATATGAAAGACTAGATGTTCACTAACAATTGCAGTGGCTTGTTTATTGTTGCTTGGTGGTGTCTATGACGAAGACGAAGGGGAGTCTATTAGTTTAGGGTTGCAAATGAAACGCAGCTTTTCTAGCATCCACGTGGAGGCCCGTGTACGCGGGGTACCCCTCGCGAGTGCAAATAGAGTTTTTCTTCCTTCTACTGACTAACCGATTGCTGACCTTATTTGTGATGCGTCAATGGAATTACTTATTCATCTCAGCTCTACTACTTTTCCAGAAGCACTCACTGTTGGTTTAAAACTTGCAGGTCACATGCTTTTGTACCCAAATATGCTTTTAAGTTCCTGATAATTTCATATTTTTCCTTTATTCTCCACCCACTTCACTCTCCTACTTGATTTGGGAGCTTTTTCTTTTGTTTTACCTCTGTTATTCAGTTTCTTCAGCACCTTTATCAGATTTTGCTAAGTGATAGAAAGGAAGGTGAATCAGTGGGCTTCATTCTGTTGTCATAGCTAGAGACCATCTATGAAAGGTGGCAAATAATTGCATTCATGTATTGGATTCACATTCACTATACTTCAAGAGGAATTTTATTTGTAACATCGTCAATGTAGCCCGCCCCCACATAACATTAATGATGTGGTAGACACATACAGTGGTTACAATTAAGGGACTCTTATTTTATAGTGACATGGTTGTGTTTGGATGTTAAAATGAGTTGAGATGAGTTGAGTTGAGATGATAAAATATTGTTAGAATATTATTTTTTAATATTATTATTATTTTAGAATTTGAAAAAGTTGAATTGTTTATTATATTTTGTGTTGAAATTTGAAAAAATTGTAATGATGAGTTGAGATGAGTTGAGAGTATTTAACTAACCAAAATAAGAATAGATTATCTATGAATAGTAGTGAAATGATTTAAGTTAATATATTTTTTGAGTTTTGGGACATGAGAGGAAAAAAGTTAAATAAAATTATTATAAAGTTTAAATATTATTTTTTAATATTATTTTTGTTTTAAGATTTAACAAGGTTGAATTACTTTTTGTATTTTGTTTAAAAATTTGAAAAAATTATAATGATTAGGTAATGATCAGATGAAAAGTTGAACATTTGAAATTGAAAAGTATCTAGAGGGTACTGTTCACACATGCAAAACATTTTTAATTCGTTTATCTTTCCTGTGAATGCTTATTTCCCCACTGTTGAACTTTAGCATAATTTCATTTAGCCCTTGTTGTTTGTTTGGTGCAAGTTTTTCCTTTGTGTCGCCTTTGCGCCTGTAAAGCAAAGTTCATTACCGATCTTTGTTGGTCCTCGATTCGGGCTGCTTCTTCAATTCAGACGTAAAGCTCTCTCTTTACTGTATCTATTTGGCATTCTTTCTTGGCCAGAAGCCTTGAAACATTGAGAAAAGTTTAGGTCGGGGCATCGGAATTTCGTGGAGAAATAAAATCTGAGTTTGCTCTGTTAGTATGTGTGCTTTAGTTTTCTCTCTCTTTCTTTCTTTTTTTTCGCGGGTTCTGTGACTAGAATAAATTGGTGTATATTTGTTTTTGCTAGCCTTACTTGGCTTTGTTCGGTTGCTGAGAAAGTCTTGGAAAATTTCACTTGGGTGGAGGAAAAAAACAACGAGAAGTGTTCATTTTACTAAAATTATTTTAAGAGTCCATTACCATTAATGATTTTTTGTTTGATATCACTTTTCAGATGATGAAAATATTGAAGATGGGAAGATATTGTAAATATTAAAAAGACATGAGAATATTGTAAATTAGTTAGAGATGATATTTAAAATTAAAAAAAATTAAAAAATATATAAAATAGATAAATTCATATATGATATATTGTAAAAGTCAATATATAAAATATAAAAAATAGATTTTAATGAATAAAATAGAGAAACCATTGAGAGTGCTTTCCATGCTCTTGTACCCTAACGATTTTTAAAGAATAAAATAAAGACTTGTTTGCTACATTCTATTTATTGAATTATTGTAATAAGTACCCCTTGTCAACGTACCTTCGACACCATTTTTTGTTTTGTTTTTCTTGCTCTTATTATGGTGCAGCTACTATGCCGCTCCATTTAAAATATATTAATATATTTAAAATTATTTTCTTAATCACTTAGTTAAAAAAAAAAATTTTAAAAAGACAAGCGGTCAAATGGAGATATCAAATGAAAAATGAAAGTAAGAAGCATAAATTACGTAAAAATCTCATTAGTATCGAAACGAAAGTAAGTCCTAGCATGGCATGAACTAGAAAGTATCAACCCACGTTAGGCCATAATGAAAACCATGTCTAACTTCTAACTACATACTGCTAAAAGCTCTCACTACAAAAACATATCAAGCAAGACATTAAGGGTTTCAAACTCATTCATCTTCCTGGCTGCGCAGCCTGGCAAGCTTGTTGGTCACAACAACATCAAGTTGGGCGGCTCTTTCCACAATCTCTTTCCTCTTCCTTGTGGAGACATTGTGTGCAATCTCAGCACAATACGTCCTGAAGAAGCATAAAAACACAAAAAATAAGCACAAACTGACAAAAACTGAGCAAGTTGCAGTGAGGGCTGCAGCTTTCATCTACCTGTTGTGCATCATCAGCAGCTCTAGCTCCTTGACATTGTGCACAACAAATTTCTTGAAGCCATTGGGAAGATAATGACGAGTCTTCTTGTCTGAACCATAGCCGACATTGGGCATCAGAGTGCATCCTTTAAACTTTCTTCTCACGCGAGAATCAATACCCTTTGGCCTGCGCCAGTTTGTCTGTCAAAGATGCATTCCACCAAAATCATTGATAGAAAGAAGTTTGAATCAAAACCGAATGGAGCTCTACTTTGTTTTTAATAATATCAAAGCAAAAATGTAAACAGGGAAATAGTAACAGGAAGCCAATGAGAAAATTCTCGGGCTCACTGTGTCGCAAGACCTGTAAGTAATTCAATCTATGCCCTTTAAACGAAATGACCAGCCACAACAATGTATAAAGTCTGGACATCAGATACAATGGGCAAAATAACAATTGGTTTACCTTGGAACAACCAATTTACCAGATTTATAATAAAATAACAATAAAGATTAGTATTATTAATATAAAAAAAATTTTCAATCTCAGCCGAAAGATGGTGATATTTTAAATGATCATCACAGATAAGTCAGAAACGATGAACATTTTGCATCATTGATTGCAGAAATACATTCACAGAACCAGATCAAAAACATTTAGAAAAAAATCAATTCAATGCTTCACAATTAACAAATATTCCATTGAAGAAAGAAATGCATACAAAATATGCAATAGAGATCAGATGGTAGTGCATGTTGTTATTCATCATAAAACTGCAGAAATAATGGTTAGGCATCATCATATCTCGTTGCATAAATTAGACCTTTATTCCAAAGAAGTTTCAAATAACGATTAAAAACATGTAAACAGAACCGATCAAAAAATAAAAAATAAACATATGTAAACAAAGGGATCAGATTATATAATTCAAATCACCAGCCTGCACCAATGGATGCAAGTAAGACTGGGTGTCAAAAGGTAGCATCATATCCCTTGAGCTTTTCAAGGCCTGTGAGAAGGCTTGACTCTAATAATTTTTTTGATAAGCGTGAACTTTAAACGCCAAACTCTAATAATATATGAAAAACAGTATCATAACATAAACATAAACATAAACACCATGGGGTCCGTGAGTTGAAAACGGATTCACCACATAGCATAAAAATAAAGCATGGAACACTGGTGTCAAAACTCATCACCGAATCCCGGTGATTCCATTTAAAAAAACAATATCAGGGAAGAAAAAAGTAAAAGGTTTGTTTGAGATGTAAGAAAAAAAAAAAAAAGGATACTTGTGCATATTGCCATATAGTGCAGAGAAGATAACATTAATGAAAAAGGGTTACTAGAATCAGATAAAACGTCCATCACCATCTTGCATCATGAGATGCAAGTAAGACTGGGGCGACAAAAACTATCATCATTTTCACCCAATACACCCCTAATCAAATAGTTATACGTGCTCAATCTAAAGAAGGAAAAACTCCCCAGGCATAATTTGGACATGACCCAGCAAAAACAATAGCAATAAAGAAGGGACTTTGATCTGAGTATTTCGCACGTACCTTGACAGAGATCTTGCGATCGCTCTGGGGCCTCTTAAACTTCTTGACCCGCTTCTTCACGATCTTCTTCGTCAGCAACGGCACCGCCATTTTCTCTTACCTTCTGAGACAATTATGAACACGGACAAATATTCGTTAGCTCAGAATTGAAGAAATCGGAATAGATCCGAAACTCCAAACACAAAAAATAAAAAAAATCTTCGACGCTAAAGAATCGAAACAGGTTAACGTAAACAGACGCTGTAATACTATACTAAGAGAGGGTGGGAAAGGGGATTACAGAGAAGCAGGGTTTGCTTAGCCGCCGAGCTGACGGTACTGATGAAGCTTTTCTCCAGTATATATAAGCGACGGGCTATCGGATTAGGGTTTTTGGAGCTGGTGAATTTGGCATCAGATTTTACGGGTCTGTTTGGGAATCAGGATAGCCAGCTCTAGATGTAGTTTGGAGCTTATTCGTGCTTCGTATTTGGAACCATGATATACATTACTTATGTAAAGGGAGGGGACAACTCTTTTATTTTATTTTCTTTTTCGATTATATATTTTATAAGTGGGAAATTACTTATCAAACATCATTTTGTTACACTCTCATCTTATCACAAAATTCATATCATTAAAATTATTTATACAAGTAATAATTTTTAATGACATGGCATCTTACGATAGGATGAAAGTTTCGTGTATCAATACTCTTAAATTTAAGAATTAATACATGTTACCCTATGTGTGAAACTTTGAGAATAATAGAAAGATTAGTATCTTTTCTATTCCTCGAAAAAGACTTTCCTTATTCTAAATCAAATGCTATAATTACTCATCCAATTCGTCAGACTTAAGTTGTGTTTAAATATCATTAGTTTTTACCTATTTTTTATACTACTATTCAATATTCTATCATTACTTTTTTATCACTATTTACTAATCAGCTGATATCACCTCACTACATAAACGTAGCCTTAAATTACTTGTATAAAGAGTGTTTGGCTTACATCCAGTTAAAAAACAAAAAACCATTGCATAATTTACTTTCAATGTTTTGAATGCCACGAAGGATTAGGAGTTCCTGATGTTTTGTTCCATTTTTTTTTTTTTTTTCCCATTACCCTGTTTTGGGTTCCAACTTCTTAGTTGAGGACATTACTAATTTGAACATCAATCTTTCGAGAAAATGGTGAACATTTACCACAAGAATGATGGAAAAGCTACAAGATTTACCGCATTAGAATAGTTATGTTGTTTTCCTCGCTACTGATTTATTATGAACACAATCAATTTATCTAAAACCAAAACACGTTTAACTCAATTGTTTTGCCAAAGATATCAGAGCTTGTATTTGCGTTTGTTAATGGAAGTGATAAAGCTTGTACAGGTAATCGATAATTATATTACTCTGTGACCTGCATTACACAAACCTTGTCAAAAGAACAGGCATTTAGGGAACCGTAAATTGAAGAGCAAAGCTCATATGAGTTGGGAGATGAGGGGACAACATCAACCCACTCTTTGTCAACTTTCTCAACATGTGAATTTGGCTTTGGCATCGCAAAGAACTGGAGCTTATCAATCCGTCTTGTTAACTTCTCCATAAAGTTGACCGAGAAAATCATGTCAAAACTTTCCTCAAAATCTTCTACATCTCTTGGTATTTGGATCCCAAGATCTGCTCCACGCGAACTAAGAAACCCAAGGAGAAGCGTGTTCACGCCAAGGTTTCTTTGATTGGTGCTGCATACCTGCAGCAACATAAAGCATCAAGAAATAAATTGATGGAACGAACATGTTGGTTAAAGGAAGACGGTTCGTTCACTTTCACAAAACTTTTCAACTCATCTCATCTTATTTTATCTAATCATTACAACTTTTCTAAATTCTCGTACAAAATCAAATAAACAATTAAACTTTTTCAAATCTCAAAATAAAAATAATATTAAAAAAATATATTCTAATAATATTTTATTCAACTTTTAACTTTTATCTCAACTCATCTCATCTCCTCTGAGACATGTGAGTTCACACCACGTTGAAGAAACATTGTACCACGTTGAAGAAACATTGTATGGTATGCATCTACGCCACAAATTTCAGATTAAGACTCAAGGCAACATGTAGAGCAAGACATTCTAATTAGGACTGGTTTGGATAGTGAAATGAAATGAAATGGTTTTAAATAAAAATTAAAAGTTGAACAAAATATTGTTAGAATATTATTTTTTAATATTATTATTGTTTTGAGATTTAAAAAAGTTGAATTGTGATTTGAAAAAATTAAATTGTTTATTATATTTGTATGGAAATTTGAAAAAGTTATAACGATGAGATACGATGAGATGAAATACTCTCTAAATCCAAACAAGCCCTTAGTGAATTGATATCCCTACAGCACAAAGTTCCACATTAATTTCCAGTTCATAACGCCAGTCACCAGCCAACATGACCGAATTTATAGATTTAACAAGAAAAAAACCAACTATTTCATCAGAGTGACAAGATTATTTTCTCAACTGTTCAAATATTTCCTAATTAGACGAACAATAATGTGCACAGCAGTTTCAAACAACCACATGGGTTTATAATGGATCACACTCATGCCTATGTCATTATAGGGCGAGACATCATTTCAAATGGTGCATATTCTTCTCAAGAATCATTTTGTGTTGCATTAGTGACCTATAAAGCCCTACACTTCACTGCAACTCAAAGAGGCATATGTGACTCTTTTTAAATCTAAATTATTTCTACGTATGTTTCAGCAACCGAAGGGGAAAGGACAGGAAAGAAAAAAGGTTACTCCACAAAAAGCAACCTGTAGAAACTGTCACTCTTCGATAACTAGCCTCTTCAGCTACTCAAATGAAGGTGGGAATTAGTCCTAGAGCCCCTCAAGCTCAATCCCCTAGAGACCTTAACAACAGACTAGGCTTGGACCTTCAACAATTTCAGATTGATCACAACTTAAATTCTGAACAATATAATAAATGTCTGACCTCGATGTATTCCACACCAATTTTGCTAAGATTATCTGGAATGCTGTGTGATGAAAGCAAGCTAATAACACCACCAGAACCAACAGGTGATTGGAGTATTTCCCATGGAGATTTCATCAATATCTTATGCCTGTTTTGTTCTTCCAGTGAACTGCTAACAATTGGTAGCTTCTCTTCTTCCAGATACCAGACCTATGAGGAGGATTAAAATATATGAGAGAAAAGTAAGCAGCACAAAGATAATGATCGAAACAGCTAATATTGTGCCACGATTATAAGACAATTCAAATTTCCTATGTCAACACAAAAATGATACTTCTACAATTGAGTTCATTCCTAACCAGCACATCTCAAATTATAATGAAGAGGTATTCTTAATGTGATGGTGTAAATGCTGACCTTTTGGGGTTCAAAGCCAAAATAATCATTATCTGACAACAGCCTTCTTAAAGATTCAATTCCACGGGCTGAGGAAATAAAAATCACCGGCACAGATGCACGTTCTTCTATCTGCAAAGGACACCGATCATCAGTGCCAGGAATCAGTTTTATTTGCAGATTAGCCCATTTAAAATAGCTTTTGCCACCCATCCCCCCCACCCAAAAAAAATTAACAGCCTTCCAATTATTTAATCGATATGGTGAAAATTGCACCTCTTATTCAGAAGCATAAGGTTAAAATTTTAAACTGGAGAACAAAAGCAAACCATCTACACATCGTAACACAAGTCTCCCATCACATGCAATAAAGAACAAAACAGATAGGACCTAAAGTGATCACGAATTGGTAGCAAACTCTATAATGAGAAGTATCGCATGCAGGGACAAAGTCAAGGATCATAAGTTTGGAGGGGCCAAATACTTTTAGGTCTAGAATAAATAGTTGAGTTAAAAATTCGTAGGAACACATTTAACAAATTGATAAAAAAAAACAAGTAAAAAGTAAGAAAAATAAATAAATTTCAAATTTGCATTCATCCATGAATACCAGTAATTTTATATCTACGCTTTTCATATCTTGCAATTAAGAGAAGATGTTGAATTATGGAAACGATCCATAAAGGAATTATAAATTTTTTTTGTATATATGTAAACCATAAACTAAGTTTTGTATTTTACTGAATAATTTATAGCTCTAACGTCATATATTTAATAGTTTTTAAGTAGCGCAATTGTATACTGCATAGCCAGCTAGCTATATAATGAATGTGGGGTTTTTTGTTAAATATGTTTCACCCAGATAATTAAAAACTTTAAAGATAAATAATTTAGTGTATATATTATATTCTAATTTAGTTTCTTGAAATAAAACAGGAAAACAAAATGTAGTTACCACAAAATTTTAAATGAGACCAAATTCTAATTTGAGGATATACAAGAAAGATCTATTAAAATATTATTGACAATTTGCAAGGCACCCCTTAAAACTGGCCATCCATTTTAAGAGCATTGGCCAGTGCCAATTATGAATTGTGGACAAGAACAAGCATAAGAGTATCAAAAACTAAGGGAGGTATACAAATTAGACAAGATTATAATATATATATGCATTATTTTTTTATTAATTTTCTATTCATAAAAAAATATATGTATTTTATTTTTGGTCCGAGCCTTGGGGGGGCCAAGGCCCTTGGCCTTGTCCCCGATCACATGAATCATAGATAGTTCATTAAAGACCACATCAATTATAGATTATTCAATTTGCAAAATTTGACCAAGAATAACTCTAACAAGAGAAATCTAAAATGAGTATCACCTCTA
The DNA here is from genome assembly GCF_001411555.2 of Juglans regia. Taxonomy (NCBI): domain Eukaryota; kingdom Viridiplantae; phylum Streptophyta; class Magnoliopsida; order Fagales; family Juglandaceae; genus Juglans; species Juglans regia. The sequence continues at coordinate 23,329,689 of NC_049904.1, forward strand.
CAAATCTCTGGTCATCACAAAGAAATTTCTGGAGGAGGGAACATGGTGACGTCTCGTTGCTTTGAGAGTCAACAAGATCATGGTCACTGCTGCATGCTTGTTCCTCACTTTCATTCACAACTAAAACAATGGCCAATTTCCCTTTAGACATGAGATGGAGGCCCCTTTCTTGAAAAGCCCAATTTGCACCCAGCTTCTCTTTACTTGCAGAAGAAGTGAGGCACTCCTCTGATATTTTCAGAGTACTTGTTTTCTTGGTTTCTGAGGATCTGACCAACTCAGCTACATTCCATCTGGTTTAAAAAGTCAGGTAAAAGTAATAGGTTCAACACTACTGGTGAAGTCAGACAAAGGAGACACTCCTGGTCCCACAAATTGTAATGGACTAGCAGAAATATGTACAATTTTCAAATAAGAATACATAAACAACAGAATCAACCATGTGTACAAAACAGAGGATGAATGTAATGCCCCAAGGGAAGGCCCAAGCCACATCTAGGTCATACTCCAAAAAGACTAGTCAATGATACCATTGGAGACCCATTGGATTCATTATAAAGAGCAGGAACTTCTCCCTCCCAATCAATGTGGGATCACCACCTACACTCATCACTCAATATGGGGTACCACAATGAACTAGCAGAAATATGTACAATTTTCAAATAAGTAAACATAAACGACAGAATCAACCATTACAAAAGAGAGGATGAATGTGGATGCCCCAAGGGAAGGCCTAAGCTATATTTGGGCCGTACTCCAAAAGGACTAGTTAATGGTACAACTTGAGCCCCACTGGAATCATTATAAAGAGCAATAACTACTCCCTCCCAAATAATGTTGGATCTTATACACCACCTACACTCATCACTCAGTATGAGGTATCAAAATGAACTAGCATAAACATGTATTATTTTCAAATACGAAAACATAAACAACAGAATCAACCAAGTGTACAAAAGAGAGGAAGAACTAGCAGAAATATGTATACTACTCAAATAAGAATACAGAAACGACAGAATCAACCATGTATACAAAAGAGGGGATGAACTAGCAGAAATATGTGTAAATAAGATACAGAAAGACCAGAATCAACCATGTGTACAAGAGAGGATAACTGGCTCTATTCAATCAAAAGCATCACATTGGTAACAGATTATCAACTAGACCCATAAAAACATTGCCCAGTTTGAGAACGATTACCATGATGTCAGTGCCTCATACAACAACCTAATTCCTATAAATTCCCAAAACATATCAAATTTGAAAGATATTCTATATCCTTCAAAACTCCTAAACAAATCTAATGATCTAGTAACAAATTGTAGTTAGTTCCTATTAACTTCACCTCTTGGAAGGTATCTCAATATTTTGCAATGCATGTTGAAGCAACTTGGAATTCACACCAACAATTTGATCAGCAAGCAACCTCCCTTGGGCTTTCTCCCCAGATCTAAAGCCATGAAATACATGTTGTTGCTCCATTTCACATAGTTTCTTTTTTGCTGCTATGAGGCGCTTTTGGAACTTTTTCCTCTCCTTCCATTCCTAAATTGCATCAGAACATGAGTATACTTAACTCTAAAAACACAATATGTGCAAATATGAGGGGGCAAAAATATATATATATATATGTATATATATAATAGTCTAAATTGAATAGCACTATAGTGACCTCCGTTGTAAAAATTCTAGAAGGCATATATAGTTCCCATTTTTTTTATAAGAGATTTTTATTAATGAGTATCAACTAACTACTTTAATTAACAAATAGTATAGTACAAATGAGTATGCCTCACAAGCTGCCGCCTTTCTTTCTTCGACCTCTCATCAAAGCGCAAATTTAACTCAAGGAGTCCCTTTGGAGGCGTAATCTGGATTTCTCTTCTATTCATATCAACATGTGGAACAATTGCTTCAACAAATGGTACCCACACAAGGTGATCAGACACCACCGTTTCTGTTGGCCTTGGCTTTCCGGTTTTATCCAGTATATTTAATGATGAATCAAGCTTGACATGTAAAAGATCACTTGCCCCATTGTTGTAAACATTAGCAACAGTTCCCACAAATTCACCAGTTTCCTGAAAGGAGAAGTACAATTGATGCTTGAAAAAATTCATAGCTTCCCAAAAGATGACCAAAAAAAAGGAAGCTGAAGCATAGAAGAGTAAACAATATGGCAAAAAATAGGACCGCCGGACTACAAACAAGGTTTTTGACCCATAGGAATCTATCATTATATCATCATAATAATCACAAACCTTAAGGATAACTCTGACGCCTACAAGATCACGAGTATAATATTCGCCTTCGTCCAATTCCGGCCTATCATCTTCCCTCACCAGTAAAGTTGACCCAACAAGCTGCTTAGCCTGAACACATTCCAATTTTTTTTTTTAAAAAAACAAAGGAAAGAACAATAGTTGTGCATTTTATATGATAAAACATGTAATTACTACAGAACAAACATATTCTAATTTTCCATCAGAAAGGGCAGAGCTATGGTTATCATGGTTCACCTTTCTGATGGTATGGCTCAACTAAAGAACAATACAAAAGTTAATGATTGAAAAGGATTCAGTAATTCTGAGAATCCCCTAATAATTGAAGTAGCCTTTTCTTTTTCCTTTTTCTCTTTCCACAATTACCATCATAGATTTATCATTCCTGAAAGCAAACAAGTTGGTTGATGAAGAAATGCATAAAGGGAAGACTACAAAGAAAACTCAACCATCTAGCATGTTCTAAGAAGAACGCTCAAACTTATAGTCCTTCTCCTTCCCAAATAGATGACAAAATTTCATCAAGAGACATCCATGAAAAAGACAAGCAACATTTAAAAAGGTCGTCCAGATACTTTTTATACATACTCAATAAAAAAAGAAGCAGATGCACTGAGAGAGTAATCTGAAGGATAAATTAAGACACAAGCAACATTTTAAAAAAGATACTATGGTAAAGCTCACTTGATCAACTGTGTCAATCCCACTGAATCTAAGTATCCAACTCTTCTGACCAGGGTGTCCTCTTCCCTCTACCAGTTCCACTTCTTGAACTGTTTCTCGACCCAAAACTTGTTGCTTCAACCATCTTCTACCAGGCTAAGATTAAAACAATAATTAGTCCCTATGTAGTAAAGAGTCCTCAACGAATGGTGTTAATATCATAAGTTTCTGAAGCAATTTAAAAAGTATTGTTTGTATACCTCAGAAAATCGCAATTCTGGAAAATCAGTGCTTGTTTTTACACGAATCTCTCCTTGAAGTCCATGAACACTAGATATGTACCCAATCTCTATAAATCCCAATTCAGTCTTAGAGGTTTCAACTGCCTCTTGAGTAGCTGAAGGGGCAAACAGAAAATGAAAAAAGAACCCATTATACGATGAATATCAAACACATCAGGGAATTATAATGTTGATCAAACAAGTTTTTAGCAAGCCTATTTTTTTTTTTTATCTGATAGGTAATCAATAAGTCTTCTTTATAAGAAGAGAAGGCATAGCCCAAGTACAGCATTTCAAGCCTAATTGCACATAATAACATGATCGTGCTAGCTAAAATTACATTCGGAAAAAAAGGGCTCGATGATATTTTCAAAAAGGTTACATATACAAGATGACCACATTATACATCAAATTTACTCATTTGAGCCTTGAGAGTCGAGATGCTCAAGTGAAATCCACCGACTTCACAAAATCAACACATACAAAATTGGCGCAGTCATAGAACGATTCTTCTCTGCAGTCTACACAGTCATGCAATTAGCAAAAATCATAAAAAATTTAAATTTAATAATTCTAGAAATCCATGACATGGATAACAATACATAAAACATATTTTTTGAATTTGATAGAATCGTGAACAATCCGGGCACAAACTACTTGTTCGACTAAACTCAAGCCAGAGCCAATTCACAAAAAATTATGCGTGCCATCATACACAAAACTATTTAGTCCAAAAAAAATACAGTAAAAAAAGCAGTATGTAATTAGTATAAAACTTCGAAAACTTTTGGGTTTATTTTTGTCTACTCTCTATGTGTAAGCAGCACCTCTTCTAATTAAGCTCACAATTCACTAATCTCCCGAGTTTCCAGGCAACACAAACGAAAAAAAGACGTAAACCCACCGCACAAAAGACAACAACAAAACAAAAAGAACAGAGAAATTGTTCAAAAGAATTTGAATTTACCGGTGCTATGCAGAGTAGGGAGAGCAAGCCTGAAATTTTGCAGACGGTTCAAGGGAAATCGAAATGAGTAGGAAGCTGTGGACGCTGTGGTGGTTCGGTTACGAATTGGGGCTCCGATTAGATGACGGCTCGGAAGAGTGGTGGGAAACGAAGGAAGTGAGTTTGAAGCACAGAGAGGTGAAGCTCTCTGCATCATTTTGCTTGGCTCACTGATATTCAGTGGTCATCAGCAGGGAAGAATAGCGGCTATATTTGATTCTAATTTCTAAAGAAATAAAAAAGTACACCCTGTCCTAGTACCGCGCAGAAGAGTTATCCGGTGATTTTTGAAAAAAATAATATTTAAAATTTTAGATTGTCAGAAAAAACATTTAGCCAAAATATTTATATTATTATCGGATATATATACACGACAAATTTTATTTACAGTCTCTACTTAGAGATTTTATGTGTAGACATTTTATTAAATAAAAAAAATATTATTTTAAAAAAATTAAAAGATAAAATTATCTAAACTTACATTATAATTTTCAAATAAAAACTGAATCTAACATTATTCTATATACACACGTAATAGTTAAGGTGTTATGCCCTTGCATATAGCATTGATTAGAAGGAAAGAAGATAGGCATATGTGAAATGAATTTTGGTATGGAATGTGATTTAGTAGAAAAAATAAAAATTGTGGACATTTCTATATTGTTTTAAGTTTGCAAATAGGTTTTTAATATTTCAAGTATAAAATGTGACATAAATGATTTTTAGTTTTTTGTGAAGGAACCCCAAAATCTGAGCTTTTGTAAAGGTCCTACTCTCTTATTTACCTCTTATTTTCTAGAAGGGTAAAAACTCTAAATATGCGAAAAGAAAGGAGGCATAGAAATTGGAAGAAAAAATGATTAAGAAATTGTTGTTCATGCATTTGAGAAAAAAAAATGTGAATGAAGTGCATTCTAATGACTCTATAATTAAAAAAATGTTTAAGAAATTTAAAAACATGTTTGAAAAAAATACAAAAAAATAAAAATATTTATATACAGTTGGCAGAAGTGTTAATGGATTTCATCTGCGGCTCTAGCATGGCCAAAAGCCGAAAATTTGTTTCATTGGAAGACATGTTTGCATTCTACCATTTTTTTTTTTTAAAGAAGAAAATGATACTATGCATTTTCACGTATAATATTTTTAGTGTATGTGAGAATAATAGGTACCATTTAAATTAGAGAAAATATGTGAAATAATTCAGTTTATAAAAAAAAAAAAACCTAGGCCTAACCCGTATGGAATCCCTCAATCTAATGATTCTTAGAGATTATTTGCATACAAGGGAATTTGAACCTTAGATATAGGGGGAGCATACCCCCAAGTCCAAAGCTTTTACCACTTGAGTCAATCCCTAGGAGTTTAGAGGCAAATTGCATATACTTTAAATAAAAATGATATTCTTTATCTTAGATTTTATCATTTTATATATAATAATTGGCTCTATCTTAAATCACTTGGACCTTTGCCTCCACATTATCTCCTCTTTCCAACCATTTCTATACCTCAGCTTGAGCTTCTTTGTGTTCTTTGATCCTTAAGCAGATAGGGTCATTGTTTTGCAATTTCTGAAGTTGTGTTCTTGAGTTCTGTATATTCTTCCTATTTTTCCAAAACTACTCATGTTCCATACTTATAATTTCTCACTAATTTCTCATTGCATCTTTTAATTTTTCCCATTATAGCGCTTAAATCTTTGTTTCTTGAAATCCTCTACCAGGCCTCATTGATGACTCTTTTACAATCTATTGACTCCACCTACATGGCCTCAAATCTAAAAAGTCTGATACCTCTTCCTTGATAACTATCACCATGCAAACTCAAAGCCCTTTGGCTCAAAGAAGGGACCTGAACACAAAGTTTTTTCACAATAAAGTTTCTCAAAGAAAAAAAAAATCCTGATAAAAGGGATCAGAGATGGAGAAGGAAATTGGAAAGTAGAGACAATGTGATCTTGGATTTTTTCAGTAAGCTCTTCACTACATCAGATCAGATATGGAACATAGATTTCTTAGAGGGCCTTACTGGAAGAATCACTACAGATATGAATGACTCTTACAAAGGTGTTCATAGAAAAATAAGTTTATGTAGCGTTGCATCAAATAAACCCTACAAAAGCAACTGAACCTGATGGGATGATGCCAATTTTCTTCCAAAAATATTTGGACATCGTTGGCAAAGATGTAACCTCAGCAGTGTTGAATGCTTTAAACAGTGATAAATTCTCAAATTCCATTAATCATACTTTTATTACTTTGATTTTCAACAAGAAAAACCCTGAGTTAGTTGCTGATTATAGACTCATAAGTCTCAGTAATGTGATCTATAGGTTGCTTTCCAAGGTTCAACAAATAGACTTAAAGCTATCCTCCCTAAAATTATTTCTTATTCACAAAGTACTTTTGTTCTAGGAGGACTCGTCACTAATAATATTCTTATAGCTTATGAGCTGACGTTAAGGCTGAAGAGAGTTGGTAAATCTGGCTATATGTCTATGAAACTTGACATAAGCAATGAAATAGAGCTTTCTAAAATTGGTAATGCACAAGTTGGACTTTCATGATAAGTGGGTGAAGTTGATTGTGTTATTTGTTAAAACTGTCTCTTTTTCTATAATGATTAATGGATAAAACTATCTAGAGGCTTAAGACAAGGGGATACATTATCCACTTATCTATTCTTGTTGTGTATTGAAGGTTTGATAACTCTTTTATGACAAACAGAGGTTGATAAATCGATGGAAGGGATTAAAATTTGCAGAGGGGTCCCAAAAATAAATCACATAACTATTTACAGATGATAGTATTTTATTTTGTAAGGCAAACTTGGAAGAGAACCTGAGAATTCAACAATTATAATTTATTATAGACTTATGAAAGAGCATTTAGAAAATCAATAGAGAGAAAACTTCTATGGTTTTCAACAAGAATGTTAACACTTTGCAACAGGAGGAAATCATGAATCTTTGGGGTGTTTAGAATTTTCACCAGTATGATGAATATTTGGAACTACCTCTTGTGATTGGTCAAGCAAAAAACCATGCTTTCTCTAATTTGAAACACAAAGTATGGAAAAAACTTCAAAGTTGGAAGGAAATGCTACTATCACAAGGGGGAGAGAAATTCTTATCAAATCATTAGCTATGTTAATACCAATATACACTATGAGCTATTTCAAGTTACCGAGGAATTTTTGCTTTGATCTCGAAAGTATGATGGCAAAATTTTGGTGGGGACAAAGATAGAATGAAAACAAAATCTATTGGGTTAGCTGGAAAAATATGTGTGATCCTAAAGCAGAAGGGGGTTTGGGGTTCAAAGACCTTAAGACTTTTAGCAGGGCATTGTTGGCAAAACAGGGGTGAAGAATTATAAATGAAGTGTCAACTCTGTTGCACAAAGTATGCAAAGCTAAGTATTTCCTTTGGACTAATTTTATTTATTTATTTATTCCAAGTTAGGTATATTACCATCCAATACTTAGAGAGGAATTTGGGAGGCAAAGCAAGGTTTATTTCAAGGCTGCAGATGGAGGGTGGGGAATGGAAGATCTATTAATATATGGACAGACTATTGGATACTAGAAAATAAAATTATCCCATAAAGTATGAATGAACACAAAGATCAAGATAAGGAGGCAAAAGTGGCAAGCCTTATTGATCAAACTACTTCATGATAGAATATGGAGAAAGTTAGATGTCTTCTTCCACCAAGAGTAGCCATAGAAGTTCTAAACATCATTATAGCCCAGGAGATCGAGAAGATAGACTTATATCGAAACATGAAACGAATGGTCAATATAGTGTGAGAAGTGGATACAGATTGTTTCATGCACTTAGAAAATCCTTACAAGAAGGAGAGTGTTCTAATGCAAAAAACCATAAGAGTATCTGGAAGAGACTTTGGAAGCCAAGTAAAGTGAAAGTATTTGCATGAAGAGCTTGCAAAAATGGATTGCCAATCCTGCATAACTTAAAAACCAGAAAGATTCTTATGGAGAAATGTTGTAAATTCTATAGGGAGGATGTGGAGGAAGTTGGCCATGCTCTTTATTACTACCCATCAATAAGGGAATGCTGGACAAAACAGTTAAGTTGTCTGCCACCATTTGAATATAGAGAAGATTTTGTGGATGTAGTTAGGAAAGTTGAGTAAGGGTAGCAAAGAGGATCTGGAAAAATTATCTCTCATTGCATGGGGCTATGGACCTATGGTATAGACGTAGTCAGAAAGTTCATGAAGAGAAAGTCTTACAATCGGAGCAAGTAGTGGAACATGTCTTATCTATGTAAAACGGAATATAATAAAGCTCAAGAAAAACCAAAGAAGCTGAATTAAATGCAGTGCCGTTGGAATCTTCCTTCTCTAGGAGTAATGAAACTAAATGTAGACGGAGTAATTTTTCATGATTAGCACAGAGCAAGTGTGGGTATTATTCTTCGAGATGTGATGAGAATGTAAAATGTCATATTTTTCTCCCTTAATGTTTAGTCTTTTTATACTTATTTAGTGCCTAAATGTACTCATTATTCTTATATTTTTATTTAGGATGCAAATGGAGTCATTTAATGCAAAACGAAGCTAATTGGGTAGTTCTTGACAGTTTCAACATCCGTAAACTGGGCATAACTCTCTCATCCAAGCTCCAATTGAGATAATTCAGAATTTTATAGAACACCAAGAAAGAGATCTACAACTTTCATGTTTTGAGAGATACTGGCTGCATCAAGGTCAAAATCGGGTTTAAAGTTAACGCACCTACACTGCTAACGTTCCTGAACGTTCGGCCTTATTGTGCAATTCAAATACATGATTTAAATGTGGACGTTTTGAGATCTGGTGCACGAAATTTTACTACTGGAAACACCACTTTCCTAGTTATACTAAGACTCTATTTTATTTTTAATATTTTTCTTAATTAATCAGATTTGGATATTATTATTTGAAGATAATACCTAGAATATTTTTAGGAGATTTTTTAGACTTGAGAAAAACTGGTTTGAACGTGTGAAGGGGGGGGGGGGGAATCAGGAGACTAGGAGACGCCTCTCCCTTCCCTCTTCTCCAACTTCTCCTTCGAGTTTTCATGATGGTCTTGTGTGGCTAAACTTTCATAATTAGTCGAAGGAAACATAAGTCTCGGAATCAATAAAACTGTAAGATCTAATTTATTTTTAGTGTTCAATTTATGCTTTGTGTATTGGATATTCTTTTGTATCTATTTTCATTGTCTCGTTTAATTACTAGGAGGCCTACTAGTTTATTATTCGTTCTAATCTACTGCTAGATTAGATATCAAATCTGTAATTGTTTGATTCCTCTAATTTGTGAAGCAACTAAGATTTAATGATTTGCTGCGTCAGAAATTATTAGATCTTAAGAAAAATGCTCGACAAAATTAAATGCAACCACTTGTGCTTGTGTTGTTTAGCTTCATCGATCTCTCTAATTCTTAAGACTGCTACTAGATTAAACATTTAGTGCTTGTCTTGGGTTGTTTAATAGTTAAGGTTAATTAGATCGTTTGTTTTCTAATTAAATGCGACTAAGGAGAGATAGAAAAATAATTCCAACGGTGAATATTTAAACTATGAATTAAGTAAGAATGATCCTTACTTGCACCACTGCATATATTTTTAGGAGTATATATTTTATTTTTGATTGCCTGCGACAATACACCAAGATGCTAAAGGTAATGTCATCATGTCTGCTAGTAAAAAGGAAAATGAAGTCAATGGCCCTACAAATATTGAACTTTTACCAATTTTTAAAGGGTTGCAGCTGTGTATTCATTTGGGCCTACATGAACTTAGAATAGAAATAGATTCTTTGCTAATGGCGAAGGAGTTACAAGTTGAAGGGGAAAATTTTGTCTTTATTGGACAACCTCATACAAGAAATTAAAGCGTTGATGAAGAAGATCCAGATTTGCACAGCTACACAGTGCAACATACAGGGAGACTGGAGAATGAAGCAGCACATCAACTAGCAAAACATGCTTGAAATGTAGATGAAATTACAGTATGGTGGAATTAATTTCTAGATTTTATTTCACAAGTAATTTGGGCTGATAACCACTTCTAATGTTTCTTTATTTTGAATGACATGGCTTTGCTTAAAAAAAAAAAAAATTCACTTGGACATCTCCCCAAATTAATGATATTTTAAAAAAGAATACATTTTTAGAAGAAAATGATGTAAATAGATTTGTAAAACCTCAAACTCCTGCCTCCAAGCTAGAAAACCACATCAGAGCACACTGTTTGGATGTGAGATGATCTTATTTTATCTTATCTTAATATCCATGCCACTCAAATACAAATATTTTTCAATTTCAAATATTTAAAATTTTCATCTAAATATTACCTAATTGTTATAAATTTTTCAAATTTTTAAATAAAACACAAAAAATAATTCAATTTTTCTAATTTCAAAACAAAAATTATATTAAAAAAATTAGACAATGCTAGGGGCTGCCGAGCATATGCCACTGGACGTGTCACTAGTGCATTTGATTTTTTTTTTCTTTCAAATATTTTTTTAACATTTTTAACTATTGAGAAAAAAAAATACACAACTTTACTAATGGTCAATTCCTTAACCATTAAAAAAAATTAAAATACTAGAGTGGTAATTTGGAGCGATTCAAGTATTATTTTTCTAAGAAATTATATCCTAACAATATTTTAACTTTATAAAAATTTTATTTAACTTACTCTCTCTTGTTTTTCAAAATTTCATAAAACATCTTAACTCAAACCATTTTATTATTATTTATAAATTATTTCATTACTGTAAGAAAGTACAGCGAAAAAATATCTCAAGTTCAGCTTATAAAATTACTCCACAAGTTTCTCTAGATTAACAAATCTCAAACGTTTCCTCTTAGTGACGAAGTATACTACGTCGTATAAAACTAGAATAACATTTAACAAATCTACAGTCTAAATATCTTATCAAGAGATAATAAAAAAAGAAATGATACCAAAACCAAATTGAGAGGGACTATTTATAGTCTATCAACACACAACTGGCCTGCCATTACACTGCAATCAAATTGTAGATGTTGCAAATTGCAATAGCATATAACGAATGACATTAAGCCATCTATTACAAGTCAAGTAATGTATGGCTTTAAGCTATATGTCACTCTATGAAGGGAGGGGATCAGCCCACGTGAGCGCCCCTGCTGCTAACAATTACTATTCAAGTATTTTTGATCATATGCTGGAGACAAACTAAAACTAAAACCAAAACCAATAAAGTTCTTCTAACTACAAAAGTATAGCCGTTTTTACTGACATCTTTATATTCAAAAAGGTTGATCCAACTTTTTTTTGTAGTTTGGTAAGATTAGATTATTAAATATGATCGACTGAGGCACAAAAGGGAATTGAGTCCTCAATCATTGTGCAGTAAAGCCTTAAAAATAAAAATAAAGAACAGAATGAATATGAAAAAAAAAATGATTCAGTCAAATGATTTCGTGACCCGCTGGTTATTAAAAAAGGTGGCATTGATTTAAGTCTCCTTGTCCAAATTGGCATCTAGGTTTATAATGTGGATTGAGTATTTGTTTGGGCTATCCCAATTATAGTTTGGACAGGTATTCAATCATATCTCGATTATCTGGGTTGTAACTAAATTTGTTAAAATATCATATTTTTAAACAAAATTTATCAATGCGACATCATTTTATCTAAGTTAAATCCTGTTATTGGTACCAAATATGAGTAACGCTATATATAGTCGTAGAGTGCGTAAGTATCGTATAGTCACTTTAAAAAAGAGTGAGATTTATTATTAAAAAATTATTTTTTTTATAAGGATCCCGTATTTATTTATTTTTTTTAAAGTAACTGCGCGGCGTTTGCGCATTCACGACAACAACTATCATTCTTTATAAATACTACAGTATATACTTACTCGACAAAAGTAAAAATACTTCAAAAAATGGTAAGAAATCCTGTTCTTTTCTTCAGTAAGTCATTTTGATTGAATTCCAAAGTCTGATATTGCCCTAGTGTTGGCTAATTAGGAAACCATGAAAGCAAGCTCACAGAAAAAATGAGTGCTCTGAACACACCTCTTTGATCTGATTGCCTGTTCTGATCTTAGATACCACATGTGTTCATTTTGGCCTTTGGTTTTCATGTTGAAATCATGCAGACATCGACCCTTAATTGCATTATTAAACTATTTTCATCATTTTTCTACACTCAGCTTGATTTTACCAGGAGGAGGCAGTAACCATTTCTCCAAACCAAGCTCCTTCAATTCAAGAGGAATGACCAGAATGCAAAGAATCTCTACATGAGCAGATTTTCACTTGGAAATTGGGTTGTTTTCTTAATCATTTGGAAATCTTAAAATGATAGACTCAGATGTCATATTCAAATGATTAAAATGGCTTTGTTTTCTAGCAATCAAAAGCTTCCATGGAAAAAGAAATGGAACCTGTTTAGCCAAAGATCAGAGCTGATGTAAGGAGGCATCAAACAGGAACACCAAGAAACAAGTTTAGCTCTCCAATTCAAAAGTGAATTACCAAAAAGTCAAAAAAGTGGGGAAAATGATCTCAGATCTCAAACTGCAATAGCCACTTTACCCTGGCAAAATAAGTGATTTCCAGATTCATGCTTGCTGACTCTGCAACAGCTGCATTTCCACACCCCATTCCACCATGTTTTCCAATAGAGAAGATTGAAACCTTAGGTGGAGATTTCTTATTCCAAAAGAACGAATTCAGAGGGAAATGAAGCAACAAGCTTTCTGGAAAAAAAATGCTCAGCAGAATTAGTGGAAAGATTTCCAGATAATGAGTGCTTTCGAATTCGAATATCTTCACATTCCTTCAAAATCACATAAAATGATAGTTGAAATTTGCCTTTCGTTGTTACAATTGAAAGCTATGGTGATATGGGATGCCTTCAGATTGAGGCTGAGATATAAAAGAACCTTGACTTTTACAAACTTAGAAAGCTCACACTTGACCAATCTTTGAACCAAGCACTCACTTTACTAGTTGTCTTATTTATTTTTACAACTCCTCTCAGTTCATCCCATCTCATTTAATCATTACAATTTTTTCAACTTTTCACATAAAATAAAATAAACAATTCAACTTTTTCAAATTATAAAATAAAAATAATATTAAAAATATATATTATAACAATATTTTATTCAATTTTTAACTTTTATCACAACCCATCTTATTTTATTTTTGAAAACAAACGATTTTTTAGGAAAACTCAAAAACTATAATAGGGAGCAAATGTACAGTGAACTTCCATGGGCATAATGGTAGTCTTTTATAATTAGACCAGAAAAATCTGGCATATTATGAAGATACTTTTGGTGTATAAACTACTCTGTCCAAGGGGATTGAAATTTGAATAGATAAAAGTCACCATGCTAATTTTAGAGGTAAAACTTTGAGAACGTATGTTTATATTTGAAATAAATGAATGTATCATCATGCCAAAATGTCAAATGATATCAGGAAATATCAGTTGGTGCATATATATATATATATATATATATATGAGAAATGATACTTGTAGTCGTGAGTGTGTAAGTGCCGTACAGTAATTTTGAAAAAAGTGAATATATATATATTTTTTTTCTTCTCTTTTTTTTTTTTTTTTTTTTTTTAGGATACTTAAAAATAGTTTATTACTTTAACGCAACTTTACACAAGTAAATCGTGAGAGAGGGATATTCCTTTTTTTCACGAGAATGAACGGAATATTCCATTCCTAGCATAGACAAAAGGCTTCCACTTCATCTTTAAAATAATTATTATTAACATTATTATTCTAAGCATCTTTGAAAATTAATTGAACACCAAAACCCCCGAAATACCCTTTTCCCTTAAAAAAAGAAAGAAAGAAAAAAGAACCACCTATTACATCGTACCATCTTTGCCGTACATATAGGGAACAACAACATCATCGGACGTCATCCATGACATCAGTTTCTCCAACTTACCAAGTAAAGAAGCCACTAGGAAGGTATTTCACTTAATTGAGCTTTTGACTTTAATGGTTGGTTTTACTCTTTTATTTATTTTAATCTCTCGTGTATATTGACGTCATAAATTTTAAATTAATGTTATTTAAGTAATTGATAGAATGAATCCATCATCTAGTATGATTGAAGAAGATAAAATTTAAAATGAAGAGTAATATTTCTCTTGTATATCATATATAATTAAGCAAATTGTAACTTTACATAGTATATTAGATTATAAAATTAATTTTAATATTAAATAAATCTAACGTATCATTTGAAATTATTTTAATTTATAATTTTATTTTTATGAGATTATTTTTGTAATTGAAGTATTTCTTAATTTTTAATTAATTAAAATTAAATAATTGAATTCGAGAGAGTCAAATATAACATGTATCTTTAAGATAAGATTTGTTTAGATACAAGAATACTCTCAACTCATCTCATTTTATCTTATTATTATAATTTTTTTAAATTTTTATATAAAATATAATAAATAATTTAATTTTTTAAATGCTAAAATAATAATAATATTAAAAAAATAATATTTTATTCAACTAATCTTAAACCATCTCATATCGTCTTACTATACAAATGAGTAATAAATTATAGAGTGGGTTACTCTGCTGCCCAAAATTCTTTTTTTTTTTCACATTTTTTAATACATTTAAATATTTTTAAAAAATTAAAAAAAAAATACACCAATATATTTAAAATTATTTTTTTAATTACTAAGTAAAAAAAAAAATTGACTAGTGGTCAAATGGAGTTGTTAAAATAGAGAGGCAAAGTAGCTTTTTCTTAAATAATATCATGTAGATGGTATATAATGTAAAGATCTTCAAATCAAATTATTGTATTTGATAATGTTATGTGTTTTTTTTTTTTTTTTTTAAATTGGAGGTAGATTTAAAAACACGACAAAAATAATGTTTTATTTTGTTAAGCTACGAAACCACGTTCCTGTTGCGTAGAAACGGAGAACGTGTCATATGTGAGTGTTCCGTAAAATCCTTTAAAAAAAAAAAAAAACCCTTGTCTTAGCTGACGTGGCTAATGATTATCGCTTTTTTTAGCTGGTTCCGTAACTAAATTGAAATTCCCATCGAAATTCTTTCATTTAGGATGAAATTACGAGATAAATATAGGCAAAACGTGGTTGTTTCTATCAAAATCAGGGACTTAATTGGGGTTTGGGTTTATCCAAAATAGGAACAAAAGCAATATAGGTAAGTTTCCAAATATTCAGAATATATACGAGAAAATATAATTTTATTTTATAAAATTTTGGACACCAAAAACATATTAAATAGAGTTGAATCGCCCATTACATTTTCAGAAACCAATCTCTCTCTCTCTCTCTCTCAATCATTCTCTGCTGCTTTTCACTCCTATCGTCCAATCATCGTCACCCTCCCTCTCCCTCTCTCTCTCTATAAAATATCCAATTGTGCTAAGAGAGAGAAACCAGCAGCAGTGCTTACAAATTTACAATTTCAAAGAGTAGCATCTCTCTGGGATTGGGAAGAGTTTTTTTTTTTTTTATACGTCTTTCTCTTCTGTTAAGCTCTAGGGTTCGTTGACTTGGTATATCTTTCTGGTAATTACTCTCCCTATTTATTTTTGTTTTTTGTTTTTGGGTTTTGGTTAATCTCAAATTTTAGTGCTTTGAATGGCTTTTTGGTTTGATCGAATTGGTTTGTGAGGTGTTATTTATTTTTAAATATGTTTTTGTTTTTGTTTTCCTGAATTATTGTTAGGACAGTGATTTTGCTCAGATTTGTTTGGGGTTCTGCTTCAACTTTGTGTTCGAATTGAAAGTTGGGGTATTGTGTTTGTTTGGTAGTTTCCTGCGAACTTACTGTGCTATAGCTGTAGTTTGTAAAACTGTTAACTTTGGTGCTTCTCCCTTTCTCTGTTGCCTTGCGATGATTTGGTACATGATTCCTACATTCATGCATGCACTTATAAGCAGACCCACCGAGGTATACGCGCATAGTGTAGGCAAATATTTATTTCTTTCCTGTGTTTGATTTCCTTTTGTCGGTAAGTATGGGGTTTTTTAACCTTTTCTGTTCAGAGTAGAGTACTTATTTATTTTGACAAGTAAGCAAACGGTTAAATTGTATTTATTATGCATGGGTTAATGTTATTTGAGTGAATCTGGATTTGACATGGCTGCAATAATCTTTTTAGATGCACACCCAACTCCTGAACTAGTTACTTGTATGCATTTAATGCTTGAATTTGATACATTGTTTGTATTTGGAACAAAATGCTTATTTGCCATTTGACTATATGAAATGTTACTTCCTGGTTGCTTTAAAATAGATAAGACTTGGTGTGTTACATTATTGTTACAGACCCTGATCAATGAAATTAACTCTCCAGTGGAAACTAAATATTTTGTATTGGAGATAGAATCCTTAATTCAGTTTGATACGCTGAATATAAGTAATTTGGTTCATCAGGTTTCTAAGGAAAAATTGGAAGTTATAAAAAGTTTGAAAGTCGTGTTTGGATTCCAAATAAAGTGACTTTGCTTTGTACTGCACAGCATGGACGTGTCTTTGGGATCCTTTAAGATAGAGAACTGTTTTCACACACTTTCAGTTGCGGTGATTTTGATTATTAGGGTTTAGAATGTGCACTGTGATCCTTTTTTTGGGGAAAGTGCAAAATCCATAAATTTATTTAACCAACTTGTTCAAATTTTACAAAATCCATAAATTATCTATGATCCCCATGATATTATTAACTTATTTTTATCAATATAATTTCTCTGGTAAAAAATGAAAGTATCAACTTATTCTTTTTATTTGGTCGTAGTCCGTAGCATATTTGCCAAGTTTTCTGGTTCTTCAAGTTTGTTGCTAATTATCATTTTGCTCAAGCACACCAAGAGTTCATCATGCATGTGGCGGCTTCTTGTACTATTCTTTTCATTTCGCAAGGAATTTATGATCTTGTCTTCTATCCAGTTTCAGTGATAGTTTAGTTATCGATTTTAAGTTCTGAGGATTATTTGTTTATCTCAAACATTTCAGATGTTGATGCACACTTGACTTAAATCTTTTTACTTAAGTGGAAAGGTGATGCAATGAAGCAGTTTTCAAACCACTTATCTTCAGGTAACTCTCTAAAATTTTCCATTCTGTTATGTGGAGAGTAGATGGAGTACAATTTCTGAGTACAGGTCTTCTGAATTATTTTTTATAGGTACTACTAGGATACCGACTATAAATATCCCAAAAGAGGCAGGAGGTGATGCATGGGGGATTTTGTCTGGATCCAACACTTACTATGGCTCAAGTGATGCTAGCCTTTTTTCAAGCTCACTGCCTGTTCTTCCTCATGAAAAATGTAGGTGTTGGCGAGTGGTTACAGATTTTATATGCTGTTTTATTATGTGAATTCTTACTCGATTTTTCCGACATGCAGTTAATTTGAATGAATCAGAACATGGTTTTCAATCTGTGGAATACGTCCCGTCTGACCTAGAGAAACTACAAGATGTGGAGGGTATTGATTCACTTGAAGATCTTGAAACTCATGCAATTGGAAGCTTGCTTCCTGACGATGAGGAGGAGCTTTTAGCTGGCATAATGGAAGACTTTGACCTAAACGGGTTGCCTGGTTCACTGGAGGACTTGGAGTTGGAAGAGTATGATATTTTTGACAGTGGAGGAGGTATGGAATTGGAAACGGATCCACAAGAGAGCTTGAGCATGGGTATGTCAAAGCTTTTATCTGATGGTGTTGTTGGGAATGGGATGCCCCACTATACCATTCCGAATGGCGTGGGAACTGTTGCTGGAGAACACCCGTATGGTGAACATCCTTCCAGAACATTATTTGTTCGAAATATTAACAGTAATGTTGAGGATTCAGAGCTAAGTGCCCTCTTTGAGGTAATTTAAGTTAGGATCTGCTCCTTTTTTGTTTTTATTAATGATTTGAGATAGTTTCTTTCTTTCTATCTTCTTCTTCTTCTTTTAAAAAAAAAATCATCAAAGAATTTATATGGAATTGCAAAAGGCATAGTGCAAGTACCCACAAAGTATACTTGTTTCTTTCTTTGATTTACAGCAGCATCTTCACAGTTGGATGTGCTTTACAAATAAAATTCAATGTTTTGATTGAAACATTGCCAATTTCGGTACTGTGCCAATTTTGTATGGTTTCATTGCTTGAAGCTGTTTTGTATGATTTCTTTTGGCATCTACAGTTCTTAAGGTTTGAACTGTTTTCAACATGAGCTGCTTCATGTACCCTGCCCCTGCACCTTCTCCAATTATGAAGTAAAATTCAGTTTGTTCTGTCATCAAATATATTTAGTGTTTTAGCTTTTTTTATTTATTTGTTTTTAATTTCTGTGTGTTCTTACTGATCTAATTATTCATTTGCTTCACCTATATCCATGTTTCACATCAGTTTCCTGTGATTTTGTTGAAGTGGAAGATGCACATTCTGCTTTTGTAATGCAAAAGAGTTCAATGCATCATTATTATTTTTTATAACATGAAGTAAACATTCATCTCTCGCTTATAGCATACATTCTTACGAATAAAGTACTAGCTGAGCCCTTGATATGCAGGGATTTGGGTAAGGTTGTTGGTTGCGGATATTGATAACTTTAAGAATTGCTTGCCTTTTAAAATATTTTGAATATTTAAAGTTCACAGTTCTAATACCCTTATGTCTTGTGTTGACATGGTTTCATGTCATTAGGTGTTAGGTTTCCTGCTCTATCACACATGGCCATCAATATTAGTGGTAACTTCCCTTTGTGGGGTATATGGCTCCTATCTACCTCTTATCTCCACTGTGCATGGCATGCTTTTGGAAAGCATTTAGGACATATGTGGACCATGACACATTTGGTACTAGACCTTGCTTTTGGTTGCCTTGTTTGAAATGTCATTTATATATAATTCAGCTTGATCGGCTGCATCACCTCTGAAACAAAGGGAAAAAAGCACAATTGTTGGACTAGCAGTAATCTAATTCAAAGTTTTGGCTTCTTTAACTTTATCATTGGCTGATCAAAGACTATATTCTTCATTACTTGTTAACATTTGAACTTACAAGGGGTTTTATCAAATTGTTAGACCATTTCATAAAATTTATGAGCTGTATTATTGAGTGCAGAAGTAGCTGGTCAGGCCTGAGTGTATATTAAAGTAATTTTTATTCTTGATTAGCTCAATTCAAATATTTTTATATTTGGCTAGATAAATTATGGTACTAAATCATGTTGCTTTTATTTCTTACTTACGATCATTGTTTTATTTTATTTTTTTGTAGCAATATGGTGATATCAGAACTCTGTATACTGCATGTAAACATAGGGGTTTTGTAATGATATCATATTATGATATCCGTGCCGCTCGAACTGCTATGCGTGCCTTACAAAACAAGCCGCTAAGACGGAGGAAACTTGACATTCACTTCTCAATTCCAAAGGTTGTAGCCCTATTTCGATTTGATAGTTAGTTGGACTCTATCTGTACACTGTGTACTGATGCATCACCCCTTTTAATTGTTAATGAAATCCATAGCTTACTCGTCAGAAAAAAATATTCTGAAGGTTGCAAGACAAATTTCCAAGTCCTAATCATATACTTCCCTATTATTGATACTTTTCCGACGTCCTATTGTTCTTTGTTGTCTTTTTCGGTGTGTCACACCAGGATAATCCATCAGACAAGGATATGAATCAAGGAACCTTGGTAGTTTTTAATTTGGATCCTTCTGTTTCAAATGAAGATCTCCGTCAAATATTTGGGGCTTACGGCGAGGTCAAAGAGGTTGATATATCTTTTTAAATCATTACTTTCTCTGTTTTCCATCAGGCATTTTTTCGCATATATGGTTAACATCTGTTTACTTGTACAAAGCAGATAAGGGAAACACCACACAAGAGGCATCATAAATTTATTGAATTTTATGATGTCAGAGCTGCAGAAGCAGCACTTAAGTCATTAAATAGGAGTGACATAGCTGGTAAACGCATAAAGCTTGAACCTAGTCGTCCTGGTGGAGCTCGTAGAAAGTGCGTATTCCTATATGCTTGACTTTACATTATAAATGTTATACCTGTAAAAATTTATAATAATCATATTATTCTAATTTTTCTTTACTTTCTAAAAATAAGAATAATATGATCAGGGACTTTTTCTTTCATACTTTGTTACTTTGGGCTTCGGCTATTGTATTGAATGAGATTAGTTATGGGAAGGTTTGGATAGTGAGTTGAGATGAGATGAAAGTTGAAAATTGAATAAAATATTGTTAGAATATTATTTTTGTTTTAAGATTTGAAAAAGTTGAATCTTTTATATTATATTGTGTGGGAGTTTGAAAAATTTGTAATGATTAGATGAGATGAATTGAGATGCTCTCTCAATCCAAACAAGGCCTTGATGATTTTTATGCTGTTTTTCACAGTGCTTAGCTTGTAAGTAGGTTTATCTCTTGTATACTTCCTGTGTACCTGGACCATGCCTAATTATGTGGATTAATAAATTATTCTTACTTATCAAAAAAAAAAACTTTCTTAAAAGAACTTCCTTTTTCTGTGACAATTTTCTATGTTAAAAAACAATGCCTTTTTTTGCCATCAAACTCTGGTATGACATCAATCTTATTTGTTGGGGCCCAAGGAGGTAACATATGCAGTTATGTTCCTTCTCTTTATGCGTAGTGAGAGTCTTCCATCAAGCTCTATATTTGACTTGCAGCTACGCTTATTTTTGATAAGATAATTCATGCAGCATTTGGTTTTTTGTTTGTTGTTTTTGTATGTAAGAATTCACTCCTTGTTTGCATTAAACATACCTTTAAAAAAATGAGTAAATAGACTTGTGAACATAAAGACAAATAGTAACTGTAGACCGTTGGAAATGTGAGAAAGTTTATAGCTTTGTTATTATTGAACTCTGTTGATGATTGATATTATCATTTGTTTTATTTTTAGCTTGATGTTGCAATTGAATCAAGAGCTTGAACAAGATGAATCTCGAAGTTTTAGACCTCCCGTGGGTTCACCAATTGCCAACTCTCCACCAGGTCGGGTCCTTTGTGATGTTCTTTTGAGATAAGAGTAGTCTTAATAAATGGTTTTTAAGTTATTGACTTCTCAATCCCTTGTCTTTTATAACTGCTGTTTCCCTAACAAGCTAATGGTCGTGACAGGTAACTGGGGGCAGTTTAATGGCTCTATTGAACATAATTCTATGCAAACAGCCAGTAAATCCCCTGTTTATAGGAACCTGAGCCCAACAGCAGGCAATCATTTGCCTGGATTGGCTTCACTTCTGCACCCACAACTATCAACCTCTGTGAAGGTTGCTCCCATTGGCAAGGACCAAGGAAGGGGTAGCCATGTCGAACACATACTAAGCAGTACAAATTCAGCTTTTGGGGCTACTTTGCAACAGTCGCATTCATTTCCAGAGCCCAAGTCGACCCAGTACCATCAAACAATGTCCTCTTTTGGCCCTTCAACTTCAAATGGATCTGGCATTGAAACATTATCTGGGCAGCAGTTTCTTTGGGGAAGTCCGAATCCATACTCAGAGCACACCAGTTCTTTAGCTTGGTCAAGACCATCAATGGGACTTCCTTTTACATCTACTGGAAAGGGCCCTGCCTTTCAATTCTCAGGTCGGCATTCCTCTTTGCTCAGCTCATCCCAGCCGCATCACCATCATCACGTTGGGTCTGCTCCATCTGGTGCTCCTTTTGAGAGGCATTTTGGTTTCTTCCCAAAGTCACCAGAAACATCATTAATGAGTACTGTTGCTTATGGAGGTTTGGGTTTGGGCCCTAGTGATGGAAATTTTATGGTGAATATGGGTGCTCGTGCTGCAATTAACCCTGGCATTAATATACCTGGGAGCATGTCTGAAAATGGCTCATCAAGTTTCAGGATTCGGTCCTCCCAAAGGCTTAGCCCCGTGTTCTTAGGTAATGGCCCATACCCAGGAATGCCACCTTCCAGCATGGATAGTTTGGCTGAGCGTGGGCGGAGCAGAAGGGTTGAGAACCAGGTTGATAGCAAGAAACAATTTCAGCTTGACTTAGATAAGATTAAAAGTGGGGAAGATACTCGAACAACTTTAATGATAAAAAATATCCCAAATAAGTAAGAGTTACCTCTATGATTGTCATTTGTGAATAGACAGCCATATTTTTACATCGTTGTTTGCCTATTTATGATGACTTCTGAATTATTATTGTGCTTCAGATACACCTCGAAAATGTTGCTAGCTGCTATTGATGAAAATCACAGGGGTACTTATGATTTCCTCTATCTGCCAATTGATTTCAAGGTAATTAAATTGTGCGCTTCTGAAGGAGTAGTTTCAACAGGTCTTTTAGTTTACGTTCTTTATTTATACGCATTAATGCTTCTTAAATTGGAACTGATTGCAATTCCTTTTTTTGGTGCAGAATAAATGTAACGTGGGCTATGCATTTATCAATATGCTATCTCCTTCTCACATAATTCCGTTCTATGAGGTTTTATCCTCTTTTAAGGGTTTTTGGATTAGTTTCTTTCTCCATAAATCCCCTGCTATTTCAAGTCAAGCCCTTTTTTTTTACCTCATAAATCTTAGTTTGGCTTAGCAATTGATGTGCTCCTTGAGTGGTATAATATAAAGAGGACATTTTGGAAAATGTACTGAGAAAAGTGGTAGATCTTTTTTAATGTTTCTAGTTTTATGCAGGCATTTAATGGAAAGAAGTGGGAGAAGTTCAATAGTGAGAAAGTTGCTTCCTTGGCATATGCTCGAATCCAAGGAAAGGCGGCCCTTGTGACCCACTTCCAGAATTCAAGCTTGATGAATGAAGATAAGCGGTGCCGACCAATTCTCTTTCACTCAGAGGGTTCAGATGTTGGTGATCAGGTAATAAAATGATTGACTACATAAAAGGCAATTGAATTATGCTTATTTAAAGTGATATTAGTCTCAGTGATGGACTCTTGAAGTTACAAAGTTTTGCAGCATGCTGGAATTTCCTTTAATGAGGATTGGCTGTGGTGTACTTGTTCAAGGTAGTTCATGGCTTTTGCTGATCAGTCGTCCATATTTTACTATGCAGATCATCCAGGAACATCTTCCCTCCAACAGTTTGAACATCCAGGTCCCCAAAACAAATGATTCCCCCACGGGCTATTCTTCAGGAAGCCCGACGAAGGATGGCTCCGGTGAGGAGCCAGAAAGTTGTTGACAGTTTCCTGTGCAGATTGCACTTGGCCACACTGATGGTGGCTGTGAATGCTAACTTTTGCGTATATAATCAAGTGTATAAAGTTCTAGGAAGAAATGAATCCCAGACAAGAAGAAAAAGAAAAGAGGCAAGGAGGTTTTGTATGGAAGTACTTTCCTAATTTTGTTAGAGAGCTTTGGAAGAAGCTGTAGCCTGTAGGAGCATTTTGGTGATGTGCGATGCAGATCACTGGCTTGATATTAAAAGGGAGGAGCAAAGGGGAAGCATGAGCGAACTCAATTATCTGAGCTGGCAAATGCAAGTACCAGTTTGTGCCATGACGATATCTCCTAAGACCTCTGCTCTTTTCATTTTGTTGCATTTGTTGCCGGATAACTTATTCATCTGCAAATATGATGTTTATATGGGTAAATGTGCAGGAACTTTTTTTTCTTTTTTTCTAATGGTTGGCAATTTAGCATGGGCTACAAAATTGTATAGTTGGGGAGGGAGTTCAATCTTTTTATGTATTTGGTTTTCTTGAAGTGGAAATCCGGATGTTGTATCAGTAGGTGGAACATGACATTGTACAGACTGCTGCTCTCTCTCTCTCTCTCTCTCTCTCTCTCTCTCCCTCCCCCTGGTTGTAGTTGTGTAGAGGGATGCGTGCATATATAATTGTAAAAACATTTTTGCTAAATCTTTCGAATAAAGAAGAAACCCGAACTGATGCTTCAAATTCTTGATGCTATCTAAAAGAACCATGTCAGACAGACATTAATGAAGAGCTCTTGGGTATCGGCTTATAAGCTGATTGACAAGTAAAATAGTCCCAAGTCGTGCAGTGCAGCTATAGAGAGCAATTCCTTCATTTTATCATCCGGTACTTTTGCTCTTAAATGGAAAGGCTGTAAAATTCAACTGTAAATCCTAAATCATGAAACTTAAACAGC
The DNA here is from genome assembly GCF_001411555.2 of Juglans regia. Lineage (NCBI taxonomy): Eukaryota > Viridiplantae > Streptophyta > Magnoliopsida > Fagales > Juglandaceae > Juglans > Juglans regia. The sequence continues at coordinate 23,354,109 of NC_049904.1, forward strand.
CATTTATGCTTACACTCAGGATGGTAGGGTTAAGACGTTCCTTCCAGTAAATATATTTATACAGGTGAATGCATACATATATACATAAATCCACACAGCCGTTCTACACAAATTGACAGCATACAATTAATAGTGGCAGAGGATAGGCTTGGAAGTCAAAAATAATCTCCTGGGAACGAGTAAGTTTTGATAAACCATCAAGGGTTGACCAGAATTTTCATGACATGACATAACCATAATTCAGGTGCCCCTACAGACAATCTTCCCGATCTCCTTTTATAACAGCAGTGGTTCTTGACAGTTAAGTCATCCGGCTTTTATCTGCCTGTGGGCTCTCCTTCCCTTAATTCCTTCGTTTTAAGTTCAAGGTCAATGAGGAAATAGCATTTCTTGTGCTCTCTAACATAGTGGACTTGACCATTCATCCTGCTGAGAAGTTTCCGAGACAGGTTGAGCCCTAAGCCTTCCTGTGTTGTCCACTGGTTTCCTTCTTCAAATATATCTTGGATAAGAGCAGAAGGAATACCTTCACCAGGGTGTGTCATTCTACATGCAGAAGAAATGGATTTGTTTAGTCTGTGCATGTGTATCTTATTTCTTTCCAAGGAGATGGAGAAGCACAGATACAAGGTTATCTGCATGAAATGGTCTAAAAGATAATGAGTTATGGATTTTTTAATGTTAGGAAGGTTTTTTTATTGCTTTCCTGCTCAGAGAAAAATTGTGTCATCTACAGGATGGATTTCAGTTTGAAGCTTTAGCAAAGAGAGAAGGTGAGCTTCGAAGTTTTAAACTGGAACTTGAAGATACAGAAGATTGGTGAAAGTGAAACAAGTAAAAAATTATGTCCATGGCCTCAAAGCAGATCCAAAACTGAATGAATAGAACTGACCTGAACAGAACAACAAAGAGGGCAGCCAAGTTTAAGATAGAGAGAGAGAAGAAGGAAAAAAAAAAAAAAGAGGACAAGCTAAATAAGGAAAAACTAAACCCATGAAAGAAATTAAAAGTCTGAAGCTGATCATAATTGGAAAAGGCAAGGTAATGGAAACACAACCTAATGCAAAACAAAGTACACTTTGGAATATATTATGGTGCCCATGCACTGTTCTAATGTACAAATAAGTAACAAATTAAAAGTGGGGTTATTGCAGAGGAATTGGTGCTGAAAAGTAATCAAAAGGGTGTTTCAATACATGTTATTTGGTAATTACCCTTGATGACATTCAGTTATTGCAGGACAATCATGCAGCTTTTCTACGAGGTGAAAAACCCTTTTTGTTTGATTTCTCAGACCTCCATTCAATCTATATTACGTATCCAAAATATTTTTTACTTACCCTAAAATAAAAAGAAAAGAAAAACCCTTTTTGACTTTCTTGGATTTTCTTGCATCACTATAATGTCCTTTAATTTTCAATATGACAGCAACATTCTAGGTTTCCAATATATTCAAACGAATACTGAATGTGTTTTATGCAATCCTGGATTTCCTGGAGTTTCTCAACATGGCACACTGAACTGAAAGACACTGATGCCATGCCACAACAACTAAGTGATAACAATTCTCGCCTGGAACCACAGTCAACGCGTGCAACAGCTAGAAGGGACTCTAGGACGAGCAACTCAAGGCCCCCAAAGGATAGGATTAATCATAAATTAAATGAGTGTTATAATCCCTGATCTGTGTAGATGGGAATCACAAGACTTCCATTCTGAGAATGGTAAGATACATACTTTTTTGGAGGGAGATATCTAGAAACGTGTGAGTGATACCTCCACTCCCTTCCTGTTCTTACAACAAAAAACTTTAACGAAGAAATACAAAAAAAAAAATTTGAAAACGGAGAAATTGGATAATGGGATGAGAGGTGAAACTCCTTCAAAGGTCATAAATATTAACTCAAAAAGTGGTTGTTATGTAATGAACATAGCAATCAAAGGAAAATACGGGATTTTTAGTATAGTATGTGAATATTCGTAAATGAAATAAGTCATGGTTTGGGTACCTGAATTGTATCCGGATAAATTCACTGCCATCCTGTATCAGCTTCAGACCAGGTGAAACTTTGATTTCCACCCAGCCAGCTGGATATGGTGCATGGTGCACCACATTAAGCAAGAAATCTGACAAGACCAGCTGAAGTCGAATTTGATCCCCATACAGAGATAGTGTTTTTATTTCTTCTGGAATCTCATGAAAAAGCTTCAAGTTTCTTTCTTTCAGCAAGATCATGACTTGACTAACAATGGCATCCAAAACATTTCCCAATAGAAATTCTTCCATTTTTAGCTGCAGGCCACTGCTGTAACCAGGATTAGATATTAGAAACTAGGGATGTTTTGCTGCATAGGTTCATTTCCGGTTCCAAGAATGACTAGCGTGAGATGTCTATGGAGAGATGTATAGATGTATGATTACTATGATAATACTTTAGGGGAGAAAAAAGTGAATATAATCTACAAATAATAAGGTGAATGACCTTTCTTTACCTATAAAAAATAATAATAAGGTGAATGACCAACATTTATCATTTATAATCGAAGGAGCAAGAACATATTGCCAAAGATAACAACACTAGTAGAAAGAAAATAGCAATGTGCATCACAATAGAAATTATAGTTAACGATAAGACAATCTCAACCTCAAAGGACACGTAAATGAAGAAAGAACGAATTCGATTATATATTCTTTGGTTTAATATCCAGTTGGATTTATTCAAGGCATGTGAGCCTCAAATGAGATGAGTCAAATCTGGTCCAAGGGGGGGCTGAAGAAATATAATGATAATTTCATCTCGCTGACCTTTCCATCAGGGTTCTTATTCCCTGTTCTTTTTTTCTTTTTTTTTTTTGTGGGGGGGCGGGGATTGATTCATGAAAATCAAGAGTAAACAATTTAAATTCAAGTATGTTTTCCTCTAACTTCTTCATCGAACATGTGCACATTCCCCAAGAACCATTGAAACATTTTATTTGCTTTTTCGCTGGGCATGCTGCATTTAAGAAAAACTTCAAAAGCATAAAAAGCATGTGTGGCGTGCCTAAGCATATGTACCATGCCTAAGTGAGAGGTCCTTCTATGAGATCTAAGATTTCCTTCTATTGTAACTAATCAACACTGATACAAAATATTCAGTTAATTTGTATGGCTTATGGGTTGCAGATGAACTCAAACATCCTGTTAAATATAGTACAGAATATAAAACTTAAATTTATGCATTTCATGGGCCTAAAATAAAGACTCACCCTCCCTCGATCCTCCTGAAATCCATATCCTCAATGATTGTCATGATCTGTCTTTCACATGCATCACTAGTGTCGAGAAATTGCTTCTGATGTTCTGAAACAGCTGTATTTTTTAGAAGTCTGTGGGTAAAGCGAATACCATTCAGAGGATTTTTCATTCCTTGTCGTACATAAGCCAACTCCTTCAATTTTGAAAAGTATTCTCTATCCTCTTTCCCGCTCGCTTCTAAAGCCTGCTGCAGGTCAGGCATAACAATCTGCAGGAAGAAGAAACAACCAATTACGTTCCCAGCTGCATCACTCCTCTTGTTTGCTGTTAAGAATACCTCCACAAATTTCCCATTTTTATCAAAAAACCCAAAAGGGGACTTCTCGGTATCTTGACCAGTAATTCCTTGGTACAATAAAATCATAAATTTAGTTAGTGTATCTTGACCTTTCAGCCGACAGAATCCTCCAAAGATTTCCCCAGGAAGCATTTTACCCATGACTTCATCTCTCTTCCAACCAGTTACCTTTTCCATGGCTGCATTCCATTCAGAGCAGCAGGCATTCTCATCAGAAGCAAATATGGGAGGAATCAACGGATTAAGACTTTGTATGATGGCTTCATAATCCCCTTGCAAGCGGATGAATTTATCGGTAACAACTTTCTCACGTGTAACATCCTGACCCACAAAGCACACCCCAACAAGTTTGTTTGCGTAATCCCTACTTGTGCAGGCACTGACCACAATATATACAACTGACTTTTGCTCATCAAGCCCAAAGTTTCTCAACTTTAACTCAATGTTTTTGTCCTCCTCACCTGGATGATTTTGAAGGACTGAAAATTATACCACTTGGAAAATTTTGAGAAAAGCAAAGAAAGAGGAATAAGCTGAAGGCTAGGTATAAGGCAATGGATATAGAAATAAGATGCACCACCCATATCTTTGAATCAAGCCCCTATGTTAGAAATAGTCCCTCATGGGATGACAACTTTTGAATCAAGCCCCTATGTTAGAAATCCAATTCACCCTAATTAACGGAAAACACATGGCAGACTAAATTCTCAAACACCACCACAATGTGGAAAAGATTATTTTTTCAAAAACAAAATTATAATAATATATTTTTAAAAAAAGAAAAATAAATTGGTGGGGTTGGAAGATTTCCCCTCCCTGCCGCTAAAGCAAGGTCCACCACCAAGGTGGCCAATGCATGTCTAGCAGGGGCAGTCTTACTAATTGCCAAGTTTTTTTTTTTTCCTGTTTTTATAATTATTTTTAAGAGATAAACTATTGTACTTTTATTTTTGTACTTTTATTTGTTTTTTTATAAGTGTTTTTGTACTTTAATTTGTTTTTTAAAAATTTTTGTTCTAGGTAATCAAGAAATTTTATTCATAAAATGAGAAAAAGCCCAAGTACAATTTGTTTTTTAAATATAAGAAAATAGAATTTTCCACATGGCAGTATTACTGTTTTCCATGCGTTTTCGTTAACTAGGATGGACATAATTTCTTATGAAGGGGCTTGATTCAAAATTTGTCATAGCATGGGTGGCTATTCCTAAAAAGCAAGCGAGAGAAATCTCAATTAGGCAAAGTATAGGGGATTCCTGACCAAATTTTTCTTTATGTATATTCATGAGAAAAAAAATGTTTCTTTTGTGCCCCAAAGCATTCAATTAAGGGTAATGATACACTTACACTTCCTTTACTGTTGCTTTACTATCCAATTTTTTTTTCCCTCTTTTTTGTTATTTGAATCTAGATTAAAAATCCCAGAGCATGACTTTCTTGCATAATCTAGAGGAAAACAAATTCAATCAACTAACGTAATCATATAATTTAATTAAAAATAAATTTAATTTTATAAAAATTGACTCAAAAAGTAAAAGAATGTCAATTTTTATAAAATTGAATTTATTTTTAATTAAATTACATGATTATGTTAGTTGATTGAATTTATTTATTTTTAGATTATGCCAGAAGGTCATTTTATGAGATTTTCCATCCAGATTCAAAGAGCAAAAGAAAAAAGAAATTAACTGGATAGTAAAGTAATGGTAAATAAAATGTAAGGCTATCATTGCCCTTCACTTAATTGGAATTTAAGAAAAGCCATAATGGTCAAGTTGAAAAGATGCCTCAATTTAATAAAGAATGGACAAAATGATTCATGCAACCACACCATCTAAGGACAAAACTCTGCGGAAATCAATTATATTGTTTAGATTTTGAATGTACCAAATGCCAATATATGTCTTAGCAGTTACATCTTCAGAAAGCTCTTTGAATCATACAAAAGTTATGAATGCGATATAGTTTACTATGATGTTTGAGCAATGTGGTAATTAAAGAGGTCAGCGTTTATCAATGCTAAAAGATTTATACCTAGCAAAGCTCTGCGTAGAAGATTTTCAACAGTTCCACGTGAGTCCTCATGAACAACTTCATTGACCAGGGACTTCCCTGTAGCTTCACTAGCCTCTAAGCCTGTCATTTCAGCAATTTTACCATTCCATCCATTGATGAGACCATCTGAATCAACGCCAAAAATTGGAACTGTAGCTGTTTCAATCAATCTAACCATTTCACAAGCCACTGAACTGAGTTCATCTATCCATTGGATCTCAGTATCATTCTGCTGAATGTTATTCAATGATGTAGAACCACTGTCCTCCATAGCCTCGAATGAGTCTCTCAGAATAAGTTGCAAAGAATGAATAGCATTAATTTCTGAAACCTCCCAAGGCATACTTCTACTTTTTACTACTTCAAGAAAAGCTTTAAATGACGATCTAGGGTGCATTTTACCGCCATCATCTTTATCCTCTGGATGATGCTTGGCTCCTCCCCATTTTACTTCCTTCGCAGTGTGAGACCTAAACCAGAACAAGAAATCCCTTGAAGTGATTCTTGCAGTAGCCATGCCGCAAACTTCATCACCCAACAGAGCAGCACCAGGGTAACCAGCAGCAGCTAAACTATCTGTACTCAGTCCTGTGGAATCTCCATGATTATTGAGCAGCCACTCCACAATATCTTTCACCTGCAACTCAGTTGGAGTTACACCCACATGCCAACATTTCCCAGCATAATACAATGCAGCCCCATCACACTTAACAAGATCCATGATACTAGGAAATTGAGTGATGATACCAGATGGGGCATCCCGGAGGAGCATGTCACATAGTAAGGTTTGTGTCCTAAGAATGTTCTTCTCTGCCAATTGTGATGCCAGTTGAAGCTCCATGTATAGCTGAACTCCAAATGCCTGCGCAAGGAACTCACATGCGTAGCGAAGGGGGAAAGAGACATAGCGGGAGGAAGTGTGGTGGCACACTACCAACCCCCAAAGCTTTGACGAATTGTTGTTATCATTGACAATAACTGCCATCACCAATGAGGCAATGGAGCCCATATTGGCCATGTACTGTGCGTGGCAGCTATGTGGTGAACGAAGCGTTGAGTTGACCAAACAAAGAGGCTGCTTTAGTTCTTCACTTTGAATGACACTTACAGGAGTTGCATGGCAATCACAAATCATTCGGACTCGATTCTGCTTGAATAAGAAGCGAGTAGCTTGAGGGATATCCGTGGCAGGATAATGTAAGCCCAAATAGGGTTCTAAGTCTGACTTTCTGATTTCAGACACAACTTCACCATGATCATCATCATGGAACTTATAAACCATAACCCTGTCATACCCAGTGAGCTTCTGAACATCCTCCACAACTGTATCACATAACACCCCAATATCTCCCCCAGGGAGTGACTGCAGCCTAGAAATCGCCCGAACAGCCAGTTTCTGTGAATGCACTGCCCCCGCCAGGGAAAATGCAGGATCACCTGACCCTGCGGGCTCCAAATCAATCACAATTCCCACATCAATTCGATGTAGTATAGCGTAAAATGGCTTCTGGATACTCCTAGAGTAGACCCAAACGGGATTTAGCAGCGAAATCTCCCTAGAAGAGGCAGCTTTCGCCAATGAAGCCCCCGAAGAAGGCGTAAACAAGGTTCTAGCATCGATTCCAATCAGACCCTCAAACTCTTTGGACTCAAATTCCCCGTCTAAACCCAACAATTCCAAGCAGTTCTCACTATGACCGATAATTCTGAAAGTGGGTTCCTCGATTGCAAGCATACAACCAAAGGGCTGAACTAGACCACCCCTTTGGATTCTAGACAGATACGCATTCATTTGTTCTTCAGGCACAGATTGTGGAGCATCCAATACTGATCTTGAGTAGTCAAAGGACTTACCCGAAACACCAGACTGCTCAAACTCAGCCATGAGCCTAGCATCAGCATTGTACTGAACAATTGCTTTGCCCCTTCTGTCGTTGATATTGGTGGTACTGGCGTTGTTGTTGGGCTTCATGATGTTGCTTGCCGCTGAAGATGATAAGGCTGTGCCTCCTTCTCTGCTTCCCGGCCCCATTTTGAGGGCTCCGGTTGATGGGTTTTTCTCAGGAACTCAGGTGGGCATAGGAGGAGTGAAAGTAGCTGAGTCTTTATCATCGCTGTAGCCTGTAACTGCTGCTTCTATCGTCCGTACGCACTTGTTCTTGTTGCTTCCCCTCCACACGTCTTTTCTTTCTTTTAACTTTGCGGTTTGGGTTTTTATCTTCTTCCAAAACTGCTGTAACCGACTGCTAATCCTGTCTTTATCTCGCACTCACGTTCTTCTCTCATTTTGTTTTCATGCATTTTTTTTTAAATTTATATTTATTATAAAATAAATATAATATTAGGCATCTAGTTAAGGACGAACGACAATTATAAATAAGAGAAATGATATTGGCAGTTATGAGTGTATAAGTGTTATACAGTCATTTTAAAAAAAATGAATAAATATAGGACTCATATGAAAAAAAATTAATTTTTTATAAATAGATTCTATTCTTTTTCAAAACGACTACATAATATTTATACATTCTATGACTGTACGTAACATTACTCATAATTAATAAAAAAAATCTGACCACAATAAGAGAGTGTTTAGATAGAAATAATTAACTCTGCATATTTTCAACTGTTTAAACTTTTAAAATAAACAATGAGTTCACATAAATTAGTTATATGATTTATTTATATACTTTTACAAAGAAAAATTGTACTTATAAGTGGGTATGGATAATTGATTTATTTATATACTTGGTAAAATATTTATATAATTTTATTAATTTTATTTAAAAAAATTTAAATCTCATAAATTACACTTGCATAAAAATAGAATAAATATTTTTTAAAAAAACTTTTAAATTGTGTTTATTTGTCAAATAAAACTCAACTCATTTTAAATTAATCATCGATAAGATTCATTATTTTTTAAATTTTTAATAAAAAATTAAATTCATTATAATATATTTTAATTTAAAAAATTACATTTACCTTAAAAAAATTTAGATTCCTGCAACGATTAAAGAATCGAAACGAATGTTCAAAAAAAAAATTGTTGCATGGTTCTAAATTTTCGCAGTTATTTTTCCTTTGAATTATATAGCTGTATATGGTCGACATGTTGCTTTCCATCGACGGAATCATGAATTTGTGGCCACTTAGCATGCCCACCTACATTTTTTTTTTTTTTTTTTTGTATGAGATTTTTTCAACTTTAATATTTAAAAAATAAGTTAATTAAGTAATGAAATTTTCTATTAGTTAATTTATACTTTTGTCGAGAAAATGTGTTATTTCTATTAGCTTCACAGATGACTATTCAATTCCGGAACAAACTGAGGAAAATTTAAATTTTATGAGATGGATATGTCAATGACCATTTACCATAATTAAATAAAGATAAATACTTTAGTAATACAGATAAATATTTTAGAATATTATGTTTATTTAATATAATTTTTATTTTAAAATTTAAAAAAATTAAATTATTTTTATGTTATGTTTAAAAGTTTAAAAAAGTTGTAATGATTAGATAAAATAATAAACAATTATAAAAAATTTTATATTTAAATAGTGTTTAGATATTTAAATGAAATTAAATTGATTGACACCTTGAATAAAACCAAACAGAGTCCTAGTTTTGAGTCTTTAATGATAGACATGTGTCGACGTGTAATTCGTCATAACGTAAGATTCATGCTGACAAGACATGAGTCTTGTTAGCAAGAGTAATGAGATGATGACAAAAGGACTAAAACTAATTAGAAAAAGGTTTAAAATAAATTATAGAAATTAATTTGTCCAAAAATCAAACCGATATATGAATTAAAATATATTTTGCATCAAAACTACAACTCTTTCTTTTTTTCGATATACAAATAAACTATCATAGCTATCAATTTACGTACCAAAAATTTTTTTTTTTTAACTCATATTTGTTATAAGAGTAATGATAGTTATAGTCGTGAGTGTACAAATGTCACACAATTACTTTATAAAAAATAAATAAATAAAGAATTTATATGAATAAATTTTAATTTTTTAATAATAGATTATACTTTTTTTTAAAATAACTGTCAAATACTTGTACACTTCACTACTGTACGTAACATTATTTTTTTTATAATGATCTAATCATCAAAATTGTGCATATATATATATATATATATATATAAGAAAAACACTTTTTACTTCCCAATCCAATATAAATAATTTCAATGCACGTGCTTATTTCATTAATTAATTCAATTATCATAAAAACTCACTTCAAGTATATACCTATTTATTCAATTGTCACAAGTAATCAGAACATGTTCCCTGCCCTACTTTGAATCCGAGCTAAAGCTTGGAGCTAAAGTCTGAACAAGTACTCGGAAAGAGTTTGAGCAAGTGCTTGGAAGTAGTTTGGGAGTGCTCGAAAGTGACCCTTCTGACCAGGTGTCCTCACGAAATCCTTATTTGGTCAATAAAACATCGTTGCGAGAAGGTTCACAGACTCACTTAATTTCCGCCAAACCATGCGTACAAAGACTTTATTAACACGTGCATAACTAGGATTGTAAAAAGGGGTTTGCTATGCATCTGCCTACACCCGGCACACACTTCACATTTTTTTTTTTTTTTTTTTTACACTCAATGCATTGAGTGTGTGCCGGTGTAGGCAGATGTAAAAATTTTTCCTTGTAAAAAAATTGAAAAATCGGTTGAAATGGACTGGTGTGTTCGGCCCAGTGTGTAAACAGTCCAGTACGGCATCGGTCTTAAGAATCAAAATCAATATTGTACTAGTTTTTATATTTTAAATACCGATTTAAACCGAACTCGACCGGTATATATATTTATATATTTTTTATTATATTATATATATTATATGTTAAATTGTTAATTAATATAATATGTGATATAACATAAAATTAATTGTATAATTTTTAATATAACATTTGATATAACATATAAATTTTAATATTATAATATAAAATTAATATATTTAATGTTAAACATAAAAATTAATATCAAGTTATTAATATATTTATCATTGATATATATCTCAATGATAAATATATTTTTGACATAATAAATTATAATATATATTCTTTTTGTAAATAGTTATTTTGTTATATTTTATTATTTTGTTTTTCATATTACTATTTTTCCTTACTGTTTAACTTTGAATTACATATTTTATGATATATAATTATTATGCTCATAGTACTGATTTTCGTGATATATATGAGTTAAAATGTCTAGATTATAATTTAATACTTGAATTAAAAATCTTGATAAATAATATAAAAGATCTTAAGAGAAAACAACAATTGATGAGATAATATTATACATTAATGATGTCCTAATATCATGTATATCAGAGTAGACAAGCAGAAATAGAATTATATGAAGCTGACTACAACTTCTTAAGAAACGAAATTAAAAGTATAAGAAATCATTTGAGTATTCTTGCTTTATGATAATAATAAAAAAAAGTAAGAAATCATTTATACAGATTTTTACAAAGATAACTCATAACAAAAGTAAATGAAGTATATTGAGAAATTTGTGTTGGTAAGTCATGAAAAACTGATGGTCAGCTCATTCATGCTGGAAGGCTTTAAGGGTAGTCTCGGTGGTGTTCCCTCAAGTTCTTAATTTACTTATTTATCTTTGGATATAGGAAATCTTTGTTTAAAAACCTATCTCAATGAATTTTTTATTCAAACCTAATGAATTCACTACTAGTATCTTCATAGAACCTGATAACATCAACCAAGAAGATTACAGTATAATAGATATAGAAAGAAATCTACAAGACTAGACAATTCCTAATGTTCCAAAAAACCAAATATACAAACATACTACTTTTTCTTCTAAATTATCATTTCTTACAAATTATACAATTAAAACAGTAGAAAAAACCATTAGTTTAAATAATGATTATGAATCGTTACAACTACTAACAAAATAAGCAATTAAACATCACAAAGAACAGAAATATTCTTTTATACATATTGGACTAGTACAAGTAGCTATAAAACCACTCACTAGAAGTGGATTAAACATCTCAGTATTAAATACATTTTTACACATTTAATCATATACACTAATATAAAAAGTTTATAACTTATATAGACTATAGTTAAATTATATCAATGATAAATATATTTTTAACATAATAAATTATAATATATATTCTTTTTGTAAATACATTTATACACATTTAATCATATATACTCATATAAAAAGTTTATAACTTATATAGACTATAGTTAAATTCATTACCATACTCGTATGTATTAATTATTATAAAATAATGTATTTATGCTATAATATAAATAGACTAATAGTTTAGTATATATAAATATCATATTATTATTAACATAAATAATTAGAAAAATAGGACCGAAATAAAAAACATTGAAAATTTCGATTCCTGAAATGAATCGGTACGGTATCGATTCTTAAATTTTCAAAACCGGTATATACCGATTCGATTTTAAAAAATGTACAAAACTAGACCGAACCGGACCGGTTACACCCCTATGTACAACATTCTAGGGGTGGGCAGCGGGGCTCTTAAGTCACACATTGCTTAAGAATGACTATTGTATTGCCTTGATCTCTTATATAAAGGTTGGCTTAAGAGGCCAAGACAATTTAAAATACAATTCTAATGAGTTTATATTTTTTTTGAATAAAATTTATAATTATATTATATTATGATTTGGGTCTAAAAAAAATTTAGACAAAAAAAAAATTATAGATCCAATGAATCACTGGATTGAGCAGAGGCGATTTCAACTCCACCCTCCGCTACCGGGGCGGGGGGCTCGGGTCCCGCCCCTGCCTCCCGAGGGCAGGGTGAGGGGTTGAAACCACACCCCCCGCATGGTGAGGGGTGGGGGCGGGGAGGGGGTGCCCTCGCCCTGCACCATGCGAGTAGCACCCCTACAACGTTCAAAACCCCGCTTGAAGAGCTTGACACTCATTGGCTGAGCTTCTGGGATGCGACAGAACACATCATTCCAGTCTCTACCACCCTCTCAATCTGGTGTATACCTAGACAGCTGGATGCTTGCTGGTCAATGAACCAATCTCGCGACGAGTGATAGGGGACCTCTGCCACCATTTCATCCTTTATTTCCTCATCGGCCATCACTTTCTTTCACTCTCTGCTATCGAATCTCTCTCTAGCTACTACTCAAGCTCCCACTGTCTCTCTGCCTTCCTCTCTTTTCACTCTCTATCTCTCTTGTTTGTTTTAACTTCCCCTCCAAAAAAGAAAAACATGCTCTTTAAAGTTTAAGCTCACACACACTTGGACACCCAAGGTCAGCATCAGACTACTTGAAGCCAACCAACTAACGACCAAACTCAATGAATATCACTGCTCGAGATAAATGTCTTCCTTAACAATATTTACAATGCGTGCTTGATGACCGTGGGTTATGCCATCGTACATTTAGATTAAGTTTATCGTTCTCGTATTATTAAGAGACAATGGGTAATGAGATATCATCTTGACTGTACTCTCTCATTGTTTGCCTTGCAAGTTGTCTAGTGGTTTTTATTGCCTGTAAAAAAATCATATAAAGATTATTCATGTGATTTCATGATTTTAGCTCACATTTTGTCTTGAAAGTTTTTTTTCATATATTGTACATGGATTTTGTAAACCTTTACAATATTATATTTCAGCTTTGAGATAATATTTTAAGGGATGTTGGCTGTTTGTTTTTTCAATGAAAGGGGTTGTGTGTCTCACGACCCCAAGCCATGATGTTGTATTATTTCGATGGAGCTCATCTGATCACTTAGGAGCGTATAAAAATGGAGTGACATCTCCTTGGTTGATGTTAGGCTATCAACGAGCTCGAGTGAGAGAGTAACGCTCTCAAATTGAATTGTGATCTCTCGACTAATGAAGACTAGAGAATGCTTCTGGTGAAGTGATTCTTGAGATAAAGTCATATGTGTGATCGTTACATACAAGGGAGCTAGGGTGTATGTACGATCATTTGAGGGGAGACCATGGTGCACACATTAAAAATGGTGAAAAGGTCTAAGTTGGTTTTAAGAAAGAGAGAACCTGTGGTTCTCAGATGATTTATGGTTATTGGGGAACCTGAGGTTCTCGTATTATGATCTTTGTATTTGGTGTTGAGCATTGGATGCTTAGAATGTTTAATGTGTTGAAGGAAATATTTATTTTGATGCTTGGGACGTTGCAGTTTTAAGTTTGTAGATATTATTTATGTTGCTTAGGATCTTCATGGCTTGGTTATATATGTTAAATTTAACATGAAATATTAATAATTGGATCTTCGATTTTTTATGATCCACAATAATAAATAATAACAGTTAGAAGACGTGCATCCCTCTATTACAATTTGATAAATAATCTGATCTGACTATGAGAGAAGGATCACTCTAGCAACTTTACCTTCGAGTGTCTCCCGATGGTTAGAGGCACAAATTATGTTGTAGGTGAGAGAAAATTTAACCCCTTAGTACTATTTATAGACTTCTGGCCATCATGAAATCTAAAAACATTCATGTCCCACTATGACTAGAATAGATGTATTCTTGTCCCACTGTGACTCATTAATTAAGTGATAATATTTGAATTAGTCTAAACCCAATAGGATATGTGTGTGTGGAGACATAGAATTTTATAAAACTCTTACAATATATTGATATTTGGGTTTCCGATTGTATAAAGGCTTTAAGGTTATGAATATCTATTACTCAGTGATTATAAATACCATTATATTATTGATGCTCTAGTGCTGCATTCTCGTGGAGAAAATTATTGTTTGCTTAGATTCTCTTATCTTTGTAAGTATGTATCATTGCTTGGGTTTCTTATGTTTCATACTTGTATTCATTGATGTTACATGCATTGCACATATTGTCATGGTAAACTTACTGTATCATAGTAGCCCCATTACGGTTTCACTCATCAAAACCGGAGACTTTGATGCAAGTATAGGCGATGAGAGCATGTACGAGCAGGAAGACCCAACACAACCCAAAGAGTGAGCCATGGATCTGTCCCCATTTGGGCTATTGTTCTATTACTAATTAATGTTATAATTTGAGTGATTTTGATAGACATAATTATGGTTGTAATAACCTTGTGATGGTATTGTGATGTTGAGATAATGTGGCTTATTGATGACACTTATGATGTTGTATTTAGGGGTGGGCAGAGAGGCCCTGCATATTGTGAAGTATTGTGCAAACACACACACCAACAATGGCAAATAAAGTAAAAACAACACAATCAAGCACACGACACATAATATATGTAGTTCGGCAAATTGCCTACGTCCGCAGAGTTGCATAAATCTTATTAACAGAGGAGATTATAATTACTCAATCTCAACTCACACTCTCTAAGACTTTTTACTTTCTCACACAATATGTACTCATTTGATAATTGTTCTCTCTCAAAATATGTTGAAAGTTGTCTAACACAAGTCAAATATGACAAATATATAACAAATGACACTGGAAACCCTAATTGACAAAATCTACATTTTTCGCTTTAGCGGGATGTTGAGCACGCCTCGAGCGAATGACCAAATCAACATTGGCTCGAGCGGGGTGTCAAACGAGCCTCAAGTGAACATTATGGTTTGTATCTTGCTCAAACTCACTGTCAAGAAGGACTCGAGCGAACTCACTGGTTGAGCTTCGCTTTAGCCTACTGTCGAGTGCACATCCAGGAAACACCTTTTTGGGCTGTAAAACCAGTCTCCACATACACCCCAACAATCTCCCACTTGGAGACTGGGTTTCCATATGCCAATCACTATTTCTAGCTAAGCCCTATTATCTTTGCAGCTCACAGCCCTCGTCTTCAAGCCAGAAGACGCACTGAAGTTAAGCCCGACTTCAGTCTTCCACGTACATCGTCCTTAGTCATCACATCCACAGGACGACTCACAACTCCCACTGTACTAGGAGTATTCGGTCTCGAACCGATCTTGACAACTTTAGCCAACTTTCCCAGGCTTTCATGAGGAACGACAAAGATGACTCCCTTTGGCTTCCTCATATGTTTCGTGCGATCAAGTTTGTTTTTTTGCACTCTTGTATTTTCCTACACATCACTGGACCCTCATGTTAAATATAAAGAATTAAATCTCTTACCATATGCTAAGACCAGCACACCCTTAGTGATCTTCCAAGCCCCTCTAGAGAATGCCACTGTCATTAAGCTGTCCTACAGAGATCAGGTTTTTCTTTAGATTTGAAACGTGTTTGACTTGCTGTAAAGTCCACACGCCTCTGTTTGGAAGTGTGATGTGCACATCACCTACTTCCACTACATCCAGTGCCTCTCCATCAGCAGCATACATATTCCCAAAATCACCAGCAACATAATTCTGCATGATTTCTCAACATGAGATACTATGAAACGAAGCCCCCTGAATCCAACACCCAATTATTAATCGGACTGCGTACTACAAGAAGTAAGACATCATGAATTTCTTCTGCCACTACATTCACAACATCATCATCAGCACTTTCTTGATTCCTGCAGTTTCTCTTGATGTGGCCTGGCTTGCCACAACTCCAACACGTGATCTGCTGCCTAGATCTTGTCTTGCTCTTCCCCTTGCTCTTGGAACTTGACTTGTCATGTTTTTTGAGTCTCTCCTACAAACCTCTTCAGCAAGTACCATGTCACGTATGTCGTCGTAGTTTAGTTTCGTCTTGCCAGCTAAACTGTTCACAACCATCCTCATGATCTCCCAACTATCTGGAAACGATGCCAATATAATCAGCGCTCTGATCTTATCATCAAACTCAATCTCTACATAAGACAATTGATTTGTGATCGTATTGAATTCATTCAAGTATTGAGTTATATACATACCTTCCGACATCTTCAGATTGAACAATTTCTTCATTAAGTGCACTTTATTGTTTGCAGACGGCTTTTCATATATACCTGATAAAGTCGCCATGAGATCCACTGTGGTTCTCTCCTTACTGATATTGTGTACCACTGTTCTGGACAAAGTCAGCCGAATGATCTTCAGAACCTGTCGATTTAACAAGGTCCACTTAGTATCATCCATACTCTCCGACTTCTTTCCTAACAGTGGAAAGTGGAGCCTTTTCCCATAGAGATAATCCTCAATCTACATATTCTAGTACCCAAAATTAGTGCTGTCGAACTTCTCAATCCCTTGTGCGTTCACTTTATCACCAACCATCATTCTCCTTTAGATCCGACCTTGGCTCTAATACCAGTTGTTGTGAAATTTTGTGCAAACACACACACCAACGATGCCAAATAAAATAAAAACAACACAATCAAGTACACGATACTCAATATACGTGGTTCAAAAAATTGCCTACGTTCACAGAGCTGCAGAAATCTTATTAACAGAGGAGATTACAATCACTCAATCTCAACTCACACTTTCTAGGACTTTTTGCTCTCTCACACAATATGCATTCACTTGACAATTGTTCTCTCTCAAAATATGCTGAAAGTCATCTAACACAAGTCAAATATGACAAATATATAACAAACGACATTGAAAATTCTAATTGGCAAAATCTGCATTTTTCGCTCAAGCGGCGTGTCGAGCGCGCCTCAAGCGAACGACCAAATCAACATTAGCTCGAGCGGGCCTCAAGCGAACATTAGGGTTGGTATCTTGTTCAAGCTCACTCTCGAGCGAGATTCGAGCAAACTCACGAGTTGAGCTTCGCTCGAGCCCACTATCGAGTGCACGTCTAGCGAACTCACGAGTTGAGTGTCGCTCGTGCGCATGTCGAGCAAACACATTTTTCAGCTTCAAAATCAATCTCCACATACACCCCAACACCGCACCCCGCTGCCTTGCTCCCGTCCATCCTGCCTCTGTATGGGCAGGGCAGGGCAGACCCTTGTCCACCAACTGCGATTGGCAGGGCCACCCGCCTCGCATCCTAGCCATAATACATATCGTGCATAATACATATCTATAGTCATAATACATATCTTTATTATTTTCAGCTTTAAATTTTTATACACGTATATCGAGCATACGAGCACGTAAAGTTATCAATTGCGAGGCGTGCCATCGTTGTGGTGCAGATCTTGATGCTACGTCTCTAAACACAAGTGAGGACTGCGTGCGCCAAAACAATTCTCTCTCTGTTTTCTTTAATAAAATGTATTATCTTATGAAAGACATAAAATCTAAACTAAAAAAATAAAAGGAAAAATAATTTTAGAGACAATTCTCTCTTTTAAGAGACAAACACTTTTCAAACACCCTCCGACGCCAAAGTTGCATGCCACTTGCAGTGCACGACCGGGGTTCCTCCTGTATTCTCTTTCCACGAAACTGCACGTGTCAACGCGTTACGCTGAGCTGGTTACCGACCATACGTGGCTCATTTTCACTGGTCCAACCCGTCTCTTAAGGTCGCATCTCAGCCGTTCGCGTGATCCAGCAGAAGCCGACATCAACTATGTCTCTGACCATTCGTGGAAGTTAAGGACTTGAGATTTCAACAAAGAGGAGGGAGAGGGAGGGGGAGGGGGAGAGAGCGAGAGGGAGTCTCAGCTACTTTCGGGTATGCGTATATTCAATTCCGCTATTTATTGTAATTTTTTCCCTTGTTTGGGTTCGGCTAATTGAATCTTCATTTACTGTTGGTTGAATCTTGTTTTTGGCGATTTTTCTTCCTCAACGTAATGTTTGCTTCTACCTTAACTGTGTAACTGTCATTTGAGCTTGGTCTTTCTAGGGTTTAAGTTAATGATCTGGTTTGAATTGTAGGCTCTTCTTTCTTTCATTAATCTGTTTCCTTTTTCTTGCTGTTGATTATTCAACTTTGGGTTTGGTTTTATAAATCGGTCGTTGACTTCGATTTTCGTGTGGTATTCGCTTCAGAATTGTGGTGTTTTGGACCTGGATTCCTGGATTCTCCCCTTGTGAATACGTTGGTTCCCTGTTTCTTGGCATAAAAAACATCACAGTTTCTCCTTTTGGTTTCCGGATTTACAATTAGATAGCACAACTTAGTTTTATTATTCTTTTATATAAGCAGGCTTGGTGCTGCAATTACTCATTAATAGTGCATCTTAATTATTCGTTTAAATTTGAATGCGGGGATGAATTCTGTTATCTACAATCTCTTGATATAGTCGAGCTCAAAGGGAGAGTCAATTGACGTCAATTTTGAAGTTGAAGGTCCTTTTGAGTTCTTTTGGGTGTTCTTTTCTGAATGAAGGCGATTTAATGATATTTTCTTCTGAGGAACAGTCATGTGTCACTCGTCTTATAAAGTGTCGTTTTTGGTCAACTCAGGGCTTGTTTGGATGGTAAGATGAGGTGAGATGAGATGATATGAGATGGTTTTAGATGAGTTGAATAAAATATTGTTAGAATATTATTTTTTTTAATATTATTATTGTTTTAGAATTTGAAAAAGTTGAATTGGTTATTATATTTTGTGTGGGAATTTGGGAAAGTTATAATGATGAGATGAGATCGTTTCTCTATCCAAACAAGCCCTCAGTCAAAATGCCAGTCTAGGATGCACAAAATCGGCAGAATACATTCATTGGAGTTGTGATCTGAATGATGGTGGTCATAGTAGTAATCGGTTTGACGGTGGTGGTGGGCGGAGGTGTTTTGGCATTTTAATGTTATCCTATGGCCTGGAATCATTCCTTTATATTAGGAAAGGTCATTGAAGTGGCGTTATTGGCAAAATCCACCTTTCACATAAAATGAGTTTGAAAGAAGAAAGTGTCATTTTCAAAGTATAGGTGGGTGGTTGTCGCCTATTCTCATAATTTTTAATACCGAGTACCTTAAACCTAAATCTTAACCTTGTCATGAATTTTGCCTTAAGAGTTGTGAGAGAATTGGAAAGTTGATCATTCGTAGTGTCTCTTGCATGGTAAGTTGTGGTGCTTCTTATCTCTGCCGTCCATGTGCATAAATCGTTTTTGTTGGGAGTGGGGAGGACTACCTTGGGAGAGCATGGGTCTTGTATGCATGGTGTTTAGTTCTAGCACTGTGTTAACCAAAAGGTTACCTTAAAAGCTTAAGCATAGAGAAAATTTAATGTTAGTTATTCAAATGTTCCAAAAATAACATCCACAATTGACTCTTTAGTGCTTTTTTTTCTCCTTGCAAACATACTGAAAAAGGAGAAAGCAGATGTCATTTTGTTTATCTTTATAGTTTGTGGTGGATCACGTGGTCAATTACATGGTGACAGAAAAAATGATGACATGATTGTTCTTTTCTTTTCTTTTTTCTTTTTTGTTGTTCTCTCAAGAGAGAGTGTTTAGCAAAATTTTCCTGCAAAAGGTGTCTATCTTTGCATTGATAGAAGCCTCGGAACGCGTTCTTTCCACAGATAACTAGGCAAAAATGAAAAGCAATACTGATTAATTGGATATGGTGGTAAATGGTTTGGAGATATAATTGATCACTTGCTATGACATTGTTTGGTGGCTTAGTGCATTTCGACATTGGTCTTCTCCTTCTTTGTGGGGTGTAATGGGCCATGCCAAAGTTATTGCAATTTTTGCAGCTTAAAGAGGCATTGTTGGAAGTGGGAGATTTGTTATAGTTTTTTTTATAGGTATGCTGGGCAGGTATTGACAATGATCCTTCCGAAGGATCAATTTTTTTATATAGTTTTTTTTTTATTTGTTATAGTTAGAGAGTAGCAACCCCTTGTCTAATTTGGTTTAATAATGAAGCTAGAAATAATAGGACATTTGAAGGCATGGGGTCACTACACTTGAGTGCAACCATCTTTTCAGGCAATCTGGCGGGATAACCTGTACTTTGACTTGGTTAGCGATGGGTTTGGCTATGATATTTATGGTGATGAAATTATGGTTTGAGGGATAAACTTTTTGGATGCTTTCCCTTGCCCTAAACTTTCTAATTTATTACTGAATAAGTTCTTGTAGCTTATTGGTCTGCAAGTTAATTGCTTATATATTGTTGACTGAAGTTCATACCGGAAACTCTAATTCTTCATATCAATCGTTTCTTTTTGCCCTATACTTATATTTTTGTTTACATGATACAGTCCCTGCTGCTGGTTTGATTGTTTCGAGGGTTTTGTCTCCCACTGTTCCTGAATCAAGTTTGTAGTACATTCTTGAAGCACAGATCAAATGCCCTCATTGAAAATGAAGAACAAATTGAGCACGAGTTATTTCAAAGAAAAAAATGGTCTTCATGTATCTCAAATGTCCAGTAAAATTGCCAAAAACTCTTGCCCACAATTCAGGATTTCTGAACAAGCATCAGAATTGGACACATTTATTCACAAATGCCAGGATGGTAAGCAACTATACTTAAATTTCAGATTGTATTTTATGTACTTAGTATTAAGTTTTCAAGTTATCTCGTGTTGCCTATCCATATCTTGATACTTGGTGCGGGTTTCAGTTTGACTAATTTTCTAAGATGTTACACTACATTTCCAAGTGCAGACAAAATTTTCATTTAAAAAACAGACCACACCTTTCTAATAATGGTCTTACATTTGCATATTTTTATTTTACGCGTATATTCACATATTTATATATTTTTTCAATTTTAAGAAGTTTATGTACAGTTGTTCTGCCTTGAATCTAAAAGATGTATATATATATATATATATATATATCTGAATGCAAACTTCAAGTGAGACTTAGAGAGGAATAGCCTTTTTAGAAGGACAGGAAGCCAATCTTTGCACTTGGGGCAATGATGCAGCTGGTGAGGTTCTAACCAAGGCACACCTATTGCTGATTGAAAACTATTTCCAAAAGCCCCTCTTCGGCCTGGGTTCAACCTTGGCCATCGAGAATTTCTGGAAGGGCTCCCCTAGGGGTAGAGCACTAAAGCTCTACATAAAAAAAAAAGGACAAGAAGCTTCATAAAAGCACTAAATTATCAAGGGAAAAAAATTGGCTTTTGAATCTGCTAATTTCCACTATATTCTAATCATTTTCTTTGCAAAAATATTTATATAATCTTGAGCAAAAATGTGAATTTTTTTTAGTCGTAGAATGGTCATAATTGATGTATGATGTCTTGGTGTTTCTTTCTGTATCGTGTTCCACAGAATGTAACACTAGTCTGATTTGTACAAACAATGAGTAGTATTAGTTGTTTATGCACTTATAAAAAATGTATTAGCTAAATATATGATAATCCTCGCCATTCTTATTTTTAATGCTCCTTGTCATTCTTATAGTTTCTTTGAGCACACAAGCATCCATGAAGAACATTGGAAGTGACGAATCCATTGACTGTGAAGAATTACTGGATGAAGAAATATATCAGTTCCAGCAGCAGCCAACATTTTTTGTTTGTTCTGCAAGCATTGGGAGAACGGTAAAATGTTTTATCTTTTTGACAGGTAGTATTTCTTTAGTTTGTCATTTTGGGATACCCTGACAGTGGTTACTGAATTGGATCCAGATAATTTAATTGTTTCAAGTAGGAATTTTCCTTTTTTTGCCTTTTAAACATTGGCATGGGATTAGTGCATGTCAAGTGGGCAAGATGCATGTTCATTTACAAGCTTCGCTCTCAGCTATTTGTTATGTGTGTTTGAGCGCGTGCTGTTTTCAATACTGTTTTTCTTTTTAGGGCACCTGTTGTCAGGATGTGGTGTAAAACTAGTTTTACCCCTCTAACAGGTGATTGACACATCAATGGCTTATTGATTCATAAAACACATGAAATGCACTTGATTATTTCTAATAAACTATTTGAATATCCAAAAATAAAAAACTTATAAAAAGAAAAATCCAAAAAAATAAAAAATCTGCCACCACCACTGCAGAACCACCCCAAATGGGGTGGCTGGACGGCCCGAACCGCCCTTGAATGGGTGGAGCCACCCAACCTTTTTTTTTTATTTATGTTTCTTTTGTTTTTTATGTTTTCAAGAATTTGATTCACTATGGGTGTACTTTTTTCAATATTTAATAAAACCTGATATGTTAGGCCTTGTTTGGATAGTGAGATGAGATGAGATGAGATGATCTGTGAATAACGGTGAAATATTTTGTGAATAGTAGTGAAATAGTTTTGAGTTGAGATGTTTTATCGGGTTTTGGAAAATGAGAGAGAAAAAGTTAAATAAATATATTATAAAGTTAAAATATTGGTAGAATATAATTTTTATTTTGAGATTTGAAAAAGTTGAATTATTTTTTATGTTTTGTCTGGAAGTTTGAGAAAGTTGTAATGATTAGGTAATGATTAAGATGAAAAAGTTGAAAATTTGAAATTGAAAAATATTTGTGTTTGTGGTGTTTGGATATTGAGATAAGATGAGATGAGATGAAATGAGATGTGACACTTTGCTATCCAAACCAGGCCTTACTCTTTTCTTGAAGGGTGTAAACTGTAAAGGGCTTGGTTTGAACCAATTTCTGATTGAAGATAACTTATTCTTTTTAAAGTTTATTATTATTTTTTATTACTGATGAATAGTGTAATTATTCAAAATCATTCCTCTATTGAGCTTTATGACATTTGTCCATTGTGCTTTATCCACCTTGCTAATGGAGGCCACAAGTGTGGAAAACTTAGGCATCCTGTTTGGTTTCACATATAGTCTCAATCCATCTCATCTCATCTCATCTCAACATCCAAACAACATTCAAACACAAACACAAACACTTTTCAATTTGAAATTTTTAATTTTTTCATCTAATCATTACCTAATCATTACAACTTTTCCAAACTTCTAAACAAAATAAAAAAAAACAGTTCAACCTTTTCAAATCCCATAAAACATCTTAACTCGAACTATTTCACTACTATTTATAGATTTATCATCTCATCTCATCTCATCTCATCTGTGTAGCCAAACGAGACCTTAATTTTTTTGCAACCATAGAAATCATTGGTCGAAATTGGATTTCATGGGAAGCTGGCCTGTATTTCTCAACTCTCTTGAGGACCTTCTTGTGCTAGTGGGTGATGGAGATTTTCCTTGTTATAATTACCTTCTGTTGCTAGGAAAAAAGTACCTTCTGTTCTTAAAACAATTAAAAAATAAACCTAAATTAGTTATAAATATTCTCCTGAATGTTCTTCCTCTCTCTCATGATCTTATTTTGTCTCATTTCTTTTTGTGGTAAGGTAACAGTGGTGGTTCATTAATTTTCAGGAATCAACCCACAGTTCAGACCTAGGGACGATTTTCTCTCCCACTTTGGAGCACATTGAAAGCCATACTGAACCAAAAGCTGATGATGATGCAGGTTTGACTTCAATTCTATTGGTTGAGCACATAGCATCTATCTAGTATGTTTCCCATTCTTCACAAGTGTGATGGTCATGACATTCTTCTAAGTTTTCCCCAACCAAGGTTGAGCCACAGTTTTGTCTTTTCTTTGTTTTTTTAATAATTAGGCCATAGTTCTTTTTCTCTTGACACTAGTATTTTTTTCTGCATAAATGATGTAACTCTAAAAATATGAATAATAGTATACAATGGATGTATTTCTGAGTGCAGACAATATTTGAAAAAGAAAAAGAAGAAACAAACAGAACATTTTCTACCAATTCTGGTCACTGAAAGGGTAGATTTGTGCTTTAGTTTTTGTTGTTTTTCACTACAAAAAAAAAATATTGGTATTTTTTCCAATATGTAAACAAAATTCTGGCAGTATACATGCCTTTTCTGGAATATATGCCCCAATTTGCCTTTGAAAAGAAATAGTAAAGAGGATGTTTTTAGTTCCTCATTACATCCTTTGAACATGTCAAGTTAACAACTTTTATATGTTATTTTGAAGAGTATGTCTAATACCCAACCTATTTTTTACTTTTCTCTAGGGAACATCAAAGATCCTGACATGCCAGGGTTGGGAACTGATGACAGTGATGATAATAGAAGCTCATCTGACTACCAAACTTGTGATGTATCAGATTTCTACATATCTGACATGATTGTTGCTAGCTTTCCCTTCAGTGGGAATACGTTTGATGATGATATTAATGTGGTTAACTGCTTTCCTGATTACAACTATGCTGAGCAGAGTCTGTTGTTTGATGTCTCTGAACAATACATGACGCTGCCTTTCCTTGAGGATATGGTCAAAACCAGTGACATAACTGATACCCAATCACATGAAGAAGCTATGGTTTCAGATAATAGTAGCTCATATGTAGCAATTGGTCAAAGGAGATCATGCAACTCGGAAACTGATGTTAACACTGACTCAGACCCACAGATGTTCATAAAAAATTTACCGGAACTCTCAGACGTGGTATCGAACTTCCAGCCTACTATACTGCCAAAGGATACTCAGAACAGGAAACCTGTAACACTAGTACTTGACTTGGATGGTAATTCATTTATACTTATCTGTTGCTCCTTACAGTTATGTTATCCCACCTTTAACATGATATTTCTCCAGTGGATGTGGTATAAACTTGAATTTATTTGGGATCTGTTCTCCCAATTCATGTATTACTCTCCTTGTTAATATCATTTTGCTTGTCAGATATTATGAAACTTATTTATACTATTATAGGATTCCTCCTTGAGATGGTCATGAATGGTTATCAAAAGATGAAAAACTACTGCAAAAGCAAATGAAAGTGAATGTAGTGAAAAGTCAGCAGATTTATCTGCTTCCAAAATTTGGCTTCAAAAATCATTTTTCTTGGAGTCATGGTCTCAGGTACACAATCTGGTATAGTACCATTGTTGAGATCTAGCTTTGGTGTCTCATATGCAGTGCACAAGTCACATTACCTGTCTGCATGAGGAAAACATCAGAAACCTCTCAAGATGACACCGTTCGGTGAAATGTGCTTATTCAACTGAATTTTTATTTGCCGGAAACGAAAATTTAGTTTACCACTGGGCGCAATAAGTTGAAATGTCTATATGAATTTGTGAATGTATATATATATTTTTTTATTTTTAACCACCCCCCCCCCCCTTGTTTTCTTGGTTGAAGACTTTCATTGAGTTTTGGAAAGTTCTTGATATTCCCAAATGAGTCATGTTAGGAGAACTGTATAGTGTGGGCCTCTGTTCTGACAGAGCTCTTAATTTGGGCTTCAACTTGGGATATGAGAGTGGCCTTGACTTTGAAATTGTTTAGCGTAATGAGATTGTCTTTTCTTTCTTTTTTGTATAAGTGAATGTTACTGATGCTCGGTCAACCTGCTTTCTTGCTTTCTTTTATGCAGAAACACTTGTCCACTCCACATTGGAACACCGTGATGATGCTGACTTCACGTTCACAGTTTTCTTTGACATGAAGGAGCACACTGTATATGTGAAACAGAGGCCTTATCTCCATACATTCTTGGAGAGAGTTGCAGAAATGTTTGAAGTTGTTATTTTTACTGCAAGCCAAAGCATCTATGCAGAACAACTTCTTGATATAGTGGATCGAGATGGAAAGCTTATATCTCGCAGAGTTTTCCGTGAATCATGCATTTTCTCAGATGGTAGTTACACTAAAGATTTGACAGTTTTAGGTGTTGATCTTGCAAAAGTTGTGATAGTTGATAATTCTCCTCAGGTACGTCACCTGGCCAGTTTGTCATGATGGTTTGACCCTTTACTAGCTCCGATGGTGGAGCTAGGATTTGATCTCTCTCTTTCTTATTCGGGCGGGGACAGATCTCGTATTCTAATAGTAACTTCTTTGCATTGTGTACATTTTTATGTATAAAAAAAGAGCACTATAAACATAGTTGAAGTCTTGAAGATGTCAAGAAAAAAGTTATCAACATGTATATCAACTTGAATAGGATTAACATGTGTCATGGTAGTAAAAGATCATGAATAAGAGGTTAAGATTTTCTCTTAATTGGAGAACTCCTTGTTTCCATTTGAAATTATGGTTTTGGAATAGAACACGAAAGGGTTGAAAGGACTAAGATATAAAGTGAAATTATATGTTTTGGGCTTTAGAAAAATACATTTTTGACCTTCAGAAACTT
Source organism: Juglans regia (assembly GCF_001411555.2). NCBI lineage: Eukaryota > Viridiplantae > Streptophyta > Magnoliopsida > Fagales > Juglandaceae > Juglans > Juglans regia. The sequence goes on from NC_049904.1 coordinate 23,380,710, forward strand.
TTTGGAGTCAAACTCTTCAATATATATATATATATATATAATATTAAAGACTTGGACTAAATTTTTAGTTTTAGAAAAACTCTAGGCATATTTTTATCAGAGTTTTTGGGGGGACTGTGGGATGTTTAAGATTTTAGGGTTTGGGGGTTATTTTAAATTTCAGGGTGCTAAAGCTTCTTCTTCTTCTTCTTTTTTTTTTTTTTTTTTTAAAAGGATAGAAGAGGGTTTTTGTTAGATTCTTGGGTGTTAAGGTTTATTTCAAGATTTTTTTTTTTTTTTTTGGGGGGGGGGGGGGGTGTTGTTGAAGGGCTAGGGGAGGGGTTTTTTTCTTTTAGGTTTTGTTTGTGTTTTCGGGGTTGAATGGTTGTTTTAAAATTATTTTGGGTGTCAATATTTCTTTTGCTAATTTTGTAGGTTAGGCATTCATGGGCTTTTTTTTGTGGGTTTTTTTTTTTTTTTTTTGGGGGGGGGGGGGGGGGGGGTGTTTGAGAGGGAGGAAGGGTGGCCACCTCTAGGCCCTGCCTTTGTCATTACCTAGCTCTCTTCTTTTTTTTTTTTGGGGGGGGGGGTTGAACTTTTTAAGGGCTAGGGGAAGGATTTTTTCTTTGAGGTTTTGTTTGTGTTTTCGGGGTTGAATGGTTGTTTTAAAATTATTTTGGGTGTCAATATTTCTTTTGGTAATTTTGTAGGGCAGGCATGGGGTCTTTGGGGGGGGGGGGGGGGGGGGGTTGTTGGAGGAAGGGAAGGGTGGCGGCCACCTCTCTGCCCTGCCATTGACTAGCTCTCTTTTTTTTTTGTTAAGTTTGCCCCTTTCTCTGAAATTTTCTTCTACTGGTGTTCTGACCTGTTGCCTAGTATGTATATTGTATAGGTTGATGGAGTTTTGATATCAGTTAATATTGGGCTACCGACTTAGATTTAGTTGGACTGGGTCTACCCTTAACTAGGAAGTTGGTAGTTTCCTTAGGGATAGCTGGAAAAGAAGGGAGAGTTGCATTGCTGGTTTAGAACTGACTGAAATCTATGTGGATCTGATTCACCAGTTAATACTTGACAAGATTTTCCCATCATCAATAGCATATTTTCGCAGTTCAGCCCGGCGTTAATAAGAACTGAACATACATGAATTTCGATCTTATGGAAATGCATATATCTAGGCAGGAAAGTCATTCCAAAACTTGGCAGTATGTTGGATTAAAATCTAGGATGGAAAAGTTGCTGTGCTAGCTAGTTTAGCCTGATTCAAGATAACTCCAAAGGGAAGGACAGACTGAATAAGGTCGTTTGAACTCTGTTAATACTGATATGAAAATTCTGTGTCTATAATTATCTCCTTGCTTTTATGATCAAAAAAATTATCTGCTTACTATTACATGAGATAATGATGTCTATATTATCCAAAATAAAGTGCTGGAAGGGGAAAAACAAAAATAAAAGAAGTCATCTCTATTGAATGGAAGTGCGATTGTTCAAGCCTTGTTCTCATTATGATTATTTCAGGTTTTCCGGTTGCAAGTCAATAATGGGATTCCTATAAGGAGTTGGTTTGACGATCCATCAGACTGCGCACTAATTTCCTTACTTCCGTTCTTAGAGACTCTGGTTGATGCTGATGATGTACGTCCAATCATTGCTGCGAGATTCAGTGACAAGGAATAAGAGCCCCTTATATATCTCATTAGCTTGAATATAGCAGCTCCTTCTCCCTCTCAACCATTTGAATGCAAAAACTGGCTTCTAGTTTAGATGCTCAATACCATTCCTCTCTGATCTCGAGGTAATTAGCTATACAATGAACTGTTGATTGCGTAATTATTGGTTCAGCTCTTGGTGCTTGTCCCTTCTGTTTCTATTCTCAGCCGACAACTCTATGGAGTGCTTTGTCTAATGTTTCTAAAAAGGTAGTAAGAGGATTTCCTCTTATATATTTATAATGTACAGTTCAAGTTGCTATTTTATTCATAAGGAGGTGTATAGAAATTGTTATCATATGGTGAAATGTGATTCTTGCAGACTGCTGCATGCTTTCCTATCTTATTTTGTGCTTATAATTTTTTTTCCAACTATCCATTTGGCAATTGCACAGTGTTATCTGGGAAAATATTAAAGATATGTTGAAATTTGAAGCATAATCGACAAAAAGAACATAAAAGGATTAAAGCCAGCATAAGTGAAAACGAGAGACCAGGATATTTCAATGACTCTGTCCTCATGATTCAAGACCACTAAAATTTCTTTCCAGGCATGTGGAAAAGGATGTTTTACTTTCATATAGTTTGGTGATGTTGTAAACGTCAATTACTTGGAACAAGCTTTTCTTGGGTTCCTTTCCTGTGCTCCTTCAAAAACATCTCTCATCACAAAAAAAAAAAAAAAAAAAAAAGCAAAAAAAAGAAAAAGAAAAAGAAAAAGAAAAAGAAAAAAACAAAACAAAAAGAAAGAGAGAGATAAGGTTTTGGAAGCCTGCTTTGATATGATTCACCCTCCCCCTATTCTAGAAGTGGGATTCACTAGTTCCTATATTTTTCTTGTTCAACTGTTATACTCTCTTTTGGATGCTCTGTGCATGAATTTGTAATTATTTGTGTCTTTATTGTAATAAACTCTGTTATATTTGATTTCCACTTATATCTTCAAAAAAATTGTCCATAGCTTTCAGTCTGAATTTCCTCCCCTTTTATTACTCCAATTCTCTCTAGCTTGCAGTTGGACATGTATGTTCATGAAGGATGTAAATGCAGAGTGATTTTGATCTGATGAATATCTGGAGAGTTGGGAGGTACTGTGCATGGAGAGGGATCTTTTCAGGAAAATTAGGCTGGTTGTGACCAGAACATTATATACGCATTGAACCTGTTCTATCTGCAGTGATTCTGCAGCATAAGGAGCAAGTCAGTAATTCAATGTGTCAATTCCTTAATGATAATATCCATGACAATATGTAGACAAATCAGGTCTGCTCTTAGTGTTATATAGGCAGATGAAGATGTATTTTATTTCGGTAATTAAACTGAACACTTGGAGTTGAGTTGAATTGAAAAGATCAAAGTAGGCAATAAGTTAAACACTGCCTGCATATTGTGTATTTTGGTGGGAAAGGAACATCAGAAATTGAAGACTAAAAGGACATTGGAGGAGCTCAAAGCTTTATTTTTCAGTACTCTCTTCCTTTGGACAGCCTCTATAAACTCTAGTGGGCTAGCTTTTCAGGATGTTTTCATATATAGATAAGTGATTCTATACATAATGTGTACTTTGGTGTGCTTTTTAATGATTATAACTTATAAAAAGAAGTCCAACATTGAGAGGAACCCGTGTTTATCTGAGAAGGTACTTCTTTGAGATGCATTATTCTCGAAGATTTTGAATTTATGCCCCCCCTGTTATGTTGCTCAACTGACGGACCTAGCATTCTCAACAACTCAATTATCAGTGAAAATTGTCATGAGGCTCCCTACCAAGTTATAATTTTGTCATTGGATCACGGGGAAAATTGCTCTGTTTTGATAAAAAAAGCTTTTGAGATTATATATGGTCAAACGGACGATAGAGGTATAGTGCTCTATTTGAATTGAAGGCTAATTGTGGGTAGTGCTATAGATATGAGGCTATGTTTGAATCGATGGATCTGGAATCCTAGAACTGGGAGTAGCCTGTTGAATTGGTGGATTTTGTTGATAGTCAAGTGAAGAGAAAATAGGTCCAAAATGCTCTTCACTTAAACCAAGAATAGGAGAGACAGATGATGAATTAGGGGGTGTATAAATTATCTTATTATCACTCCTTGCCATGATCTTCTGCTGAATGCTGAATCTAATAGTGGACTATTACACTTTCACCTTTCTGTATACCTTTTCTGCAGGTCTTTGAAGAACACTAATAGAATATCTGCTAATGGAAAAACTAGTAGGTACGTGAAGTTTTATTACGCTTTATCTTCATCAGATGTTTGTAGGTATAGGTATTTAACGAACGATGCATTTTCTTATAAATAATCAGATTGTTACCATATATATAACTTTTGTATAGATTTTTCTTCTGGTAATTTCATGTTTCTTACTAACCAAATGCTTTATTATGTAATATGACACATCCAACAAGGAGTGTTTTATCCTCTAGAACACCTAGTAGAGGTTAAGATAGTGATTTGATTGTATGATAATCACTAGATACATGCTGTATTGACTTGATGTTGCCATTACCTTTATCACTCAAATCATGATTTTACCCTGTTGAATATTTGGGAGTTAGTTGGCTTTGTGTGTAATCATTTGTAGTAATCAAGTTTTTACCCTGTTTAATCTAAAAGTGGATGCTTGCTTCCCAATCTGTAAGCGATGGTTGTAATTCTCAATGGGATTGGGATTTCCTGAGGGCAGGATGTGAGAATGAATCTGATAGTATTTGGGTATTATTTAGTGTGAAATAATTTGTTGTAAATCTGTTTGTATGTTTCTTTTAAATTTTTAATTTTGTAGGCAAGTCGAAGTCTTCATATTAAGTAAAAAAGGATGATCGATCGATGCTATGCACGTAATTAATTAATGCAGGAGAACAATAGCAACCTTATTTCACCTTTATATATAGAACTAAAGAGACATGAAAATCATAGACCAGTGGTCTTACACATCTTTTTTCCTTTTTGGTTTTTTGTCCATGTAGATGGCAAACTAAAGCTGAAAAAAGCAAAGAAAGATCAGTCATGAAAGTTAGATATGATTTTTTTTTTTTTTTGGAGGTGACATTGTACGCATGCAAGGTGTTGAGATTAGGGTTGTCAATTTAACAAGAACAGCAAACCCAACACGTAATAATTGAGTTAGGGTTAAGATAATTAGATTTGGGTCGTGTCGGGTCAACCTGCGAGTTTACATGTGGATCCGAGTGATTTGATTAGCAAAAATAGAAAAGGATATGTTACAAGCATGAACAAAAGTATAAGTAAAGTTTAGTATGAAACAGTAGCTCCCTTGCCAGTTTAGTACAAAACAAAATATAGACATAATAAGAGATAAACATGACACATTAACAATCTATATGCAAGAGATAAAAGATAGATTTAAGCTATTGAGGATAAATTCCTCTAATTTTATTCATAACCCTCAGTTTTAGCGGAGGAATATCTTTTACACAAAAAACTTGGAGATTCCAAAAAGTCCAAAACCAAGCTTTATAAAACACTATCTCTATATTGTGCTAATTACAATAGAATCTATACTTAAAATAAGAGAGTTAAAAGCTACAACCATCTAATTTTAGTGTCTGAATCTAGGTAATCTCGAAACATCCATTGTATACTCTCCCAAAGCCAAAGAATAAGTGGTCGAAACACCTACTGAACATGGTTTAGCAAGTTGATTAGCAACAAAATTACCCTCTCTATATGAATGTTGAATAGAAAAAGATAAAACTTGTTGGAAAGCAAGAATGTCCTCCCAAATGTTATAAAACTGCCATGGTAGAGAAGGGAATTATGAAATCATTGAACAATGGTTGCTGAATCAGTTTCAAATAGTTCCTTACCTTTGTGAAGATGATCATTTCTAGCTACCCATATCCCCCATAGAATGAACATTGGAGCAATGGAAGCAAGAATTGAGGCTTGATCATCTCTTCTGGAAACACTGATCATATGTTCTTCTCAAATTCTGCCAAGCAGATTTAATTGTAAATTCCCCTTCTTTTGTATGTTTCCAGACTCTTTAGTCTACCTAGTCTAGGCTCTACTCCATTCCTCATGACAATGGGAAGAACTCCTAACAACTCCATACAAGCCACGTGATTCATTAGCAGCCTTAACTATCCATAACAGGATTATTTGGATCATTCGGGTCAACTCGTGACCCATTACATTTTCTTTTTTGTTCATTCTTCAAGGCCTTAAACTACTAATTAAGTTTTTTTTTTGTTCACATGCAAATTAAGCCACTCTTTGGTGATGTTACTACAATTTAAAAATGGGGATGAAAGTTGAGTTTTTTTTTTTTTTCTATTATTTTTTAATTTTTAACAAAACCTATCGAAGCTAACAAGAACCTACTGTTCCAGCTAGCTTCCTACTCCGTAGCACAAGATTTTATTCGGCAAATCCGCAAGGGGCCTACGGTGTAGATCACCAACTAGACTTGTAAACTATCTTAGCTTCTCAAAGAGCAGTGCTAATCTGCCGTTTGAATAACATCGTTTTAAGTGATTGTTAGGTTAAATTAATTTTTTTTAATATTTTTTTTATCATTTTAAAACATTTTTAAAAAAATATTAATACATTAATAATTATTTTTTAATATTAAAAATAAAATAAAATAAAATAAATAACGTGTCAAATTTAAGTGTCAAAGCATCATTTTCCCTAATCAAAATGTGTACTACGACCACAAATCAACAAATACTTCTCCCATATAGGCTTGTGTATAGATTCACTTGACCACGATTGTCCTTGGCTACGTTACTCAGACTGAGTGCTAGAGCTAAGCTGTAACACCCGGTCCAGTATGAAACTTGTGTTGGATTTTTTTTTTAATTGTTATGTATAAAGCCCACTTAGAATTTAATGAGTGATTTTAAGATTAGGCTTCGAATTCAAAATTTATTATGATAGAATATAGGCTTTTATAGGGTTTGATAATTAAGTTTGATTCAATTAATATTTTATGGACCCAGTAAATTTTATTTTATTAATTTGATTTTTGAAGTAACAAAGTTATGGAATGAGTTAGGTTAGTTTGAAATGTGAGTCGAGGGCTAATAATATTTATGATATACTCGACCAGGAGAAAGATTGCAGATAAGCTTTTTATTTTTTATTTTTTATTTATTTTACTATTCTAACTAGCCTAATTTATTTACGAGGACCCATCGGCCAGCCCTTGATTTGTTTCTTTTAAATGTTTATTATCAATTTCAAACGGATTAAGGTTACAACTATAGAGCCTCGTTCCCATTAAAATTCTTAATCCTATTACACAGCCCCGTGCATTATGGTAGATGTTTTATTTTCAAACTCTGGTTAGTTCTTGGTTGCCGTCACCACGTTCACCACACATGCACGTCTCTCATGCACTTCCCAAGCCATCCACGTTCCTATTCCCACGGCCCCTACAGTCAAGACAGTTATATATTCACGACAACAACCCCCATTATATATAGAACACGTACACGTTAGATCTTGTATTCATCTTCTTCCTCTAGACTAGGGTTGCCGCTGCACCACCTTAAGGTAGCCACTGCTCAATCCACCCATGGAACCTCAGCCACCCAAAATCCTTAAGAGTTCACCACTCTAGCCGTGCACCACCTACCCATTGCACCTCCACGTAGCCACCGCTTAGTTCTTGTCGTCTCGTAGCACCACCACCTCCACCTCATGGAAACCGCCTACCCAAGGACTAGCGTACTGCTCCGTAGCTCTCCCTCTACCGTCAACAACCATCACCGAAGCCAAAGCCCCACCGTGCACCATGCAATCTCCCAGTAGACGTTGCACCGTAGATAATGTATGTAAATAAGAGATCTACTAGAGCAGTGGGAGCAAGTAGATCTCTTCTTTGCATGATCAATCCAACAATGTATGTTCGTCCTAAGCCAAATATGTGCTGAGTTGTCCGGCATAGTGCCTCTAGATGACCCTTCATGTATTCGATGATTTCAGTGTGTTAACCATGGTGCTGAGGGTCTGGATGTATGATACACAGATTCATTCCATATTCGGATCATTTGGCTTGAATGTGTGATCCTTGTTAAGGTGGAGAAGACCAAACATTGCAATGAGATTTAAGCATGAAGGGTAGATATCAAACTCGAAGCTCTGCTCAAATGCTTGTACAGTTGTTTGATCGTTAAGTTAAGGTTGTGTCAAAGTAAAGCGATACTCCTTTTGTGTTCTACTAGTTGAAGCTGGGAGTATACCTGCACTGACTGCGTAGGCTCTGACCCATGCTGCTAATGGACCGTGAGTAGTGAAGTGTTAAGCTTGAAGTCTAGCCTGTCACCTTTAACTTTGCATATCTATCAGCCAGAGTAGGTCTAAAAGGAACCATAGATGCAGTGTCTTAAGATGGCATCATACCTAGTGCATATGGTAGTATCAGTAACTGATCAGACTTTAGGTATTCAACCGTAACTCATTGCTCAGGTAAGGTCTGGTCCTTGTTGGCGGAAGTAATCAGTAGACTGATTAGAGAGTTGGATCATATATTGGTTCAGTCTCTTCGCCATCATATAGCACCCTTCCAATGGTTACATCACGTCTTGATCGGATCAGTTCAACCTTCTCTTTGACTTTAGCATTATCGGCCATGCCAATACGGATGTCTACAACTCCAGCTTGGGGAGCGGCAACCATTCAGACTACCTAGTGGTGGATTTGTTGATTGTTAGATTTTAAGTGAGCGTAGACAATGAGATGATTAAGAAATAGGGGGATGAGGAAACCGGTCATACATGGTCAATAGGATGAAAGTTGAGGGTTGTAGTATACTTTAACCGTTTTTATGTTCTTGGATATATATGTACTACATTTTCAATTCCCTTTTACTACAGGTAGGACATTAGCACATATGAGAACTGAGATAGATGCTTATCTACTCCCTGAAGTTCGTGGATTGAACAACATCTAGGCAGACCCACAGTTCTACGTGTGACATGATGGTACTCCGATAAACAAGCCAAACGCATACTTAACATTTGTTGTGATCAGTCAAGCATGCCAATTCAATTGCGATATCCGAGATACTGGCATGTTGAACAACAACTTACTGAGAATGGAGGATGAGCTTTGGCTGAACCCGCAACAAGTTGAAGGTAACAGGCTAGACTAAGCTTAAAGCTTACACTGCTCACGGTCCATTAGCAGCATGGGTCAGAGCCTACGCTGTCAATGCAGGTATACTCCCAGCTTCAACTAGTAGAACACAAAGGAAGTATCGCTTTACTTTGACACAACCTGAACTTAACGATCGAATAGCTGTACAAGCATTTGAGCAAAGCTTCGAGTTCGATATCTACCCTCTATGGTTAAACCTCGTTGCAATGTTCGGTCTTCTCCACCTTAACAAGGATTACACATTCAAGTCAAATGATCCGAATATGGAATGGATCTGTGTATCATACATCCAGACCCTCCGCGCCATGGTTAACACAATGAAATCATCGAATACATGAAGGACCATCTAGAGGTACTATGCCAGACAACTCATCATCCATTTGGCCTAGGATAGACATACAATGTTGCTTTGTATGTTGCTTTGATCATGCAAAGAAGAGATCTAAATGCTCCCGCTCTAGCAATTCGAGTCGATGTTGCGCCACCACCTGTGCAGAGGATTATGATAGTCAGAGCGGCTACTAGAGAATGGTCGGGTTTATCTGTTGGACGGATAATGAATGAACTATTCGTAGATCATCCAATTTGGACAGAGTGTTAATAAATGCAAGTGATCAATGCAAAACTTAGGGAATGTAGTATTGCAAGGGCTTTTGAAGAACCCGGAATAGGACAAGTGAACAACAATATCAGTAACTTGGGATTCTCTTTTGAGTATAAAAGAAGGTTACTTCAGTGTAAAAAACAAGAGGAGAGTCACGCAGCAAGCATGATCAGCTGATCTGCCATGCCCAGCTGCTGCAGAAAATCAAGTACTTCAGAGAATCAAATCAAAGGATTCCAGCAAACAGTGAAACAGACACATGCAGACACTGCTTTAATTTGCCAGTACTGCCAAAGCACACGAGAGTTTTGTTACTTTTGTCGATCACGCATGCATTGCAGCAATGCCAACGAGTTTCATTTTCAGCCAAAGTCTGTTCTGGCTGCTTCTATATAAACTATAAAGTCCATAAACCTTAACCCTCCATATATAAGCTTCGATCCTCTTTTTCCTCTCTCTCTCTCTCTCTCTCTGTCTCTCTTTCTCTCTCTCACTTTAAACCCAACAGTACTACACAGCCGTTTACTATTTTTTTCTCCTTCTTCTATCTTGCTTGATTGCTATCAAGTAATTAGACGTTGTGTGTTCTGAGGGAAAGCTTTATGGTTCAGTGCATTTTCCTCCTTCCCAAACAGACTTTGTAAACTCAGTGCTTTTACATTCTTTCTAGATCTTCTTCTCAACTATGAATAATTGAATTTGAAATATTGGTGTTGTCAACTAAATCCCATTTTGTTTTGTTCGGTGTTACGTTAATGCCGGGAAATAACTCCAACGGACAATACCACAAGGTTACAACTCCCATAAGGTTCTGACCAAGGCCTTTGATTCTTCCAAGTTCCATCCTCACAACAAAGCCAAGCTCAAGGCAAGGGCACAAGTCCTTAATTTATTATATATATATATATATAGTCACAATTAAGTACTTATGTGCAAACTATATATAAACAACCAGAAAAACAATTATAAACCAAAACAAAATATGATGGATTTCTTAAAAATCGAAGATAATAAACTAATTAAACTTTGTTCTTTGCTGAATATTTAAGAACAAGTTCAGTTATTAATTAAATTATGTTCTTTTTATTAATTTGACCTTATACCTAAACATTATATATGTAGCGAAAATAATCGCTGGGAAAAAGATTTTTCTTGTAGTGGCTAGAAAAAATACAATACAGAGATCAATGGTTGAACTGAAATGGGTTTGAAATTATTTTGTAACGTTCTTCATGAACTCTATCTGTAGTAGCAAGTTAAGTTTCTCATTCTAAAACTTGAATCTCTTTCTAAGCATATATTTGTTAGTGATATGCTTTTTATAGCCCTAAGCCAGCTTGTTGTTCATAGACAAAGCAACCCATCAAGAAAGCTGGGAATGCCATGGGTGACCGGATAGGATGGTGGTTATGAAAATTATCAAACAAAGGTTATGAGATACATAAGTAATGCAAACCCAAATTGATATGAGGTTATCTAGGTCCAAATTCTACGTTGATTATATTAAAATACTACATTAAGAAGATTAATCTGTACAAATATGGAAGGAAAAACTTAAATATATATCTTCCTTGGACTGAGGATAATATTAGTTATTTCCCTTCAAATCATATATTTATGATCATTCTTGCTTTATTAGTAAATATTTAGTTTTAAATTTGGAAATAATTCTGATTTTGATTTTTGACCAAATTTTTAGTACGATTATTGTTTATTTATGTATTAATTTATCATACAATAATTTAGATTTTTTCATCTTTTAAAAAATCTTCATAATTTTAAATTTTACAGTTATTTAAGTCCGGCTTATGGGCTTTAAAAAATAATTTCGAATTTTATTATAAATCAATATTATTCAGAATTGTTTTGTCTGTATTTTGGGAGAATTGTTTGTCTTCGATCTCTGTGTTGATTACTTGTTGGAACTAATAGTCAGAATTAATCTCTATTCTATCCGGCATCGAAAGGGTGGGAAACCTAACAAACACCTAATGAAATATAAGTTATTTATTACATGATCATAATGTTATATGAGTCATGAGTTCCTGTGTAATAATTGAAAAACAAATGGACATTTTTTTTATTGATCGTTTGAGATTTTTGAGCAGTTTGGACCCACATAAGTATCTAATGTTAGCGTATCTAATGTTAGCTACCTTGAAAAATTTTGTATTCGAATTGGATACTCCAATTTGGACAAGAAGAATTAAAGAGAGATCAGGAGTCATCAAGATCAGTCTCACATAGCATTCTCATTGTGCAATACAGTTGTAAAATGTGCAAATATCGTGCAGTCATTTTGAAAAAGAGTGGAGTTTACTATTAAAAAAATAATTTATTTTTATGTGTATTTCATATTTATTCATTTTTTTTAAAATAATTATAAAATATTTACGTACCAACTATCATTTCTCAATCTTTAATAATTTATTAAAGGACATGCAAGTGAAAACAGCATCGTCAATGACATGGGATTCTCGCAGATCACTAAAAAAGAAGGTAACTTTAGTGAAAAAAAACATGAGGTGAATCACGCAGCAAGCATGAGCTTGAAGATCTGCCAAGCCCAGCAGCAGAAAATCAAATTCTTCAGAGAATCAAATCATACGATCATCTATGCTATTGATTCCCCGCCAGCACTGCCAAAGCACGCGAGAGTTTTGACCAACATATATCCATGGCAGCACTGCAGAAAATCTGTCCTGCAAGACTTGTACTCATATCTAATTCTTGTCCTAGAAACTATTGTTTTGAGAATACTTTTTAGATGCAACTTGCACTATATGTACTATAAAGGAGAATGGATAAATTACCAATTACGTAAATCATAAAAAATGAAGTAAATTAAACATCTAGAAATTAGAACAGTAAAATAATCACATGTAGCCTATGTGATAGATCACGTGCATAAAGAATTCATTAAAACCAAAGGTTAAGGTTGTGTTTAGATGTTGAAGTGAGTTGAGTTGAAATGATAAAATATTGTTAGAAAATTATTTTTTAATATTATTATTATTTTGAGATTTGAAAAAATTGAATTGTTTATTATATTTTGTGTTGAAATTTAAAAAAATTATAATAATGAATTGAAATGAGTTGAGATGAATTAAAGAACCAAACGAAACCTAAGTGTAACCAATAACCAATCCATGATGATCATAAAAATACTGAATTTTTTATTCTTTACATATTTAATCTTTTGTTATTATAATTAGATATAAATATTTTATCACAAATGTTTATTTTTCTTTATTGCTAGCATAAAAGTGTGTTTTTTTTTTAATATTTAAAAATAATATATTTTTGCACTAACGGTTAAAGTGAATGTCACTTTGGAGGTAGAATAGCAGCATCCTTACACACACGTATGTGTATATATATATATATAAAAGAATAATAGGTTTACATATAGATGAGATGAGATGAAATTATCTCTGTATCTAAATAGGGTCTTAAAATGTAACCATGATATTCTTCCGTTATAAGATAAAGGCTTCTCATAAAACTACGAGATCCATCTTCTGTGGAAACTTAAAAACCTTTGGAGTTCAAGCTTTTAATGTCTTAGTATTCATGTAAAGATAAAACCCAAATCCTCAAAATCAAGAGCTTGATGTTTGGTGTTAACTTCAAAGCAAAATACTGTTCTTAGTGGATCGACCTTACGCAAAGATTTTGGTATATATGGTTCAAGGTTAGATAAATGCAATGCTGTAAAAAATGCAACAATGCAGATCATGATCATGTGATTATAACAGCTTCTGGCTCTGATGTTTGGGGTTAGAGTTGTATCAGGCAAACAATAAACAGACCCAATTCCCCTAACAAAAAAAAAAAAAAAAAAATCAGAATGAGATCAGTGTCACGCAGCAAGCATGAACAGCTCTACCACGCCCAGTACCTGCAGAGAATCGAATCAAATATTTCAGAGAATCAAATCATACGATCCCAGAAAACAAATGCATGCCCTGAATCAACCCATTACCCCATTACGGAAGCCATCGGACGACCAAATATCAGTCTTAGGTCTCCCAGAATGCATCCGAGCGGTTCATTCCATGCACACTACTGCCAATGCATGTGAGAGTTTTGACCAGCATTCATGGCAGAAATGGCTGGAAAAATAGTTTGAAATTTCATTCTGAGCAAAAGTCTGTCCTGGCTGCGTCTATAAATAAGTTCATAAACCATAACCCTACACAGCTCCTCTCCTTTACCTCTCTCTTTCTCTTCCTTTTAATCCAACAATACTACACAGCCATTTCCTTTATTCTCTCCTTTCTTGATCAATCTTCTTTGACTGCCGTATATCAGGTATGAGTACTTCTGTATTCTGAGGAAGAGTTTTCTGAATTCATTTTTTCTTTTCGCTTGAAAACTTTAAGAAAGAAAATGAAAAAAAATGAAGCAAGGCTTATAGAAAAGAGCAGTACTTTAAAGCTGAGTTTAGTGCATTTTTTTCTCCTTCCCAAACAGACTCTGTAACTTTACATTCTTTCTTGATCATCTTCTGAACCATGAAGTATTGATCTTGAAATATTGGTGTCAACTTGATACTTTAGTACAACCAGCAAAAAACAGATAAATCGTTGATGCGAGCCTTCTACTCTGTTTTTCTATTTTCTATATGTTGTTTAAAAAATCATGTGAAATAATCAAAAGGTTTCTTAGACAAAATAAATGGTTAAACTGAAGTTTTTACAGTGGAAGAAAGTAAATGTATGTTGGGCTATAGTAGTCGTGGAAGCTAACATCTGTTTTTAAACCTCAGCCAACAGTAGTTTCCGCTGCAACTATAGCCCAACACATATTTATTCAGTCACACTAACAAAACTCCATGTTTACCCATTCATTTGTTTTCTTAAAAACCCAAGTCTTTTCGTAATTATACTGCCACACCATATCAAAATAAAATGAAAAAGAAGTAACCCAGCAACAGTGAATTAACCCATAATTTATTTCACAGTACATGATCTTTTCTGATTTGAATTGAAAAATGTGTTATAATTATCTACTAAAGCTATGTAAATCGTGTGTAATCTATTCGATCTCTATAGAAAAAGATTGTTTGTTTCTTAGCACTTGGATGGACGGTCTCAGATTTTCCTGATTTCTGGTATGTATTGACTACTTAACTTGATAGTTAATTACTGCATCCAGTAAACAACAGAGAATTGTTTATTCTTTACTTCATTTTTCGTGTGTAATCTAATATTCTCTATAGAAAAAGATTGTTTCAGTAGCTTTATTGATTACACACGATTTATTCTTAACTAGTAATTCTATAAACGATGTGTAGATCTGTAATAATCCAATGATCAATACAACCGTTTGAAAGATATTTTATGAATATGAATGTATGTGGATGTGATGCCATAAGACTGCAGCCACCAGATATATTATGCATATATGGCTCTGCTTTGTGGTCAATTCTAACCCACATCATGACTGTCCATCATGTCCCACAATACTGCAGCCCTAAGATATTTCTCTTTTGTGGTCCATTCCAACCCACGTGACCGTCATATCTCTAAGGAAAGATCTCCTACACTCATAATACATTTGTTGCACTAACTTACAAGTATGCAGAGATGTTAAAAGTTTCTATTATTTTATCTGAGTTCAAATAATATTCAAACATCCGGTGAGTGTTATCTCAAAGTTACACTTGTTGCACCTTCATTGGTTGGAAATTGCAAAATTGAAACCAAGGATTGGTGGATTAGAGAGTGCCATATGTCACAAAGAAAAACAAAAGCAGGATCTTGAACTACCAATAGGGTTGAAGATTTGGATATCAGAAGAAGAAGCCTAGCTCAAAACCTACTATATATGTGGTATTAAAGTACGATTCATTTCCACCAGTACCAGAAGTTCAAGAACAAAGCTTGCTTTCTTTCTCATTCAACAATGGCCGCCTCAACCATGGCTCTCTCCTCCCCATCTTTCGCTGGCAAGGCAGTGCAGCTTGCTCCATCAACCCCAGAGCTCGGTGTTGGTCGTGTCAGCATGAGGAAAACCGCCAGCAAGTCTGTTTCCTCTGGAAGCCCATGGTACGGTCCAGACCGTGTCAAGTATTTGGGTCCATTCTCTGGCGAGCCCCCGTCTTACCTTACAGGAGAATTTCCAGGTGACTATGGTTGGGACACTGCTGGGTTGTCAGCTGACCCAGAAACTTTTGCCAAGAACCGTGAGCTCGAAGTCATCCACTCTAGGTGGGCAATGCTTGGAGCCCTTGGATGTGTCTTCCCTGAACTCTTGGCTCGCAATGGAGTCAAATTCGGCGAGGCTGTCTGGTTCAAGGCTGGAGCACAGATCTTCAGTGAGGGTGGACTTGACTACTTGGGCAACCCAAGCTTGGTCCATGCACAAAGCATCCTGGCCATCTGGGCTACACAGGTTATCTTGATGGGTGCCGTCGAGGGATATCGTATTGCCGGTGGGCCACTAGGTGAGGTAACCGATCCAATTTACCCAGGTGGAAGCTTTGACCCACTTGGTCTTGCTGATGACCCAGAGGCTTTTGCCGAGTTGAAGGTGAAGGAGCTCAAGAACGGTAGATTGGCTATGTTCTCCATGTTTGGATTCTTTGTGCAAGCCATTGTGACAGGGAAGGGACCCTTGGAGAACCTGGCTGACCACCTTGCAGACCCCGTGAACAACAATGCCTGGGCATATGCCACAAACTTTGTTCCTGGAAAGTGAGCTTTTGTAAAAGAAATGTCAAATTTTCCTTTTAGACTGATGTTGGCGATGTAATTATTTGTTTGTTTCAAAAAATCAATGGAGAGCTTGATCTGAATTTTGTGTTCTAGTAGTAGCTATATTGATCATAAATGTTAGTGACATCTTTCCACATAAACAGCTAATGGTCCAGATTCTCAAGATCAGACCCAGCCATGAAAATTCATCATTTCGAGTTGTAGCTTTATCCATGGAAACTTGGTTTCTTGAATCTTGATCCCAGTATCTATGATCGTTTTCTGGGTTAGCTCACCTCTCTTCGTGCTAATAACTTGATCTTAGTGCGGAGATTTGTTATGGATATAAGAGAATTACCATTGGCTCTAGCAAGTTGTTAGAAAAATGTTGGATTTCGTTATGTATACATAGTTAAATACTCTTGCAATCACTAAACAGAAAATAATTATAGTACATTTTTTGTGTGTATGTGTCGCACTTATTATCTTGATCATGACGTGGTAAGTACCATATCGGTAGGATTAAGAGTTTCAATACATAAATGCTAATCGTATTTAAGAAAAACGTACAAAAATCTTAATTCTACTTATATTGGATATGGTGAAATTTATGAAATTGGTATAATGAGTCTTGTACATAAGATTTTAAGTAAAATTGTAAGTCATTTTAATATATGGGTATTAATTGGGAACCTAGGTAAAACTTTTTTTTTTTTTTTTTTAATACCAAAGATCAATTCAAAAATTTTTCAATCCCAATGTAGTAATTTTCTCTTTTAAGTTTTTATTCTACTAATTCCACTTTGATTAGCTATAAAAGGAAATGAGAGTCTTGAAACAATGTATTTTAAGTCACATATTTGATGGGGAATTATTTAATTTCTTCGAGTTAATTATTTATACTATAGATAATGTATTTAAGTATTATTGAAAAATCAATTTTCTTAAAGTTCTCTTAAGGTCGATCATCTTTTACAGAATAATAGACAATGAATTCTCAAATAGAATAAAAAAAACTTGCTTGGAATGTCAATGACATTAACTTGTGGGCTGCTTGGCTCACCTCCACCGGTTTACACCGATTTTTGTAGAGATGATAGCCACGTATATAAAATCAATCCAAAGGTCAATACATTAACACGTCAATCATCAATCCAAAAGTCCGATCCGCTTTAACCGACCCGAAATGAAAAACATGGAAGCGGAACAATTCCGTTTTGGTTTCGGATTAGTTCGGATCAGTTTGGTTAATAGCCGATAACCAATTAAAAAGACCCAATGCATTTGAAACGGCACCCTATCCATTTATTCTAATACATTCACAAATTTCACTTGATACATAAGCGGTACACCAAGAGCCAAAAGGCAAGAATGAAAAACTTTCTCAAAGTCAAAACACGCATTCGCCGCCAAGTTCCTTTGGCCAATCGGCAATATTTTGATTTCTCACTAAGAGAATCAAATCAAGTAGAGTTGTAATCGAGCGAGCCGAGCCGGTCTTTGGCTTGCCGTGCTCGGCTTGACTCAAAACACTTAAATTCGAAATCGAGATTTTTATTTATTCTTTGTTCGAGCTCGACTGGATAAGCTAAACTCTCAACTCAAACTCGAGTTGAAATTGTTTATTTTTAGAATAAGATTTAATAATGAATAAATTAGATAAATAAAAAATATAAAAAATCTAATATTGAATTTGTACAACTAACAAGTAAAACTTCTATTGAATTATACGATTTTAAAAATTTATAAATAATTAATATCTAACTAGTTGAGATTTATTCATAATAATAATATATTATATGTCTACATATATTATTAATAGTTACACATAATATGATAACATATATCTATTTCATATGTGATTCTCACATACTAGTATATGAAATCATTAAATCTTATCGACTAATTATTGTACAAATTATAAAATATAGTTATGAAGTATATTTAATATATATACATAAGTAATTAGGTTATATATTATATATTTAATTATAAAAGTGCTATACTTATATTATTAGCTAATACATGATATATATATATATATATATATATATACGTATATAAACATATGATCATATTAGCTTGCCGCTTTTGTGTGACTTAAAATCTCCCCAAGTATCTGTTACAGTATCAACACCAAAGGAAATGAGAGTTTCTAGTAGGGAATAGCTTCAATGGGTTGTGCACTAGCTTTTACTTCTGTTTCTGATATGATCATATTACTTTGTTACAGTATAATTTCTGTTTATTCATTTTTCCACTTTGTTGGGTGAGTTCCCTTTTTATGCATATGGATTTAGTCCTGTTTATTCAGCTTCTATTAATATGCTCTTGGTGCTTTGTCTTCATGTTGTAGTTCTGTTGCATGGTGCTTTGTTAATGATGCTTGTTTTATCTTAAATTTCAATTGAGCTTGATGGAACCTATACCTTTGTCACATTCTAAATCAATTCCCGATGTAATTCATTTGGATAGGTCTATGCCTCCAAGTGATTGCCCTCTGCCTATAGCTAGTCCTAGTAAATGCCCTTCTATCACACAAAAAAGATTTCATGGGTTGTTGATACTGAGTAAACCTCTTTTTTCCTTTTCCTTTTTCCCAACCCTTTTGTCACGATTTGGGGCCTTCTACTCATTTTATATGGTGGTCACTGGTCTGGTTGGATCTGCACCTAAAGGATCTTCAAAGTGCGTTTTGTATGAAATTTAGAACCTCATTTTTATCCTCTGTTTGTGTAACTATTTTACATAGTACATATATGTAACATCTCCCAAGGTTTTAGAATAAAATCACTTTTAGAAATTCTTGGAGAAGTCGGAATGCTACTATTGAACCTAAAAACATATATATATTTTTTTTTCTAAAGGAAACGACAAGTACAAAAATTCCTTATAATAACTAGAGTCGTTTTGTATTAAAATACTAAAATTATAAATGAGAGTGCGTATAAGCATTTATTAAACTTTTTCAAAATCTATGCCATAAAAATCATAACTTAAATCTCTGCATATCATCTAGGCCACTATCACATCTCTCTGGACTAAGTCCCGTCTTGTAGCTTTATCGTCATCATTGTCCTGACCTCAGGTGGTTTAAAAATATAAAAACAAACTAAAATGAGATAACTCAACAAGAAACCAATCATAATGTAAACATATTTAACATAAGATTTTTCATAAAATACTTCATGATGAGAACTTAAAATCATGTTTGATCATGCTGATGCTTATGCTATGCATGAATGATTTATCTGAATTAACTCACTGATCTGATTTATCTGACTAATCTTACTTATCTGGCTGACCAACACACTTAACTCTGTGTGCAAGGTTGTGCACTAACTTCCCCTGTTGCAGCAAAGGAAGCTGACTGTGCAGTACTTGAGTATACTATGGTGGACCACGCTTGAGTCCGTGGCTTGCACGTCCACCTTGAAACTGCATTGGTACCATGTATCTGAATGACCATTTGATTAACTGTTATGAGTTTATCTTACACTTGATCTTATAAAAGCTTATGTGTTTTATACAAATATGATATGCTTGAGATGCATAATACATACATAACTATAATATGCAAAATGAAACATGATGAATGACGTGCTTGCAAATATCATGACATGCATGGTACATAAACACTGGTTTCGAAAGAACTGGTTTTAATAATAATATTTATAACTAGCTAATATATGTTAATCCTAATTTATAATCAACTACTTACCTTGTAGTGTTGCTTCCAAAATTTTTGACACAAAATAAATCAAGACACTGAATTGGGAGGTTTATGGTTTTTTTTCAAATAATACGTGAAAGATAGATATTTATAGAGAGATTTGGAAGATGGTGGTGACAAGTTTGAGTTGGACTCAGTTAAAGAGTTTTAACGTGAAGATGACTTGTAGAATTGTATCTCTATTGGAATAGGATGCCAACGAGTTCGAGTTCAATGCGGACTCGGTCACGATCATTCAAAAAGAGAGTTTGAGTGTAAAAACATGATCTAGTAGTTCATTTAATGTAGAATTTGGAAGTGATTGAGACTGTGTAGGAAACTTCAATTGATGATGAGTTTAAATTAAAATAAATTTCTAATAGTCAATCTTTAAATTCTAAAAGAGTCTAACTTATTTAATAAATAATAAATGAGATTTAACCTAGTTATTAAGCCTAATTAAAACTCTTAATCAATCTCAATAATTTATCGCTAGTGGACTTATCCAATATGGTCTATTAAATATAATTTAGGCCCAAAACAATTATCAATAGTTTGACCTTAGAATTATTAGCCGGGTCATTACTATATATCTATGGATTGTATATTGGGACCAAAGCCACCAAACTAAAAGGTTTTCGAATGCTCTCTAGTTCAATTTCAGCTTCTAATGGAAATTTGGACCCGAAACAATTCGAACCAAAGTTTGTCTTAGAATTCATTCAGCTGCATAGCCTAGCCAAATATCTAAGTGTTCATTTCATTATGTATTCCCTGACATGATAAATGATGTTACATCAAAGAAAAGATGATTAAAATGTAGATGAATGGCATTTCGAGTGCTGGCATAAACTATGTTACATTAATATATATGGATTGAGCAAGTTTAATAGCCACGCATATGATGTTGGGGCTTGTGTAGTAAATGAAGAAATTCATGGACCTAACTCATCTCATAAAACCGGTTCTACAAACGAGGATTGCTCATTCTTTCTAAATATGCCCAAGACCTTGTTCACAAGCAATGTGTGATTATTACTTAACAATAAACTATTATGTTACATTTTTTGTTAATCTTCAAAGTCCCATACCAATGTTGAGCAATGAAATTTAGTACTGAAATAATCATTCATTTGGTCTTACTGGTATATAATGATGTTATGATATTTTCTTGCATAGAGCTCTTTCATGAATATGGAACAAGGATGAAGTATGTGATGGAGCTTCTGTACAAGGCCATGGCAAAGTCATTGAAGTTGGGAGAGGAATTCTTGATAGATAAGAAGAGGCCATTCAATTTGTAGTTGATTCACACTCCTTCATGATGGTTGTTTGTAATTGATGCCTCTTGAATACTCGAAGTGTTCAAACAAACACTAGCATAATTTTATTACTTTTATTTGTATATTTTTTAATGTTTTACACAATTGCAAAAAGTCAATAGCGTTTCTAACGTTCATCTCCTATCACTCTTTGAACGCGATATGTATCATAATTTCAAGTTAGCCTTCAATGTGGCCAATTGCACTTTTTATTTATTTATTTTATCTCGAGCCAAACTTTCTTCAAATTAATTGCAACTCAATATGCCAATACAATAATCTCCTCATTTAAATCCAACTCCCATTTATGTTTTATAACGACACAGGATTGATGTGACTAAAAATAAACAAGATCAAACAAAATTATCGCTTGACGTCTTATTCAAGATTAAAAAGTTCAAGAATTAAACTACATGCATTTTGATGGGTCCACGAGTGCACTTTGAGTCGACTTTTTATTATTAAGAAATAATCAAGAATTGGTAAAAAGGATTTTTATTTTTTGTGTAGAATGGTAATCAAACCTTTTCTAGTAAAAAAAAAAATAAGAAGGAAAAACTGGTCGGGTTAGAAAAACCCTATTCTTCCAAAAAAAATGTTCAGGTCGGTATTTGGGAGTGTCTGTTTCAGAAGTCACTTAAATCAGGTTGGATGAACAGTGCTAAGTGTCATGATGGGTGATGGATGGTGGCTATGAAATCAGTTGCATTGATCACAAACCCTACATCGAAAGCACTTGGCCGCCAATGGTGGTCATCCAAACAAATTCTGGAAATTTTCCATTTTTAACGGTGTTTGGTCCCGATTACATATAAGAAAATGCTATGTTGCTCCTCCAAAGTGACCTCTCACTTTGGCCGCTAGTGTGAAAGTGTGTTTTTTTAATATTTAAAAAAAAATACACTTTTGCACTAGTTGTTAAAGTGAACAGTCACTTTGGAGGCAGAGTAGTAGCGCGCGCGCACACACAGATATATATATATATATATATATATATAAGAGCAATGGGCTTACTCCTCCTTTTATTTTTCTGCATGTAAATAGCTATATATAACCATAAAGAATGAACAACCAAAAGAATATATAGTTACACCAAATACATGAATTATAGGAGTAATTTCTTAACTAAGTTGATTTTGGAGGTTGAAAATGACTCAATATTGTAAGACGTTGCTACTTGTAAGTGGTGATCTTGACTTACAAGATCTTAACTTGAGGCTCCAAATCTTGGATATAAGATTTTTTTACTAAAGTTGGAGGTTTTACCTGAATGGCTCCTAACATCTGCAAATAGTTTAAGGAGCCTACATATCAATCATTGAAAACTTTTAAGGTCATGCCAAAATGTTTGCCAACTCTGAAATAACTTGAGACATTGAAGATCACTGGTTGTGAAGAGTTATCATCTTTACTGAAGGGGATTCATCATATGAGCTAGAACATTAAGGACTGCCTAAATAATGCCAGATTAATCCTAGATGGGTACAAGCTTTTTCTCTCGGGTTTGGAGCTTGCCCTAGGGTTTCGTGCATGGTGATGCCTGTCGCCCTGTCAGCCTCCTCTGGGTTCTAGCCTACGATGATGCAGGAAAGAATCAGGAAAACATGGGGGTGCAGATTATGGGGTCTGCTAAGCCTATAACGTTTGTTATGGGTCATTTTTATGCGGATATTGTGGTGAATAGGCCTAAGCCTTTACCAGAGATCATTGATCTTCCGTTTAGAGAACCACCATTTAATGATGGCGAGATGTTCTTCCTTTTCTCTAAGGCAGTGATCAATAAGTCAGCTGAGCCTTTTCATTTCACAGTTGTCCTGAAATTTCTACGTTGAATACCTTCTCTGGATTATGTGAGAGGCTTTATTAAAAATCGTTGGAGTTTACATTCTATGCCGGTGTTGGGACAATTGAAGAATCCTCGTAATTTGCTGGTTAGATTATCTAATGAGGAAGATTTTGTGATTGTGATGGCGAGGGGTAACGCAAAAATTCAAGGTGTTCCTTTTCGAGTTTTTCGTTAAACTCCTAATTTCAATGAAGAAGAGGATTCTCCTTTGGTGCCTGTTTGGATCTCTTTGCCAGGATTACCCCTAAATTATTTTCATGTCTCAATCTTGAAGAGCATTGGAGAAGGATTTGGGCATTTTTTGAAACGTGATAATGCCACTGCATGTGTTATGAGGCCATACACAACCAGAATTTGTGTGGAAATGGATGTATCTAAACTTCCACGTTGTCATTTCTGGTTGGGTCCCTCTGGGCTTGAGTTGAGTCATTATCAAGAGGTCGCCTATGAATCTATTCTGACATTTTATGGGTGGTGTCAGAAACCTTGAATCAAAGTGTGGGTTTAAAGAAAAATCTATGGAGAAAGGCAAGGTGAAGGTTGTGCAGGAGGATGGTGGGAAGGGGAATTTGAAACAAGTTTGGAAGGTGGTTGGGGTAAAAAAATTTCTCAATGTTGAGGATGATTTCGAAAAGGTAGATGAGCGTAAATCCAGACGAGAGGCGATTCTAGCAGGGATTCGTGGTCGAAAAGGTGATGGGGTTCAACGTTCGACGGAGGTTTTATTTGCAAGTTTTAATGGTGAATTGTTCACTCAACATCAATTGCACCTTGAACTTGATCCAGGATCTTTTTTTAATATGCGGGAGGAGCCAATGAACAATGCTAGTGGTTTGATTTCAAATTCTGGGAATAAAAGTTTGCATAAGGACAACTCTCATTTGAAGATGAACAAATCTAATGAAAGTTGGTTTGATCAGTCGGAAAGGGAGTGACTATGGCAGATTTTGATGAACTGAACGATGGCTTTTTATCCCCAAGAAGCTCGTTGAAAATTATAGATGATGCCTTGGAGTATGAATTATGTAGGAGAAGCATATAGGGCAGTGGAGGAGGAGGAGGAAGGAATGGTCAAGATGGATAGGATGTATGTAAATTCAGTGTTGGATAAGGAGGATGATGATGATATGGAAGAACTGACTGCGAAATGTTATGAGTCAGACATTGATGTTAATGCTCCGATTAAGCATCTTTGGGGTGTTAAAAAAAAGAAAGCCATTGTAGTTCTGGAAAGGACTACACGTTCTAATAAGCCTTTCTTTATGAATATTCTTACATAGAATATTAGGGGTATTTATTCGTCGAAAGCTAGATTGCGACGTATTATGAATAAACATAGGCCATCGGTGATGGCTTTATTAGAATATTTTATTTTTGTTGATAAGTCAAGCGTCGGGCTAGGTGGTTGCATCTTCCAAACTTTTGTCATAACATAGAAGCTGGAGGCAAAGTGTGGTTGTTTTGGCATGACGGGATTGAATTTGAGTTGCTCTCTATTATGGATCAAGTGTTAACTGGCTGGTTTTCTTGTGGACATACTCGTGTATTAGCTACTTTTGTGTATGCTAGTTGTTTCCAACAACAGCGTCAGTTTCTTGGGCGTTATCTTTGTGATATGAATGTGGATGGTTATCCATGGTTTCTAGGAGGAGATTTTAATATAATTGGGGCGAAAATTGAAAAACTTGGTGGTGTTTTCCAATCTTCTAGAGCCATTATGGATTTCAATAATTGTATCCAAGCATGTGGTTTGCTTGATATTCCTTTGGCTGGTCAGAGGTTTTGATGGTGCAATAAGAGGTTAGGAGGTGGTAGATTTTGGACACAGCTTGATAGAGTGGTAGTAAATACCGAGTTCTTGGCCTCGTTTGCAGATGGGAGGATGGAATATTTATCTAGAACATCATCGGATCACTGCCCGATGGTTACTGAGTTGGTTCGTGAAAGATGGAGTGGGCCTCAACCTTTCCAATTTCAGCGCATGTGGTGCACTCATAATAATTTTCTGGAGGTTGTACATGAATGTTGAAAGTAGGAAGTCACTGGTTGTGCTATGGTGAGGGTGAGTTTGAAGTTGAAATTGAAACAGGTGTTGAGGAAGTGGAATGTTGAAGTCTTTGGTAGGGTTGAGATGGATCTTAAAGTCATTGAAGAAGATTTGATTGCTTTAGAACATAATGTGATTGATAACTAGTCGCAAGAAGCTAAAGCCGAGCTATTGTTATGTAAGCAAAAACATCTTCAATATTTACATTGCCAAGAAATTATGTGATGTTAAAAGTCGAGAATTAAACAACTCAAGGAAGGTGATTCGAATATGGCATTCTTTCATGCGTCGCTTAAGTGTATGAGGAAGAATAAAATTATAAATCACATGTTACTTGAAGATGGTCAAGTTCTTAATATAGCGGATAATGTTCATAATGGCACATTGACTTTTTTCCAAGAACTCCTTTTGATGTCTGCGGTTTCTAGTGATGAGGAAGCCATGAGTTTATTAACTCTTTCTATTTCAGATGAGGATAATTTTCTTTTGTGCATGTCTCTTTTGATGGAGGAGGTAAATGAGGCTCTTCGGTCGATCCCTCAAGATAGTAGCCCAGGTCCTAATGGTTTCTCGGTAAACTTTTTCCAGCATGCTTGGGAATCTGGGATATTATTAACTTAGTAGGAAAGTTGAGGTGCTTCAGGTTATAGGATTTGTGGAAGGGCAATGGCCTTGTAATTATCTCGGAGTTCTGTTACATGTGGGGAGGCTAACAATCCGTTTGTTTGATCCGCTGATTATCAAAGTGCAGAAAAAACTGGCAAGTTGGAAGAGAAAAATTTTGTCTTTCGGGGGAAAAATTATTCTTATCAAACATGTGCTAAGTAGTATGTCCATTCATATTTTATCAGTGTTGAATCTTCCAAAGAGTGTGTATAAAGCTTTAACTTCCATTTTTTCCAATTTTCTTTGGGGTGCTGGTGAAGATTCAAAGAAAAGAAAATGAGTGGCTTGGTGTAAAATTTGTTTATAGGTGGAAGAGGGTGGTTTGGGCATCTGAGATCTCTCAGAAGTGCAATCTTCATTATTTATGAACTTTGCATGAAAATTGCTTGTAGGAAATTCTTTATGGCTGAATTTTTCAAAAAGAAATATGTTGGGGAAGCACATCTGGCATTAGTATTGAGTAACCAACGGGGCACTAGATTTTGGAAAGGGTATTATGTCTATGCTTCCTTTGGTGATTAGTAATACAAAATATTTGGTTCGCCGTGGGGATATCAATTTTTGGTATGATAGTTGGATGGGGGATGGAGCTTTTGCAGCGTCTCTTGAGGTGAGGGAAGATCATTGTCTGAAAATTAATTCGGTACTTGCTAATTCTGGTTGGGATGAACATAGGTTACGTGATCTTGTGCCAGCGGAATTTGTGAATACAATTGTAGCATCACAGGTTCATCTGCGAACTGGTTAGGATATACTCATTTGGATGCTGAAAACTAAAGGGGTTTTAACACTAAATAGGCATGAGAGATTATTCGCAAGAAAGAAATTTTTTGTCCATGGAGGAAATGGCTTTGGCATAAGCATGTTTCAAAAAAGATGCCTTTTGTTTGTTGGAGAGCTTGGAAGGAATCATTACCTGTGGATGATTTGATTACGAAACTTGGTATTCAAATAGTTTCCAAATGTAATTGTTGTTGTTCTCCTCAGATTGAAACTATTAATCATGTATTGTGCGAAGGCGAGGTGGCTCGAAAAGTGTGGGACTATTTTGCTGCTGTCTTTGGTATAAGGCTTCCTCAAATGCGATCTTGGTAGGGAGTTGTGAATGTCTGGTGGTTCCATGCGTCCCTGTCTTCACAAGCTGGTTTGTGTATAGGCATTACGCCCATTTTAATTACTTGGGCTCTTTGACGCTCAAGGTGTGTGACACGTATGAAATTAGATGTAGCATCAAATTGGGGGGTTGTAGTCCGTGTTGTGAAAGGATTTTTACTGGATATTTCTTCTCAACTTTGGCGCTTTACAAGACTGACTAGGAGAGATGCAAGTATATTGAAGGAGCTTAATTGTCCTATTGTGCCTATTACTATCAAACCTCCCAGAGTAGTAGTTTGGTCAAGGCCAAGGAGTAGGTGGTTCAAGCTTAATGTAGATGGTGGTTCGAATGGTAATCCAGCCCTGTTGGTGGTGGGGGCATTATTTGGGATGATCGTGGCCGTAACTTGGCGAGTTTTGCACACTTGTATGGTGTCTCGACTAACACGCTTGCTAAGGGGTGTGCTTTATTAGATGGTTTGAAAATGGCGCAACAGCTTGGCATTAGAAAATTGTTGGTTGAGTCGGACTCTAAAGTAGTGGTGGGTTGGCTGAGGTCTGGTACTTGCAATTTATGGTACATATGAGATTTTTGGGAAGAAATTCAAACTTTGTTTCAGCTGTTGAACTGTAGTATTTGTTATATCTATAGAGAAGCCAACATGGTAGCAGATTTTTTAGTAAAGGAATGTACTAAAAACAAGATCATGGCTTTTGATGGCAACGACGTTGGCCCTGGGCATTTGCGGACGGATTAATTTGGAATTGCCTTATTTATGTAGATAAGTCCTTGAGTCTTGATTGGATGTATATGGTTATTCATCCGCCTCAGTGAAGGATTTTTAATAAAGCTGGTTCTATTCTCAAAAAAAAAAAAAAAGAAAAAAAAGAGAAAAAAAAGAAGCTAGAACATTAAGGAAATTGAAGATTAAAAATTGTCCAAATTAAACTCGTTACCCTTTTAGAAGACTGGTCCAACGTACAAGAGGTTGAACTTGATTTTAAAATGCCGAAGATCATGAAGAAGAAGAAGATGTTCCAGTAAGTTGATTTTGTCATCTAATTTTGTATCATCTGATTATGAATGATCTAATAAATCGATATTATAACCAAATTTTATTATATATTCTCCCCTTAAATTTTATGTATCTTATATATATATGCATGAATTTGCAGCTTAATTCGCCTTCCATTTCCATGAGCAACAATTCAAGCTATTGCATGCATGCTAGTCTGAATTTGCTCATGTTATTTATTCTCAAAGAAAAACATTGAAATATGTATATATATGGTATACAAAAAACTCCTCCACCCTTTCTTTGGATCTCCTATTAATTTCTCGGTGGAGTAATATCCTAGAAAAATATTAATACGAGAGGCAAGCCGAGCGGACAAACAATGAATAATATTTTGTTGAATATCAATGTGGGTTTTCCCTAGCTAGTGCGTGCTCTTTGAGGGGCAAAATATTGCATAACACGACCTTAATTATAATTTAATTACCAAAAGAAAACTTGTCGCCTGCATGCATTCAGTCACCCATGCAAGCAGAAGGCTCAAAGTCAAATTAGGTCAACATTTGGGATAGTCCGACGGTGGAGGAGGCAACTTCTGATTAGGGAGCTTCCCATCCTGGACAATCCAGGCCATCCTTAAACCCCAGCTGAGATGGACATCGAAGTGGCAATGCATCAGCCAAACACCTGTGTTTTATGTCAAAAAAAAGAAAAAGAGATCATGATAAAGACAAATTCGTTACACATGACCTCCTAGATAAATTAGAAGGTTGGATTTGTGAAAGAGACAGAATGTCCATCATTAGATATACCTAACGTCGTAATCATTAATTAAGAAAAGAAATGGTTAATCTTTTTTCACCTGGGTTGTCTGCAATGAATCGAATCGCCACCCAACCACCGGCTGGCACACCAACGGTGTTCCTTTCAACCGGGTCAACGAGGTTAAAGTTGGCAGGGTCTTTGTTGGGATTAAAGTTGCCAAAACCTTGGCCAACAACAAAGAAGTTGAAGCCATGAAGATGGAGAGGATGGCTCTCGGCACCCAAAATGCTAGTGTCTTGCATCACTAACTCCACACTTGTGTTATATTGCAGCACCACCACTTTGGTTCCATTGCTCACACGTGTGTTGTTGGGTGGAGTGCCGGTGTAGTTGAATGGTCGGAGAGGAGAGCTTGGAAAATCAGTGGTGTAAACCCCATTTGATCTCCCAGAGAAATGTGCTTGGAGGAGTGCTGTTGTGGGGAGAATAAAGGAGACGTTATTAACTGACGCTGCAAACTTGGAGCTGTTGTTTGGACCTTGGCAGGTTTGGTTTTTGGGGCAAGGGTTGCTTCCAAGACCTATGGTGAAGAAGAACCGCTTCTGCACAGTTTGGGGTACGTTGGCAGGGAATTTAGCATTGGCCAAGCTTCGAAATTTCCTGGTGAAATTCATGACGAAGGAAGTGGAGATAGTGGAATTCATTGGAGGGAGTTTGGGTCTGAGAAGTGGTCGTTTTTTCAATGGGGTGGGAGGAGAAGAAGAAGAAGTTGATGGATTCTCGTATTCAAGAATGCCGGCCACCGTGGAGTTGTCGAAGGTGCCCAGACCGGTGAAATATGGTCTGGCTAACATGAGGAATGTAGTATTGGGGTCGTGGGGCTTTGTCTTCAGAAGAACATTAGTGGTCTGTCCTGGTGTGAGGACCAATACATTGGTCTTGAAAGGCTTGATGTAAACTGCATCTGCTTCGACAATGGTTAGGCTGTGGTTTGCTATGCTGAAAAAGAGCTCGTCGTTGAGTGCAGCGTTGATCAAACGGAGAAGATATGTCTTCCCCGGCTTTACCTTTAGCCTGTACGTAGCTGCAAAGCGCAATAGCAGAAGCAAGTACACATGACTTTGTGGTGAATTGGCACGACTCTGTTAATTAAGTGATAATTAGGTACCTTTCTTAGAACAATTGTACAAAGGTCCGGGAAGTCCATTAATGGTGTAGGCATCGGAAACATTTGGAGCGGCTCCAGTCTGAAGAGCCTGGCTAATAACTGCCTCTGGATCAACATTCCACCACTCTCCTATTATATATAGTTAATGATCAGTAATTAATTTATAGTCAATTAATATAAGTATATATAATTATTAATTTGGTCATATTCAATCTGAAAATTAATGATCTACGTACCAAATATGATGGGCGGGACCTCCTTGTGTGGTTTGGCAAAAGGGTAGGATGCATTGCGCTTGGGGAGGATGATAAGGGATCCATAGACGGTAGCCCTAAGCCATGAGATGTGGGCATGCCAGAAGAGAGTTCCTCTTTGGCCAACAATGGTGAAGTTGTACACGTAACTCTGCCCAGTTTGAATAGGGCATTGTGTTATATATGATGGCCCATCGAACCATCCACTCCTGAGTTGTCTGATTCCATGCCTGTTTAATTTTTCAAAGATCGTGCATGGAAATTATATGATAATAGTGCAGCTAGCAGTATTGAATATCTAGCAGCTAGGCAAGTTTCGATCGAGTCTAATTGTTAGAAATATCATGTGGAATCGTACGTACCAATGGATGCTGATGTTGTTTGGAACGTGATTGACCACCTTAACTACCAATCTGTCACCTTCTCTAGCAAAAACACGAGGCCCGGGGAACTTCCCATTGACTGTCACCATGCTCTTTGTGTGGCACAATCGGGTGACATTTTGCAACCTTATCTGGGAATTAAAAAAAAAGTAAGTTAAGTTTCACATAAATAATTTTTTTTTTTCGAATTTACCAGCCACATGATCTAAACACAAAATTATCTAAGAGCTAGTCAAGGTAAGTACTAGTACGTACATCAAATTTGTAGTGCCTTGTAACGCTTGCATGCTTTGCAAAAGCAACCTCAGGAAAGACCCAGAGAGAGTTAATGGCAAAGAGAAAAGCCACAACAAATGCCGGTGATGCTGGATGAGAAGCACCCATTTTTCTTGGTCGACCGACAAAATCTTTGACAAGCATAAGACCTGACACGAAGAGAGAACCAATACCTTAATTAACTTGGCTTCCTTTAGCCCTGCAGTGGTTCACCAAAGCCTGTAAGGGTTGCTTTTATAGACATATAACCAGTGCAGCTGCATGGGGATGTTTGGTTGATTAGGTACAGTAGTCTAAATAATTAGTTGCGGGTTAGGGAAAGACGACAATTACCAACTGTACGTGCGTTGTTGGAGTGTCATTACTTAAAGTTGATTCAGTTCATTTTTCTGTCAATTTGATGTTAATGATCAGTCGGCCATCGCTACCCTCGTTAGGTCCTTATAACGACGTTCGTTAGTTAATCTAAATCATGTACTTCTGAAAAATATGGGGTTGATCAACTAGTACTCTATCATTCAGGGAAAAAGAAAGTATTCAGGAGAAAAAAAAAAAAAATAGTAATCTGGCTGACAGTCGATTGAGCTTGAATTACTAATCTTAATTTTTTTGAGTTCATCGAAACCATTTTTGGAAGATAGCTGAGTACATAGAGACATGGGATTCAACCAGTTATGACATAAACTGTTCGAATTAGATTTTTGTTGTGTATAGTCTAACCAAAAGATCAAAAGAAAAAGGATTAAGAGAAGGGGATCAACTGAGGGCCGACAAGATCGAATATCGATTTAGCAATTTTGACACGAGTTATATTCTATGATTAGATATACATGAATTGTGCCGAATATATAATATTACTTTTCATCTTAATTTTTATCATCTTCAATGATGATATATATAATATCTATGTTGATACGGCAACGTCACATGCATTTTAAGTGTACCGTGCTTATCTAAGTATGCAGTTAATTATATATCTAAAACTAAGTATGTGGCTTGATTGACATAACTCTCAACTTTTAAAATAGACGTCTGGAATTCGAAATCCCCCCTCTTCCAAATGTATAAAAAAAAAAAAAAAGTATGCAGTTAATATAGAAAATCACTTAAATAAAGTATATATTTGTAAATGTGATTGGCCGGATAGAACAAAATCTAAGATGAATAAATAGCATCATCATTTCTATCATTTGATCACGAATACTCTCATGCATCCAAAAAACCCGTTCATCGGAGGTTGGTGAAAAAGACATTAAATATCAAAGACCCGTTACCATCTTGATCCCATGACTCCTTGTCAAACTCATCATGAACCCCCGATCGAAACCATCTAGTATTTATTCATCATCTCGATCGATGATCACTTTCGTGAAAGAGAACGTACGTCTCGATCGTAGGGATCATGGATACTCCCGGTTGGTGTTTGACAGGCCTCCTAATCTCAATGTTGCCTTAAGATTAGGAAAGTCTTCGAAAGAGAAGGACATTTGACCCGCCTACCTACATATTCTAATTTTAAGCAATTAAAGTAATTATATATTATGACAGGCCGGATCGATTTCTGTTCACGTTTTGAGGCTAGCTAGCCTTGATAGCTAGATAGCTAGCTCCCATCATGAAGTTAATTGAATGATCAACACGCTGCATGCAGCAGCTAGGCCGGATCGATCATGATCAACCTCTTATCAAAACAATTAATAAGCTTCTGGATCAAGAGTAGTACGCGTACCTAATTGACTTTATGGCCGAACATATATATAATTTTCACTTATCATCCGTACTTTCGAATTGAAGTTCAGTACCATATAATTAATACTATATATTAAAATTTTGTAGTTGCACCAACTAAGTACGCTCATGTATATCTATCTCTACGATTTACACCTCTTACCTACAACTTCCATACATACTATATCAACTATATATTTTGTATATGTGTATGTATATGCAACTTTTAATAAAAACGTACGTGTGAGATTTACGACATTCCTTAATTCTAAAGAAGTGATCACTATAATATTACTCACCACCCCAAGCCACCTTTATGATCCTTTGGTTGCAGGTTGCTAAAGACGTTCCGCATGAGTACAAAACACATGATCCACAACAGCCAAGAAGTAGGAAGCTAAATCTTGCCACAAATTAGCATGAGTAACAGGTGATTTATGTGTGAAATGAGAAATCACTACAAGTCCAAAAAATTTAAGCTAATGAAAATAAATAAATTTACACATTTATATTTATCTTAATATTAAGTACATCGGTTCAAGTTACTTAAACTGGTTTCAATTATGAGAAGAATATAGAAAAACACAAGGTTTAAGACACGCGATAGTAGAAATTCATGCATGTCAAGCTTTTGAGGAAACAAAAACCTTATCTTTAATTAACTTCTTGTTTGTTTTCCATTACACGATCGAGCTTATCTTTTATTTTTAAGGAAGAGAGATTGTAGTTCTAATTTTATTAATAACCCTTACTTTTGCCGGAGGAATACCATGTACAAAGCAAGAACTTGGGGGTTAAAAAATCCCAAATCAAGTCCTGTGCAAAATGTAGGAAAACAGAGAAGCTATAGAGGAAGAATGCAATCTGTACTTTTCATTACTTGATCAAAAATTGAAGTGAAAAATTACTATACAATCAGTTTGTATATATAGATACAATGACCATTTATAACTTTCCATCTGGACCACTAATACTCATATTTGGATAACTAACTTAACTGCCAATTTCATGAATGTGAACCTTTTGTTTCTGTTTGGCCTCTTGAGCTTTTAATTCCAGACCTTCTATATGACTTTGTAAACTCCAACACCCTCCTTTTTTTTTTTTTTGATAGAAAATGAGAATTTCATTCATCAATTGGAAACAAACGATTACAGACACTCATCAAACCAAACAGTTTGAGAAATACAGTCTGGAATACTATTCCACCAAAACTCCATACTATCAACCTTACAAGCATTTCTAGCTAATTTGTGAGCTACCCTGTTGCCTTCCCGGTATACATGAGAAAAAGAACATAAAACAAAGCAACTAGCCAGCTTCTTTATCTCGTAGTAAATCACGCCCAGCAAAGAATTTGTCATGCTATCACCATTTAGGGCCTCAATGCTTAGTAGGCTGTCACTTTCCACAATCAGATGGGAAACACCCATCGTAACACATTATTGCATTCCTCTAAAAATGGCTAGAAGCTCTAAACTTTCGGATCCTTCCAAGAGAATTTCCACACGACTGAAGGCCATCAGAATTCTGCCTTTCTCATCTCTCAGCACAGCCCCTACTCCAGCCTTATCCCACCCAGGAAACGTAGCAGCATCCACATTGAGTTTCAGACTTCCAGCCGAAGGTGGATTCCACTTGTAGAACTTCAGGATCTCACTTCTTGGCTTTATACTGGCTTGAGCATGGCTTCTCAGCAGGACATGAACACTCTCAGCAACACTAGCAGTCCCCAACAGAATCTGCTCAATCACAAATTTATTCCTACGATGCCATAATCCCCACGCCAAAGCAAAAAATGTGCACATTTTTTCAGCCATATTTCTTTCACACAGTTGCATAGCCAAATCCACCAAAGACATCTGCTTATCCCTTATTAACTCAGGGAGATAAAACCTCCATAAGTCTTGCACAGCCCCACAATGAAAAATAGCATGAGCAATATTTTCCTCTTCTGATAAACACATCCTGCAAGTTGCATTCGGTATGACCTTTCTCTTTACTAAATTCACTGCAGTTGGTAGGCTATCTTTGCATGCACGCCATGCAAAAATTTTTAGCTTGTTAGGCACTTTCATCTTCCATAACTGCTTCCAGAATTTCTGCTGTGCTTGCATGTTGGAAGATTCGGCAATATGAGGGCCAGCATGGGAGGAGATAAGTCTATAGCAGCTTCGCACACTAAATTCCCCATTTCGTTCATGAGCCCAAACCCTCCTATCTTCCACATTATCAGAGCATAGAGGAATTTTTAGAATATCGGAGACTAAACTTGGATTGAAGAGAGTTCTTAACTTTTGAATATCCCACATTCTAACATTATCAACAAATAAGGAATCAACCAAAGGCGGGTTTAATCCCTCACATTCCCTAACCCCTTCTGCCACTAAAGAAATATGACCCGGAATCCACTTGTCTTGCCATATGTGGACAGCCCTTCCATTCCCTATCCGCCACCTACACCCCGCTTCTAACCATTTTCGGGCCTCCCAAATCCCCCTCCAAGTAAAAGAGGGATTTCTACCCAACCCAGCTTTCATAAAACTGGTATGAGGAAAATACTTTGCTTTAAATAATTTATGCAAAAGAGACTCTTCATTTTGAGACAACCTCCACCCCTGTTTTGCAAGAAGAGCAAGATTAAAAGTTCTTAAATCTTTAAATCCCAAACCTCCACAATACTTTGCCTGACACAGCTTATTCCAGCTCAGCCAATGCACTTTCCTCTCATTTCCTTTTTGTCCCCACCAAAATTTAGCCATCATACCTTCTAATTCAGCACAAAAAGTAGCTGGTAATAAGAAACAGCACATAGTATAGGTTGGGATTGAAAGAGCTACTGCTTTCAGCAGAATCTCTTTTCCCCCTTGTGACAACAAATTCTCCTTCCATGCTTGAAGCTTTTGCCAGACCCGTTGTTTGATTGATTGAAAAGCACTCTTTTTTGGACTTTCCTATAACAGGTGGAAGACCCAAATACTTTTCGTATTGCTGTATTTCACCATTACTCCAAAGGCTTTTGATCTCATTTTGGTTCTCCATGCTCACATTTCCACTAAACACGATTGCTATTTTTTCTTTATTAATTCTTTGCCCGGAAACAGCTTCGTATCTTGCCAATAAAGTTTGTATCCTTCTGTTTTCTTCCACCTCAGCTCGACAAAAAACAACACTATCATCGGCAAAGAGCAGATGATTTATAGTTGGCGCCCCTCGACATATTTTCAAACCAGAAATCTCTTTTTTCAGCCCCGCAATTCCTAGTAAAGAAATCAGTCCTTCGGTACAGAGAAGGAAAAGATATGGAGATAGAGGGTCGCCCTGCCGTAACCCTCTAGTAGGAACAATGGGACCTCTTGGCACACCATTAATCAAAGCCGAAAAAGAAACAGTCCCAATACAACACATTATCAGCTCAATGAACCTCAAATTAAAACCCATCACTTCCATGACCGACTTTAGAAACCCCCATTCGACTCGGTCATATACCTTACTCATATCGAGCTTTAAAGACATAAATCCTTTTTTTCCTTTCTTCTTGTGCTTTAAGTAATTTATCAACTCATAAGCAATCAGCACATTATCAGATATAAGACGCCCAGGGACAAAAGTACTTTGACTCTCACTAATTATATTTGGCAAGACAAATTTAAGGCGATTCGAGATCACTTTAGCAATAAGTTTATAAGACACATTATATAAGCTAATGGGACGAAAGTCACTCATTTTAGTAGCACACTTCTTTTTTGGAATCAAAACGATGTATGTATGATTTAAAATAGATGGAAAAGAACCTGAATTGAGGGCTTCCAGCACTGCTGCCGTTATGGTATCACCAACCACTTGCCAATATTTTTGATAAAATATTGGCGGCATACCATCTGGCCCCGGGGCCTTTGTAGGGTTCATCTGATTCAGCGCTTCCTTAACCTCCTCTGCTGTGAATTCTTTTGTCAAATTCTGGTTCATCTCACTTGAAACTCGACCAGCCAAAGGTGCCAAGAAATCCAAGGAGTTCACATCACAGCTCGGGGCAGAGCTTGTAAATAAATTCTGGAAATAGTCTAGGATGACCCTATCACGCTGAGAATTCTCTTGCCAACATCCCCTCTCATCTTGGATCTTCAAAATCAGATTCTTCCTCTTTCTCTGAGATGCCTTCATATGAAAGTATTTAGTGTTACTATCACCTTCTTTGAGCCATAGAGCTTTTGATCGTTGTCTCCACATAATCTCTTTTCTCTCCAACCAAATTTGTACTTCATCTCTTGCAAAGTTCATAGCTTCTGTGGAAACCAAATCCGGGCCCCTCTCTTGTAAACTAAGTAACTTTTGCTGTGCTTTACTGAGCTGAGTATGAACCTTTCCAAAGCTATGTTTATTCCATCCCTGTAATTTAGCTCCACAATCTTGAATTAAACCAGGAACAGCCGCCATATTTTTAGGGACATCACGCCTTCCCCAAACACCTTTTATGATATCTTCACAAGCTTGCTCGCCCACCCACATGGCCTCAAATTTAAAGGATTTTTTAGAACCGTTATGGCAAGGGACCCCCTCCAAATTCACCCAAATGGGCAAATGATCCGAGTAGGCTGCCACCCCATGTGTAACTCTGGCATTCGAATAGCTGTCCCACCAAACAGAATTGACTAAGAATCTATCAAGCCTTTCACTAATGCATTGATTCCCATGTCTCCTATTTGACCACGTAAACTTTGGACCTGAGAATCCTAAATCCCTCAAATTACATTCTTCGACTACCTCTCTAAAATCATAAAGTTGACTGTCAGGTCTAGGTCTGCCCCCACATTTTTCATGAGAATACATCACTTCGTTAAAATCCCCCATCACCATCCAAGGTTCATCATTTGCACGACACAGCATTCTAACCAAATTCCAAGTTTGGTATCTTAAATGAGTCTCGGGATACCCATATATAGCAGTTAGAAACCACTTTCCCCCCCTCAAATTGGAATCCTTTATCACAGCATTTACATGATTCATGGAGTAACTAGTTACAGAAAGATCAACTTCGGCATCCCACAATAGCGCAATACCCCCTTTTCTACCCTGAGAACTAATAGCTAAGCAATTTTTAAAACCCAACTTATACTTACAAGATTCAGCTTCACGAGTGGTCAATCTAGTCTCCTGTAAAAACAGAACCTCGGGCGCTTCCCTCTGTATAAGGTCACAGAGTGTACGAATGCCACGTGGGTTCCCAAGCCCACGTGCATTCCAACTACAAATTTTCATGGCTCCCGGCGGTGCTGATCCATAGCCACCGCCGATATTTCTGGTTTTTGCATTTTCTTCGCAGCCTCAGACTGACCTACTTCAGCAACATCAGAATAGACTTGAAGTCGCTTCACTGGTCTTAAGCTCAAAGACTCCTCTGCAACAGACCCCCTTCGTTTTCTGGATGTCACTTTCACAGACACAGCTCCATATAAACTAGATGTCGTTTCATGCACTAGCGAAGTGCGTTTCCACTTTTTGCTTCGTAGCCCATCCGGTTTATTAACAGGCTTATTGTTGTCGTTAACCCCTGTAATATTGAGCCCCACAGCTTCTGGCCCACCAGGCCCACTCAATTCACTGGCAACAGCACCCGACTTGTGACCCGCAACTTCCATGGCCTCCTTTCCAGAACCAGCGTTCTCCTCCATTTCAATCAGCCCCAAACTTTCTCCGCCACTTCCATGGACTCCAGCCGTATCTGCCATAGGTTCCGCGTGATTTCCTGGCGGGGAAGACATCATTTCCTCCGCTACCTCTGTCCCCTTTTCCGTAGCATTCGTTGGTTCCCCAGATTTTTCCTCAGTGTGTTTTACTGGGTTGAGGCCTCTGTTTTTTCCAGCAGAAACCCGGACCCCAAATCCATTACCCGCACGCAACCACGGACCATAGGGAAAATCCTTCCCTGTATACACCTCCGGTCCCCGTTTGACATTAGCACAGTCCCTTTCTCCATGTCCCAAGCAACCACACCAATAGCAGAAATTAGGTAATCTCTCATAGGAGAACCTAACCCACACCGGCTCACCATCCCCAATCATCAATTTAGAACCTCGAAGAAGAGGTTTATCAACAGACATGGATACCCTAACTCGTAAATACTGCCCCCATTCCATTTCCCCTGCCTCCACATCAACTATCTCAACAGACCCAATTTTTTCACCCAATAATCTACCCACATACTCATTTCGAGCCATAAGAGGTAAGTCGTGAATACGTACCCAGAATGATGCCGTCTTCATCTGAATCTGGTGAACTTGCCTTCGGCCATCAACTTCAGACATGAGCACTAGATATTTATCGAAAGACCAAGGACCTTCCCGGATAACTCTCTCCTTATCCTTAATATTCTCGAAATCGACTAAGATTAGGGTAGAATCCAGGTCTCTGAACTTTACCCCAGCCCCCAAATGCCAAGCTTTCCGCATCGTAATCTTGAAGATCTCTTTATTGTAATGCCTCTCAGTGAATAATTTCATTAACAAACACTTTCCTCCACTCCGAAATACATCAGCTAACTTTTCCGGTTCCAAGACCACTTCCTCATTTTCCGTCTCAGTCAAGACGAGACGTTGGTAGAGATGGTGGAGGGACTCCTCCATTTGGTAACCCAGTTGGTACCTAAGCCAATATACGGCACAGGCGGCCGTGAAAAGCCCCTACGTAGATATCCTAGAAAGGAAACCTAGAGAGGAAATATTTTGACACCTAATATTATTAGAGTAACCCAGATCCAACACCCTCCTTTAAGATGAGAATGGATATTAATCATTCCCATCTTGCAAATAAGATAATGAAAACTGAGTGAACCAAGGGGTTTGGTTAATATGTCAGCTAGTTGATGTTTGGAAGGAATGTGTATAATTTTGATGAGGCCTTCTTGTAATTTTTTCCGAACTAAGTGACAATCCAGTTGAATATGCTTAGTTCTTTCGTGATGCACAGGATTGGAAGCAATTTCAGAGGCAGGTTTGCTATCAGTATATAATAAGGCAGCTTGAGAATGTTGAACATTTAAATCAGCTAGCAGATATATGAGCCATTGGATTTCACATGTAGTTGTTGCTAAAGCCCTGTACTCAGCTTCAGCAGATGATCTGCTGACAGTGGGCTGTTTCTTCGATTTCCATGAAATAAGAGAGTCTCCTATAAACACTGTGAACCCAGTTACACTTCTTCTAGTATCTAAACAGCCACCCCAGTCACTGTCTGAGTATGCTTTCAGACATGAAAAGCCCCTGACCTGGTGTAGCTTTAATGTATCGAAGTACCCTATCGGCAGGTTGAAGATGTAGTGTACTTGGATTAGCCATAAACTGGCTTAGTGCTTGAACAGAATAGGCTATGTCAGGTCGAGTTATAGTTAAATATAACAATCGACCTACAAGTCTTCGATATGATGCAGGATCAGTGAG
The DNA here is from genome assembly GCF_001411555.2 of Juglans regia. NCBI lineage: Eukaryota > Viridiplantae > Streptophyta > Magnoliopsida > Fagales > Juglandaceae > Juglans > Juglans regia. Next base: position 23,420,550 of record NC_049904.1, read on the forward strand.
AGATGGTGAAGAATTAGTTGCACTTAGTTTTAGATTGGACTCCATAGGAAAGGCTATTGGTTTACAACCAGAGAAACCACTATCTTGGAGAATGTCCAGGGCATATTTTCTTTGAGAAACAGTGATGCCCTTAGCTGATCTAGCTACTTCCAGACCCAAGATGTATTTAAGTTCACCAAGATCCTTGATTGTAAAAGAGTCATGTAGAAATTTCTTCACTATATTAATCTGATCAATGCTATCAGATGCAAGGATTACATCATCCACATAAATGAGTAAAGCTATGAAAGTTGAAGGTGTTTGTTTGATGAATAATGAAGAATCTGATTTACCCTGAGTAAAGCCAAGTTGCAGCAGAGAATGAGACAATTTGGAGAACCATTGTCTTGATGCCTGTTTCAGCCCATAGAGACTCTTTTTAAGCTTGCATACTCGAGGGTCATTGGTTGAGGAATAGCCTGGTGGCAATTGCATGTACACTTATTCATTAAGATCTCCATGCAAGAAGGCATTATTTACATCTAATTGATGTAAATGCCACTGTTTTATGGCAGCAACAGCAAGTAATACTCTCACAGTTGTCATCTTGGCAACAAGAGAATAAGTGTCAAAAAAATCTAGTCCTTCTTGTTGAGTGTAGCCCTTTGCTACTAGCTTTGCTTTATATCTCTCAACTGTGCCATTAGCCTTAAACTTGACACGATAGACCCATTTACAACCTATTACAATCTTATTTGGAGGTAAAATGGCAAGATCCCAAATTTTGTTTAGCTCAAGAGCTTTTATTTCTTCTGCCATGGCAGTTTGCCATTGAGGATGAGAACTAGCTTGTTTGAAGGTTTTAGGTTCAAAAATTGAAGTAATGGCAGCAGTAAAGACTTGATATCTAGGGGATAATTGAGAAGTGGAAAGGTAAGGAAATATAGAATGAGGCTTACCTGCTTTAGAGGTTGAATTGCAGTTGGGAGATGATTGAGTAACTGAAGCTGTTTGTGCCATATGACCACAATAAAAATTCTGCAAGTATGTAGGAGCATTTCTGATCCTTTGAGACCTTCTGAGAGTTTCAATTTGAGTGTTTTCAATTTAAGGATTTGATCTCCTAGGAGGTGAATGAGGATTTGATGTAATATTGGGTTTTGAATATTCAAAAACCTGAGGAAAATTAGGAAAAACAAAGGGTGTATGGACTGTGTTTGGTATTGAAGGAAATATGGATTCATGGAAAACCACATTTCTGGGAACAAATGTCTTGAGAGTGACAAGGTCCAAAAGTTTATACCCTTTGATATTTGGTGGGTAACCTAGAAAGATGCACTTTGAAGCTCTTGGTTGAAATTTTCCTCTATGAGCTGTGAGTGTGCTAGCAAAACACAAACATCCAAAAACTTTAAAATAATTGTAATCTGGATGTTTTTGAAATAGAAGAAAGTATGGTGTTTGATTCTTGAGGATAGAAGAAGGGGTTCGATTGATAAGGTGTGTAGCTGTTAGCACACAATTTGTCCAATAAGAAATAGGTAACTTTGACTGAAAAAGCAAAACTCTAGCAACATTAAGCAAATGTTGATGTTTTCTTTCAACTCTACCATTCTGTTGGGGGGTTTCAACACAAGATAATTGATGTATTATGCCATGTTCATTGTAGAAATTAGGCATGTTAAACTCTTGACCATTATCAGTCCTAAGAGTTTGAATGGTTGTGTTAAACTGGGTTTGAATATAAGAAACAAAATTTGTAAGAATGGCGAGTTTCTATTTTGGTTTTCATGAGATAGAGCCAAGTGAATCTTGTATAGTCATCTACAATTGTTAGGAAGTAATTGAAACCAGAATATGAAATAGTTGAGAATGGACCCCAAATATCACTATGGACTAACTGAAATGGTTTATTTGAATAGCTGTTTGATACAGAGAATGGTAGCCTTTTCTGTTTGGCTAAAGGACAGACTTCACAGATATGATTTTGATTTGCTTGTACATTGGAATTTATTTTACTAATGATCTGTAATCTGGTAGATGGAAGATGTCCTAGTTGAAGATGCCAAATATCAGCATGAATGTTACAATTATTTGCTAAGGAAACATAAGGTGCACAAGTCAAATCTAGTTTACTCCTTTTTTGTGCAGAAGGTTATTGTAGATGGTATAGGCCAGACTTCAGTTCAGCAAGCCCAATCATCTTCCGGCTGTGTAGGTTCTGCAAAATGCATTTTGATTGAAGGAAAAATAATCAAATAGAATTATCTTTAGTGAGTTTTGAAGCAGATATGAGATTGACAATGAAGGAATATAAAGGGCATTATGTAAGGTTATATCAGATGAGAAATTGACATTTCCAATGAAAGCAATTGGAACAGATTGGCCATTTGGTAAATGAACCATAGAAGATTTTCTGGATAAAGAAATGCTATTAAAAAAATGTGGAGAACAGATCATATGATCTGTTGCTCCTGTATCAAGAATCCAAGGAGAGTTATTTTTGCCAACAAAAGCAGTGTGACAAGATATAATACCTGAGGTAGAGGCAATGTTTGCTGTGGAATTAGAATTGATGTGTGTATGGGATAAGCTATTTGCAAGGGAAAGCAGGTTTTGGATTTGCTCTTGAGAGAATATATTTGAGATGCTTGATTCTGACTCCAAAGAAGAAGCAATATTTGCAGTAGGCAATTTGGTGTTTGCATTTCCATGTTGAGTAGGAAAAACTCTCTTGCCTATTGGGCCTTTCCATCTAGGTGGATATCCAATTAATTGGAAACATTTGTCTGCAAGATGTCCATTGTACCCACAGTAAGAACAAATGACATCTACTTTTGCTTTTGACTTTGTGAACCGAGTACCATTTGTGGCAATTGGTTTATGTGTTTGTGTAGCAACCATTGCATGAGAGTCAATAGGAATGCCAATAGTATTGGTTAATGATCTTTGGCTTTCTTCTTGCAGTAGTAAAGAAAATACTTTGTTCATAGAAGGCAAAGGTGATTGGAGAAGTAATTGACTTCTTATCATTGAATAAGAATCATGCAGGCCAATGAGGAACTTCATCACATAATCGGATTGTTGTCTTTCTGTGAAATTCTGTAAAAGATTGCAAGGACATTGGTTGAGAATTCCACATCTACAAGTTGGAATTGGTCTGTAACTAATGTATTCATCCCAGAGGGTCTTGAATTCATTAAAATACTCGGTAATAGATCTTGATGTTTGAGAGATAGAACTAAGAGATTTTTCTAGAGTAAAGACTCTTGGACCATCACTTCGAAGATACCTTGTCTTGAGTTCTTCCCAAATGTCATATGCACTTGTGAAATATAGTAGGCTTCCTCGAATCTCTTTGGCTATGGAATTCATGAGCCAAGATAAAACAAGATTGTTGGCTCTCAACCAAGCAGTTCGAATCTGAGAAGTTCCAAGATTGGACTGAGGCAAAGTACCATCTATGAATGCAATCTTGTTCTTTACTGTAAGAGCAATGGAGATAGATCTACTCCATGCAATGTAGTTCTCACCAGTAAAGATCTCAGAAACTAAGAGTGCTCCAGGATTATCTGAAGGATGTAAGTAATAGTAACTTGAAGAATCATCCGATGGATTTCTTGAAGAATTATCAGTAAACTCAGAATTAGAATCTGCCATAGAAGTAGGAAAGAAATAGAAAGATTTGCAGAAGAAATGAAGAGGGAGAAGAAAGAAGATTTTCTAAGAGGGCAGCGGAAATTTCATACACGATGATACCATGTAAAATGTAGGAAAACAGAGAAGCTATAGAGGAAGAATGCAATCTGTACTTCTCATTACTTGATCAAAAATTGAAGTGAAAAATTACTATACAATCAGTTTGTATATATAGATACAATGACCATTTATAACTTGCCATCTGGACCACTAATACTCATATTTGGATAACTAACTTAATTGCCAATTTCATGAACGTGAACCTTTTGTTTCTGTTTGGCTTCTTGAGCTTTTAACTCCAGACCTTCTATATGACTTTGTAAACTCCAACATCCTGGGCAAACTAAAACTATATCAACTATCAATACAATATTGAAATGTAAACTAAAACTATAGTATGAGTTGAGATGATTTGTGAATAGTAGTGAAATTGATTGAGTTAAAATGTTTTATGGGGTTTTGGGAAATGAGAAAAAAAAAGTTAAACAAAAATATTATAAAATTCAAATATTTTTATAATATAATTTTTGTTTTAGAATTTGAAAAAATTGAATTATTTTTTATGTTTTGTTCGGAAGTTTGAGAAAATTATAATAATTAGATAATGATTAGATGAAAAATTTAAAAATTTAAAATTGAAAAGTCTGTATTTGTGGTGCTTGGATATCAAGATGAGATGAGATAAAATGGGTTGAGATTAAATTCTCTCTCTATCCAAACCAGACCTAAGAGTTACAACACAAGACACTAAAATGTAAAATACTAAAATAACCACCATCTAAAAATAAAGCACATGGAAATTAGTAGTAACTGCAATCTATGCCTAAATTTTGGCAAACCAATTGTGAAATTCCCAATATACCCATGTATACTCACGAGATTGTGTACCAATTCGCTTGAACAACTTGGTTAATTCGTAATCTTGTGACTTATTTAACCAATCAAATACTTGAAATAAATAAATAAATTTGCATAACACAATGATTGGTTACAAAGGGAAATCTTTTAAAGAACTCCTCAAAAGTAAAACCTTACGGGGCAACTAAACCTAGAAAATACAATTTTATTATTTGAAAATCAATTTACAGATAAGTTCTCAATTACAAAACCTTTATATTGACTCATTTACTTGACTAGATAAGCGACTCGTTTATCTACCGCAGTAGCATTCAAAATATCTGGCAATCTTCAAATATTATTTTTTCTCCTAGAACTCTAGTTTAGCATAATTTTATATAAATATTAAAATTACAATATCTATAAAAGGTATAAAACTAACTATAAATCCAAAATTACAATTCAAACAATAAAAATATCGAAATTAAAATATCAACAATTTTATTTTTAGGTATAAGGGTATAATTGTAACTTTAACTTTTTTAACGGATTATAACGGGTCAAAACAGGTTGACCCGTTATCAACCCGTTAAGCAATCGTGTCTTAATGGGTCAACCCGTTTTGATCCAAACTCGTTAAGGATAAACCCTAATTCTCTTTTATCGTGTCATGTTCGTGTTGGCCTGATTAAACATGTCGTGTCACATATTGCCGCCTCTAATTAACTGATCATGATCACAATGTTAATGAAAAATTATTATAGTCCTTGCCCGGTCATGAATTATTTTTTTATACTTCAAGATTTATTTCAATCAATTGCTTGCTAATTAATGTCAATATTCCTTCCATGTAATCGTACGCGCGTGCTTCTGGAACCGTGCCTTGAGAACAACGATATCAAACCCAATATCCAGCTAGCTAGCTAGCTTCAACATGATCACGACGGCAATAACAGCCACTCCAAGAAACACAGCAAGAAATTTGAAGAAGGGGGTGTCGAAATAGCATTCAGATTGAGGTTTGAAGCCTTTGGCGATAAGATGCTTGATGGCCACATAGACACAAGCAAGCCCCATTGAGATAGCATATATAGATCCAATCTGCTGTTGATCCTTGAGTCGTGGCATCAATGGCAATGCCTATCCCTACTCCAATGGGGCTAGCTCGATATGGCAAAGGCAAAAGCATAAGCTGCAGTTGTCAGAAATTGCCTCTTTGGTAGCATATATTCTGAGTAGTGCTATTCCCATTCATGATGATCATCGCCAATATTAATAATAATAATAATATAGCAAGGTATATATAATGCAAGTAATTATACTCAAAAGTGGATCGCCAAATTCAGGTTCTAATACTGATGATCAGATCAATATATGGAATGGACCAACATTAATTGGGAGTACTGTTAAGTTAAACTAATTAAATGTGGATGGTACGTACTACATATTAATAGTTTTGGGAACTCAATCAGCAGGCCGCTTGTGTACGTGGTGGGGGTACACTGGAGTACTAGTGACTAGAGATGATGCGCGCAGAGGGCCGGGATCGATCGAAATTCATAGCCGGCCACTTTTTGATCTTCTCACTATGCTATGGGGTTGGCTCTAACATCGTGCATGTGGCGTGCGGAGATCAAGGTTCTCTTAAGTTGCGGCAATAACGCTTGAGAGGACATATTTTTCCATAGATATTAACCCTAAATTTATGTTATGAAAACTGATCAACGATATATCACGCATCAATGCACCAATATTAATTTTACCTGCAACTCCCACGGCATTAGTACCCTCAAATACAGAATGAAAGCATAGGGCGAGGATGAGTAGTATGGTGTCTCCAAGAGACGACGTCCTTGATCAAGAACTCTGGGTTTAGTTCGTTCATATATTTGCTTAACTCTTTAGCTCGTTCCTCCGGTCGTGTCCTTCCTTTTTCCACGACCAGGACTCTAGCTTCTCGATCTGTTGCTAGCATTTGTAACATAAGAAATTATGCAATCCCCCAGCATGGTCAGAAGATCATAACCTGCGGATGCTAGCATGCATGAACGCAAAAGGGTATGTTTTTGTCGTGAGGTCGGCAAAGGTCTGTGCTGAATCGCTCAAGAAATGCATCAGAGATGTACCCAGGAAAACCCGGCCGCCAGCAAATTGCGTGCCCAGGAGAAGAAAGCTTTAATTCGTTCCATCGGTAAAACTAGGGGGAGACTGTAAACATTAATCCATAATTGATCATAAAAAATACTGAATTATTTATTCTTTACTTCATTTTTCGTGTGTAATCTAATATTCTCTATAGAAAAAGATTGTTTCAGTAGCTTAATTGATTACACACGATTTATTCTTAACTACTAATTCTATAAACGATGTGTCTTTAATAATCCAATTATCAATACAATCGTTTGAAAGATATTTTATGAATATGAATGTATGTGGATGTGATGCCATAAGACTGCAGCCACCAGATATATATGGCTCTGCTTTGTGGTCAATTCTAACCGGTACCACAATGCTGCAGCCGTAAGATATTTCTCTTTTGTTTTGCGGTCCATTCCAACCCACATGGCCATCATATCTCTAAAGAAAAATCTCCTACACTCATAATACATCTGTTGAACTAACTTACAAGTATCATGCAGAGATTTTAAAGTTTCTATTATTTTATCTGTGAGTTCAAATAATATTCAAATATCTGGTGAGTGTAATCTGAAAATTACACGCGTTGCACTTGCATTGGTTGGAAATTGCAAAATTGAAACCAAGAACTGGTGGGTTAGAGAGTGCCATGTATCACAAAGAAAAACAAGAGCAAGATCTTGAACGACCAATGGGGTTGAAGATTTGGATATTAGAAGATAAGAAGCCTAGCTCAAAACCTACTATATATATGGTATTAAATAACGATTCATTTCCCACCACCAGAATTAGTTCAAGAACAAAGCTTTCTTTCTTTCTCATTCAACAATGGCCGCCTCAACCATGGCTCTCTCCTCCCCATCTTTCGCGGGCAAGGCAGTGCAGCTTGCTCCATCAACCCCCGAGCTCGGTGTTGCTCGTGTCAGCATGAGGAAAACCGCCAGCAAGTCTGTTTCCTCTGGAAGCCCATGGTACGGACCAGACCGTGTCAAGTATTTGGGTCCATTCTCTGGCGAGCCCCCGTCTTACCTTACCGGGGAATTTCCAGGTGACTACGGTTGGGACACTGCTGGGTTGTCAGCTGACCCAGAAACTTTTGCCAAGAACCGTGAGCTCGAAGTCATCCACTCTAGGTGGGCAATGCTTGGAGCCCTTGGATGTGTCTTCCCTGAACTCTTGGCTCGCAATGGAGTCAAATTCGGCGAGGCTGTCTGGTTCAAGGCTGGAGCACAGATCTTCAGTGAGGGTGGACTTGACTACTTGGGCAACCCAAGCTTGGTCCATGCACAAAGCATCCTGGCCATCTGGGCTACACAGGTTATCTTGATGGGTGCCGTCGAGGGATATCGTATTGCCGGTGGGCCACTAGGTGAGGTAACCGATCCAATTTACCCAGGTGGAAGCTTTGACCCACTTGGTCTTGCTGATGACCCAGAGGCTTTTGCCGAGTTGAAGGTGAAGGAGCTCAAGAACGGTAGATTGGCTATGTTCTCCATGTTTGGATTCTTTGTGCAAGCCATCGTGACAGGGAAGGGACCCCTGGAGAACCTGGCTGACCACCTTGCAGACCCCGTGAACAACAATGCCTGGGCATATGCCACAAACTTTGTCCCTGGAAAGTGAACTTTTCTAAAAGAAAAGTCAAATTTTCCTTTTAGACTGATGTACTTGGCGATGTAATTATTTGTTTGTTTGAAAAAATCAATGGAGAGCTTGATCTGAATTTTGTGTTCTAGTACTAGTACCTATATTGATCATAAATGTTGGTGACATCTTTCCGCATAAACTGCTAATGGTCCAGATTCTCAAGATCAGACCCAGCCATGAAAATTCATCATTTCGAGTTGTAACTTTATCCATGGAAACTTGGTTAATTTCTTGAATCTTGATCCCAGTATCTATGATCATGTTCTGGGTTAGCTCACCTCGGCTGAACATCGGCATTACTTCTGATGTGTAATCGCCATGCCCCAAGTCGCCTAAAATCGACCAATTCCATAATCTTTGGACACAGATACTTGGGGAGATTTTCTTTCTGAGTGGCATTACAGACACTGTTCTCAGCTACCGTTGGAGTCACCGTTAGTTATAGGATTTTTTTTTTTCATTCATGTATTTTTTAACATTTTTAAATATTTTTTTAAAAATTAAAATATTATTAAAAAATACTTAATTATTAAATAAAAAAATATAGTGGTAAAAATGAACAGTAGAGTAGTATTTTCCTTTCTTCAACTAATATAGCTCTCTAACTGCTTATTCTCACTGTCTGAAAGTTGTTTTTCCTGATGTTGACAAGTTTCAACTTTGAAGCAAAATCTGTGCAACAACCTCAAGGATGCGACTAAACTTTTGAATTGAAGTGATCAAGGATGCAGGAAAATGCTATATACTCTGATCCTACTTATCTTTCTATTTTCTGACGTGTCATTATGTATAAACCTCAGATCAGCTTCTTGCTTTTTAAGAAAAGGTTCTAAAAATTAGTCAGACTAAAAAAAGAGTTAAATAAAAATATTCTAATAAATTGGCATAATTTCATATAAAGATCTATTTTATAATAAAAATAATTTTATAATTTAAAAAACTACATCAAACCATATGATCAGTTTATGTGATTATTTTAAAATAATCACTTTGTGACCAAAATATTTTTTAAAATATAATAAACAATTCTAGTCAACACAAAGATAAAATATAAATGGAATAAGAATACAGTACTATATAGTATAACTTTAGGCAAATAACTTAATCTTAGAGCGGAGATTTGTTATGGATAAAGATGGGCTCTTAACCAATAATTTTAGCAAGTTGTTAGAAAAAAATTTGAATTTCGTTATGTATACATAGTTAAAAACTCTTGCAATCACTAAAGAAAAAAAAAATATATACTTATGAATTTCATTATTTTAATAAAAAAACAATGCTAATTGTATTTTAGAAAAATGTACAAAAAAAACTCAATTTTACACGTGTCACCTATTGATATGTTGAAAATTAAAAAATTTGTCAATCCAATTGTACTAATTTTCTCTCAAGTTATTGTTCTATTAATCCCACTTTGATTAGATATGAAATTAAATGAGAGTCTTGAAACATTGTATTTTTGGATCCGTTTAGATATAGAAATAGTTTCATCTTATCTCATAATTACAATTTTTTTCAAATTCCTATATAAAATATAATAAACAATTCAATTTTTTCGTTGTACACAGTCTCAATTAATTTCCGAATAAAAGTCTCCTCTAACCGTTTTGCTCTCGTCGTCTTCTTGGGAGGCGACTAGGGTTTCGAACAGCTAGGTGGAAGGAGGTCAGTGTATTCCTCACCTGGGTGGGGGTACTGCGAGAGTCTGTGTTTACTGAGGTAAACAAAGGGTATGGACATGGAAGGGTTGGAGGATATTTGGGAGAAGCTGAAACTTGGAGAGGAGGAGAGTGAACCTATTGAAATTTCATCAAGTGATAGCGAGGAACTGAAGATGTTGGGGGAAAGGAGCTTGTTGGGAAAGGTATTCGTTGACCGTAGGATTGGAAAAGAGGTTATTAGAAACACAATGGAGAAGATCTGGAAGGTACGTTCACCCCCGACCTTTCGAGAACTTGGTAATAACCGTTTTACTATTTCATTTTCAAATCGTTATGATAAGGAGAAGGTGATGAGAGGATGCCCATGGTTGTTTGACAACCATTTATTTGTGTTAATGCCATACGAAGGGAAGGCCCAAATCCATTCGATGGATTTTTTTAAACAGAGTTTCTGGGTTCAAATGTTTAACCTACCTCTGGATTGCATGAATCAGAGTATTGGAGAGAAGTTGGGGATAACTATGGGTAAAGTATTAGAGGTAGAAATCCAGGAGGGAGACATAGCTTGGGGGAAGTGTTTGAGGGTTAAGGTTATTTTGGATATTAGAAGAAGCCTAGGCAGAGGGAGGACAATAAATACGGAGGGGAAGAAGCTGTGGATCCCTTTCCAATACAAGAAGTTGCCACGAATTTGTCTTAAGTGCGGGTGCATAATACATCGGTCAAAGGGATGTTTGAGTGAAAATGGGGGGCCTGCCCAATATGGTCCATGGTTAAGAGCTAAAATGTGGAGAAGGGGTCGAACTGAGAAGGTGAGAAAAGTGGTAGAGGAAGAAGAGGAGGAAAATGCAACCCCTGAAAATAGTGAAGAAAGAGAGGGAGTCAATATTGAAGGTTTAGAGGGAATTCAGAGTGAGGTGGAAGGGGTGGTAAAAGAGAGAAAAGGGAAGGGATGTGTGGGGGAGGGGGGAAGTGGTATGCTTAAAGGGGGGTTTGAAATACAGGATTTGGTCAATACCTTCTTAGTAGCAGACAATACACATAGTTATGAGGGGGCTGATGATGAAATTCTGGTGGTAAGGGATACAATGGAGCTTGAGGGGGGGCAGGAAGGAAGGGGAAGAGGCTGGAAGAGGAGAGCTAGAGGAGAGGGGTTAAGGGGGGACAGGAAAACGGTCATCTCTAAAAGACAGAATGTAGGAAGGGAGGATAAGGATATTGTGGAGGGCAGCATTAAAAAATTAAAAAGGGGAGAGAGTTTGGATTTGATTGATATTGAGATTATGGCGGAGGCTGTTAGGCAGCCCCGCCAATTATTATGAATTGTTTAAGTTGGAACTGCCGGGGGTTGGGCAACCCTCGGACAGTTCAGACCCTTTGCAGTTTAGTAAAGGTGAATAAGCCCAATATTTTGTTTCTTATGGAAGTTATGATTAAGGGAGGAAGGGTAGAAGCTCTAAAAAGCAGATTGGGGATGAAAGGTTGTCTAGTGGTGGAACCTGTGGGAAAAAGATGTGGGTTAGCATTATTTTGGGGAAGAGGCATAAATCTTGAAATTCTTCATTTTTCTCAATGGCATATAAGCAGTGTTATTAAGGGAGAGGGAAGTAAGAAATGCTGGAATTTCACGGGTTTTTATGGGCATCCTGAGATCTCAAAGAGAAAGTTGTCTTGGGATTTATTAGCTTCCTTGGAACCAAAAAAAGGGGAGGCCTGGTGCATCGAAGGGGATTTTAATGAATTATTAGTGCAAGAGGAGAAATGGGGAGGTAAAATGAGGGATGAAAAAGGGATGGGGCAATTCAGGGAGGTGTTGACAGAAAAAAATCTCACTGATTTAGGGTATGTAGGTAGCCCGTTTACTTGGAGTAATAAGCACGGGCATCACACTTTTACCAAGGAAAGACTAGATAGATTTGTGGCAAATCATGAATGGAGGGAGATGTTTAAAAGGGTGAAGGTGACTAATCTAGTAGCAATATGTTCTGACCATAGACCCATCCTGCTTGAGGCAAAGGATACATTCTTTGCAGTTGGAAAAAGAGAGAGAAGATTCTTTTTTGAAGCCTCTTGGGTGAAACAAGAGGAGTGCAAGGAAGTGGTGAGAGGGGGGTGGAAAGGTCAGAATCAGATTGAAGAACCTATAAGCAAAGTCCAAGGGCTATTAAGAGGATGCAGTGGGAAATTAAAGGAATGGGCTAGGGGTAAGGAAATGAATCGTGAGAAGGATATTAATAGGCTTTCTAAGGAAATAAAAAAGTTACAAGATAATGAGAGGCCAGATAACATAGAGGCTATAAGGGAGCTCCCAAAACGGGTGGGGGTCTTGTTGGAACAAGAGGATTTAAAATGGAGGCAAAAGGCAAAAAAAAAAACTGGTACAAACTTGGTGACAGAAATACCAAGTTTTTTCATACATGTACCTCTCAAATAAGGAAGAGGAATCAGATAAAACAGGTTAGGGATGCTAATGGGAGGCTTTGGGAGGAGCAGGAGGATATTGAAGACGCATTTTTTTCTCACTATAAACTAGTTTACCAATCGACTTCACCATCAATTGAGGCTATTAATGTGTCTTTGTGCAATGGAGAAACGCATAACTACTGAGATGAATGATGAGTTGCAAAGAGAGTATAGCAAAGATGAGGTGGAAATAGCTATGCAACAAATTGGGCCTTTGAAATCACCAGGACCAGATGGGTTTGGTGCCTCTTTCTATCAAAACTATTGGGAGGTGGTGGGGGATGAGGTGACAGAGGCAGTATTAAGCTTTCTTAGGGGGAAGGGTAGCTTGGATTGTTTAAACCATACACATGTGGTCTTGATCCCTAAGATAAAGGAACCAAAAGATGTTGGGGATTTTAGACCAATTAGTCTTTGCAATGTTTTTTATAAAATCATTGCAAAGACTCTAGCCAATAGACTTAAGAAAGTGCTAAAAAGTGTGATTTCTCTGAACCAAAGTGCTTTTATACCGGGGAGGCTTATTACTGATAACATAATTGCAGCCTATGAAATTCTCCATTCCATGAAGAAGAAGAAGAGAGGAAATAAGGGCAGTATGACTTTAAAGCTTGACATTTCAAAAGCATACGATAGAGTATAATGGGGCTTCCTAAGGGCAGTAATGGTTAAGTTGGGTTTTGGTGAAAAATGGGTGGGACTCATAATGCAGTGTGTTCAAACAGTATCCTATGCCATTGTAGTGAACGGAAAACCTGGAAATTCTTTGAAACCATCCCGGGGTCTAAGGTAGGGAGACCCCTTATCTCCCTACATTTTTCTCTTATGTGCAGAGGGATTGAGTACTCTCATAAACCAAGCTGAAAGGAAGGGAGTCTTGAATGGAGTTTCAGTGGCTAGAGGGGGAATTCGAGTTACACATCTGCTTTTTGCAGATGATTGCTTGGTGTTTGGGCAAGCTTCTTGGCATGAATGGGTGAAGATAAAAGAATTGTTGCAGATTTATGAGGAAGCTTCAGGTCAATGTTTAAACAGGCAGAAAACAGCTCTGTTTTTTAGCTCTAACATAAAGGCAGATATTAGGGAGAGGATCAGAATGGATGTGGGGGCAGGGATTCAGAATAATTGTGAAAAGTACTTGGGATTACCTGTGATGGTGGGGAAATATCAATATAATACCTTTAGAGGTATAAAAGACAGGGTGTGGAATAAAATTAGTAATTGGAAAAACCATTTCCTTTCACCCTCGGGTAAAGAAGTATTGTTGAAGGTAGTAGCACAAGCTGTCCCAACTTATCACATGAATATTTTTAGAGTCCCTGTGAAACTTTGTAAGGAAATATCTGCATTAATGGCTAAATTCTGGTGGGGTTCTCAGAAAAATGAAAATAGAATCCAATGGAAGAGTTGGGCAAAAATGGAAACTGCTAAAACAGAAGGGGGTATGGGGTTTAGAGAGCTTCAAAGCTTCAACACAGCACTCTTGGCAAATCAATGTTGGAGGATCATGACTATGCCACAATCTGTTGCTGCGAGGGTGCTGAAAGATAAGTATTTTAAACACTCTGACCTACTGAAAGCTAATTTAGGATGGGGCCTTCAAAAATATGGAGGAGTTTATGGGGTTCTATTGGTTTGTTAAAGGAGGGATTGGTTTGGAGGGTGGGAAATGGTGAACAGGTGAAGATATGGGAGGACAAGTGGATCCCAAAACCCATTCAATTTAGCATTCAATCCCCTCAAAGGAACCGGTGTGCAGAGGCAAAAGTGGAAGAACTCTTGATTAATGGAGGGTGGAATCATAGGCTAGTTTATGATACTTTCTTAAAAGAGGAGGCTGACCTTATCTGTGGTTTACCAGTTAGTAGCTCTAAAGCACCAGATAAGAGGATCTGGGCTTTTTCCAAGGATGGCTTATATAGTGTTAAAAGTGGTTACCATTTGGAGAGAACTCGGAAAGGCAGAGATAAAGGGGGTTCTTCAGAGGCAAAATGTGAAAAAATAGTATGGAAGAGCATTTGGCAGCTGAGTACACCAGAAGTGGTAAAAGTGTTTACGTGGAAAGCAGTTGTGAATAGCCTACCTACTAAGTGGAATCTGTTTAGAAGGAAAGTAGTAGAAAATCCACTATGTCCAGTGTGTGGAAGAGAGAATGAAATAGTGGAACATGTGTTGTGGAGTTGCACGCACTGCTACTGGTGATGTGTGGGCTGAGAATAAAAGCCCAGTGCAAAAATGACATCGGATGGATGGTGATTTTATAGATATATGGCTGCAGATGATAAAGAAACTCCCAAAACAAAAACTTGATCTTGTAGCATTTGTAATGAGGAACCTGTGGTGGAGGAGAAATGCTTTTGTTTTTGAAAAGAAATTCAAAGGACCAGGGGAGTTGTTTAGACAAGCTGAAGAAAGTCTAAAGTTTTTTGAGGAGGTTAAAAAGGATTTGGATGGGGTTAGGAGAGGAAGGGAAATGCAGAAAATTGGTGACAAATGGGTGAAACCAGATAGGGGGTTTGTGAAGGTGAATTTGGATGCTAGTTTGGATACAAAAAAGAATAAAAGAGGGATAGAGATTGTGGCGAGGGATGAAGAAGGTGAGGTTTTGTTATCACTTTGCTGTTCAGTTGCAGGTACATGTACACCAGCAGTTGCAGAGTTACAAGCCCTGTGGAGAGCGGTAAAGCTTTGTGAGGAGCTGAATTGGCAGAGGGTCATCTTTGAAGGGGATGCGTTAGGGATCATACAAGCTGTAAATAGGAATAGCTGCTGTTGGGAGTGGCATGGACAGATAGTTGAAGATATAAAACTGATTTTACACAATAGAAGGAATTGGACTATACAATACACACACAGAGGAAACAATAAAGTAGCTCACACTTTAGCTAAGCTGGGTCTTGATGTATTGGATGAATTCGTTTGGATGGAAGGGGTTCCATCAGGAATTAATTCCTTTGTTTTGCAAGAAAAACTTTGTAATGTTCCAGTTATGAGGTAATATAGAAATGAAAAATGTTCTGTTTTTCAAAAAAAAAAAAAAAATCAATTTTTTCAAATCTCAAAACAATAATAATATTAAAAAAATAATATTTTAACAATATTTTATTCAACTTTAATCTAAAACTATCTAATTTCATCTCACTATCCAAACGGAGCCTAAGTCACATTTTTTATGGGGAATTATTTTCTTTGAGTTGATAGATAAATGTATTTAAATATTATTGAAAAATCAATTTTCTTTAAGGGAAGTGGGTTACTACCCAATTACTACCTATTTACTACTTATAATGAATTTGAAATTTTTTATTTTTTTATTATTTTTTTAAGTATTTTCTTAACATCTTTAATCATTAAAAAAAAATTAAAATATATATAATTTTACTAATAATCACTTTTTTAATCATTAAATAAATAAAAAATTTTAAAAAAATCAAATAAAAAAATAAAAAATGTAACTTTATCATTTCCCATTCTTTAAAGTTATCTATAATTTTTTTTTAGAGAATATTGGACAAATAATTCTCAAATAGAATAAAAAAAAAAAGGAAAAAATAAGAGAGACAAACCTGCGACGGTCATGAAGGAAAAATTGCGGACGTTTCACCACGGAACACGTGTAACGTGACCCACAGTATGACGGACACCCCGAATGTAACTGGACCATCAAGATGGGCGGCTCGGCTCACCTCCACCGGTTTACACCGGTTTTTGCAGGGATAATAAAATCAATCCAAAGGTGAATACGTTAACACGTCATTCATCTCTGTCTAACACCGATGTTACGCCGTTTACTCTCTCCTCCAAAGCCTGCCTTCTTGTTCGAATCTCTCTCTTGTCCTTCCTCTGCTAGGCTTCATAGTTTTCTGGAAGAAGAAAAAATATTAAACCGGTTCACAATCACACACCACATTCTCTACGTGGCAAAACCGGTTCACTAACAAGTGAACCGGTTTTGCCCTAAACCCCCACTCACGCCCCGACCCTCCCCCGACCCTCTCTTCAGAAGGTCATCTTCCCCCTCTTCTCTTCAGCGGCGAGACCTTCATCTCCCCATCAGCCGGTTCTTCATCTGGTCTGAGTCCACCTTCCCTCTTCTGCAGCGTGCTTCATCCCTCTCGACCACCCCGCATCCAGAGATCTGCGGAAGAGAACAGAAGTCCAGAGCTGCGGCCACAGAGGACTTTTCCTCACTCAGGTAAACCTAAAAATAATATTCCAATGCTCGATTAGTTTGGGTTTTTGATGGAAAAATACCTGGTGATTGTAGTCTGGGCGAATTTTTTTTTGGGTTTGTGACAAGTGCTTGTAGTCTCTCATTGTCCATTTGATCTCGATTGGTTTGTGTCGTCTGTTATTCATATAGAGAGAAGTTGTCAAAGTGTCGTCCATTCTTCTGCGAGATGGATGTTTTGATTAATTCTTGGTGTGATACCCTAAAAGAAGTCCACAACAAGATTATAGTGTTTTTACAGCGTTAAAATTAATAACCATTTGTACATACACGGCAGAGGGTGCAGGGGTGCTGGGCAGAGAAGGGCGACGCTGGATTCAAATGGGTTTGAAATTCGAAATTGTAAAGTAGGTCTTCAAAACGTGCGTTTTTTAGTTTTAAAAAAAAAAAGGACAGTCACGTCAGGTGTGGGGTGTTTGTTGATGAACAGTGATTAGTGGAAAAACTCCTTCGCATAGATCCGTTGAATTTTTCAGATTCGATGCCATCGTTTGCCATTCTCTTCAATGGATTTGAATTTCTGGTGAAGTGTGAAATTGATGCCATGGTCTAATTCGGAATTTAATCAGAATTACAAATCTGATTTTCTAATTGTTACTTTTTTTGGGTAGAATTCTTCTTTATTCAGAAATGGAGAAGGGCAATGGAGAAGTTTCTATTACTTTCGCCATCGTTAGCCTCACCTTGATGCTGTTTCGTGTCCTGTATGTTATATACTGGAGTGGCAAACCTCTTCGAACAGAAGCTCCAGGAGCTCTCAGTACCCTCATTATTTTAGGTTCAGGTGAGCCATGGAGCTGGTTTCATTACTGAATCACGATGTGAACTTGATTAGTTATTTATTACCATTGTAGGGGGTCACACGGCTGAGATGATTAATCTGTTGTTGGTGCTGCAAAAAGAGAGGTTCAGTCCTAGATTCTACATTGCTGCTGCTACTGATAATATGAGCCTCCAAAAAGCTCGCACGCTGGAGAACAACTTGGTTGATGAGGTAAGTAGTAATATATCGTTCTGCACTTCTGTATGTTTTAGTCTTAAATGTGAGTTCTTCGATGATACATGGACAGGTCCAAGTTGGGGGTTAGATAGAGTCCATTCTTAGATGTTAATATTTATATATATATATATATATATATATATATTCAAGAAGTGTTATCATTGTTGAAATTAAGAGTATGTGGTAGGAGGTAAGCCGTTTTTTAGTTGTACTTATAAAGTGAGAGGAGTGGGAAGCATTTTAGGCTTGATCGTTGATAATTTTTTTTGTTAAGGAGTCATGAACCCCTGGGATAGTTGAAGAGCAACGGTTAGAATATTGGTACTAGTCTTCTGTTATGGGTACCTTTTCAGCCTTATATAGCAGTTTCATAATATTTGCAGGATTTGTTGAGTGCATAGATTCCTTGTTGTTATGCACTTTTGGTTGTGACCTGTATCATTTTTCATCCAATTTCTCTAGCTTTTTATTTACACTCCATTGAAGAAGTGAAATATTATAGAAAAAAATGGAAATGGACGAAAAATAAATGAGTTAGAGAGCATAGTTTGTCAGTGTGTCCAACTTTGTTTCTATAGGAAGTAAGCAAATAATGTGCTTCTCATTGAGAGTTAGTTCTGCACTGCATTTTATTTTTATTTGATTGTTGCAGGTTTGTCAACAAAAGTTTCTTTTTTGAAATGGTTTCTACTGCAGAATGGGGTCAAGGAGGTTCAAACTGCTCGGTTCATGCAGATCTATCGAAGTAGGGAAGTTGGTCAATCATATTTCACCTCTGTGTGGACAACTTTAGTTGCTATGGCTCATGCACTCTGGTTAATGACTAAAATTAGACCCCAAGTGGTATTCTCTCTATCCATTTTTATACTACCAGACATTTATGTTTTGTACACATTACCCACACACGGGCATATTCTGGGATAGTTAATTAATTTGTAATTAACTTTTTGCGTAACCTCAGATTCTCTGCAATGGGCCAGGGACTTGTGTTCCACTATGTGCTATTGCGTTCTTTTTCAAGGTGTGGATGGATTAAGCCTTTTGCCTCTGGTCTCGTGGTTTTCTGTGAGATGATGTTGGAGTTAATCTTTTAGCCTTGACTGCAGGTTGTGGGGGTTAGATGGTCATCTGTTTTCTACGTCGAGAGTATAGCAAGAGTGAGAAGGCTCTCATTAAGTGGCTTGCTTCTTTACAAGTTAAGAATAGCTGATCAGTTCTTTGTGCAGTGGCCACAACTGCAGAGACAATATCCACGAGCTCACTATGTTGGTTGTCTCATGTAGTTTATCTAATGCAGCTGTCAACATTGGTATTATCTCTTCAACCTCCAAGTTTTGCAATGCAGTCAAGATTGTCGAAGTTTATCTATAGCCTATCTATGTTCTCTTTGCCCAACTAGAGTTGCTCACTAGATGTGTATGGTAATGTGAACTTTAATTGTTTCGTGAATTGAAGCCATGAGGAAGAGGGATAACTACTTTTCTGCTGTACGTTTGATAACCCAGAGTGCAAAAAATTTATGATTTCAGTTTTAATCTCTATCATTTTGAAAAGAAGAATTATTCAGGCTTGCTTGGGAATTAGTCCAGAGATGTTCTTTACATAAATATACATTGATTAAAGGAGAAAGCGAGGGGAACTTTATGTCCAAAATCTATTCCAGTTGGTTGGTTGTTGCTTGTATCACGACACTTTCGTGATTCTCTTTTGTTGGGCTACCTTTGATGCCTTCCGTTTAATCTTGACTATTTATCCAAAAAAAAGTGATTTTATGTTACATTTTCATCTATTTTCAAACAATTTATGAATGCCTTCCCTATTTTATGTTACTTTATGCATCTATCTCTTTTAACTGGTATCATCAAATTAGGACAAGAACTTGAGAGGATCATTTTCAATATAACAATTACATGGCAAAATAATTTGACCACACATTTAATAGGGATGAGGACATCTGCTCGTCTTCTACTAATAGCCATTCCATGCATAAGCCAAAAAATGTTACTTGCATTAGCCTCACATTGATCTAAGCATGTGTTTTATCCAGCACTGTAGATTGCAGCCTAAAACAAAAGGAAACTTATTCATCCATCAACCTCTCCATGTTGGGAAGCATTAATCGGAAACTTCATTGGAAGTTCTGTCTTCAGGCTTGGACTGATAATCGTCGAGGTACTGCTGATAGACATACGAAATAAAGCCCCAAATAGCTAACACCATGGAGACCACCTTTATTCCACCAAGTTTGTCGTGGAAAAAGATCACGGCAAGAACCGGAACAATAGGCAAACCCAGAACACTTATGGCATTGGAGAAGAGGGAAGAAACCTCAAAAACCAATCCCATGCAACCAACAGAGAAAACCTGCCACAATATGGCTGTCCAAATCACAGTCATGAGATACGAGACCTTCCCCAGTTCAAACTCTTCCATCTCTCTGTTTAAACCCTTCCACTCTCCGCTGGCGAAAAGTCCCACCAAAGTAGCTGAGGTTGCAACAAGTGATTGGTAAACTATCATGTCCATGATTGCTGAAAATGTCTCCCTTTTCAGAACCCTCTTAAAGGCAAGCTGTGTGAGGGAAAGCACCAACCCATATCCAGCAGATGCACCAAGTGTGCAAATGAACCCAATTATATACTTCCCTTTAGAGACTCCAGCTGTGGGGTCTGCAGAATGTGTTTGAAGAACAAGGAGAATGGAGGATATGGTGAGAAGGACTAGAGAATTGAGTATGAAAGGGGTGAACTTCTGGGAATTGAGGAAGAAGGAGAATAAAGCATTGAACCCCAATGTTGAGGAACTAATGAGGGAGTAAGTAGAGACTGGAAGGTACATTAGCCCAGTTGAAAACAAGAAGCAATCTACTGCTACAAGTAGGCCAAGGAATACATAAACGGTTGAAAGTGTCAAGGCTGATGGTGGTTTTGAGAGGACTGTTTCTTCTTTGGGGGGTTTGTTTTTGGGTGATGAGATGAAGTAGTAGGGAAGGAGGAGTGGGAAGCCTCCAAGCTGCACAAGAGTTCCTAACCATTTGCTCTTTCCACCTTTTGTGTAATATAATCTTCCCAGTATTAAAGCTGTTGACTGCCCAAAGAGGAGAAAGAGTGTATATATGGCCATTCGGAGCCACCTCTTATAGTTTCTTCGTTTGCCGATTGTTGATAGGCTGCTGGTATGCATTTGCTCAGTTGAGTTTGCTTGTTTGCCCATCTCAGCTGCTAGGACCACAGTGAAAGGATTAGTACAGTATCAAAAAGGAGATCAAGGTATGTTTTAGTAACTATCCTAATTGAGGACAAGTGGAAGAGAGATTGATATGAAATGGGCTCTGGACTATAATTATTGAGCATTATGCTGTCCAAAAAATCCACACAATAGTAAGAAATGTTGTAGAGTCCACTACATATGTCTATCTCTCCTACTAAGGCGTTCAAATTTGAGGAAAAGCGTGAGAAGACTTTTTCCCCCAAAAAAAGGTATATGACAGACTGTTTTGCACACTCAATCCGGGATGTTCTTATATTCTCTCTTAACTTGCATGTTTTGGTGTTCTTAGGAAAGATCTTTCATTCAAGTGGATGATGTCTCTAGACTGATCTACATCAGAAACCAAGAATCCATCACTAGTGAGGTATTAAATGTTTTTGGTCTTTGATGCTGCGGTATTCCCTTTTTATAGAGACCTGTTGGTATACCTCTCAATTAAATTCCAAAAAGCCTTTTTTCCGTTCTCCTCAAATCACGCCAAGTAAAACATGAGAAATTCAAGTTGTACACATAATTCCTTGTTCCAAATAAACGCTGGAGTTTCTTGGACTTCTGCATGGTCTTGAGGCTTTTGTTTTTCCCCCTCAAATTGTATTATAATGTATAGAAGAAAAGTTTTGCTATGTTGACCAGGAGTACTATGAAATTCTAGCTGCTGGAGCAGTGTTATATCTTTATGTTCCACCACCTAGGTTCGAGCTAGAAACAACATAGTTTCGGTTCTCTCTTTCTGACTTTCCTTCTTCTTGTCTGAAAAATGATTAGGTGGTAGACGTTTTTCTAGCCCAGGATCCTAGATATATAGGCAGCATCTCCATCTATATGTTACATTTACAGAGATGAGGTTTTTCCTGGATTGGTACCCTCTTATGGTCTACAAGTTTCAAAAACTGAAAAGAAAAGGCACATTACTTGTTCTTTGGGGACACAAGGATTTATTTCTTCAAAATTAAAACCCACACCCATATGTGATACAACATCTCACTCAAAGTCAAAGCTGATGCATATTCAGCAATTCTACTGCTAGACAGTTTTGAATTATCTGTCTGTTTCTATCATTACTGAAGTAAACTAGAAATAGAAAGAGAGCGCTTGTAATCCCTGCCAAATCAAAGCTAAATTTATCTTCCCCTAGTAACTTTGACTAATGTAAAAATGAAAAGAAATCTCTCTCTTGCTAGTTAATATATGAAAACCTGAACACTTACTGATGATGTGGAGCTGCACTTCTTGAGCTTCTCCCATGTTGAATATCAAGAAGTTCCAAAGGAGAGAGAGAGAGAGAGAGAGAGAGACTGAAAACGAAGCATTTAAAAGATGCAATTTTGGTAGCTTATAGGTGTAGCTGTAGCGGTGCAATAAACATTTTCTTATATTAATTCCATCATTTCTTGTAACACTTTTGACTGTTTTGAAAGGGATTGGGATGTTCTAAATTAATCTTGAAAAGTTGTCATATTCTAAATTATTTAAAAATTCTGTGAAGCTTTTACAATTACCCCACTCAAACTCAATGCAGCCGGCCATGTCAATTTCCTTGTAAAATAATGTAGTGTATATGTGGTTAAGATGAAATATTGTGTAATTAAATTCATATGTTTTGTGATGAACAACTAGTTAATTACCATCATTAAATAGCACAATGATGTACTATTGGGTTGCTTATCCTTCTTTGCCATGCTTCTCAACCAATTTTCCAAGGGGGCTGGAGTGACACCTAAATCATAAGGCTACAAATTATTTGAGGGGATGAGGTCACCTGCTTGTTTTTTAGCAGCTGTCCTCATATACATGATACACACACACACACATATATATATATATATACTAGCGGTTGGGTAATGTGCGAGGCACATTTGCCCAGTTAAAAAATAATTTATTTTGTAAAATATAAATATGTTTTAGATTAAAAAAAAGAAAACGTAATCATAAGTAAAATAAGTAGTATATAGAAAATTTTTTTATGAACTCAATTTCTGTACCTAACAAGTGAAAAGAGATGTGGAGAATTTTTGTGATAGTGATAGTACTTCACTGCATAAATCGAAGCAATCCAACCGAAGAAAAAAAAATGAGAAGTGGTAAAATGAATGGTTGGATTTAAATCTTAAAAATTTTAATGTACCAGCAGCAGCCTCGTCTTTCAAAAAACAACACACGTAGACATCATATCCTTAGATATGATTTGGATCGATGTATTAATAGTAGTGACATGGTTTGTGAATAGTAATATATAAAATTATTTGGATTAAGATGTTTGATTTGATTGTAGAAAATGAGAGAAAAAAAGTTAAAATAAAAATATTATAAAAGTTAAAATATTATTGGAATATAATTTTTTAATGTAGTTTTTGTTTTAAATTTAAAAAATTTATATTTAAGAAAATTGTAATGATTAGATTAACAAATAAAAAAATATTTTATATTTAAATAATATTTTAAAAAATATATAAAAGTTTCTGAAAACCTAAGAATATATTAATCTCTTCCTCGAACTCAATAATTTTGTTTGAGAAGAGATAGATTGTCAATTCCCTCCTGATTTAATGATGTTGTAAATTTTTTATTTTTTTTAAAATGTTTATGATGATTAAAAAAATACATGAAAAAAAGAAAAGAAAAATAAAAAAATGAAATACATATTCATGACATATTTT
Source organism: Juglans regia (assembly GCF_001411555.2). Lineage (NCBI taxonomy): Eukaryota > Viridiplantae > Streptophyta > Magnoliopsida > Fagales > Juglandaceae > Juglans > Juglans regia. Next base: position 23,444,130 of record NC_049904.1, read on the forward strand.
CAGGTTACTTTTTTATTAGTTGTAACAGTTCTCTTTAGTTAATTAAGAATATTATCATATTTAAATTATGTTAAAACTCTAATTATTTATATAGTTATACTTTTTTAAAAATATTTAACAAAATTTCATTATTTATTTAATGATGAAATATTAGTATTTTATAAATGGCTTGGTTATTTTGAAATTAGTGGTACTTGTGTAAAATCCTGTATGGCGTAAGATTTTCTAATTGATAAAAAAAAGCACGTTTGCCACATCTGTCAAATTGAAGAAAAAAATAAAGTGTAATTTCAAATATTAAAATAGTCTAATGTATAAGAATAAAATTATTATTTATTTATGTTCATCATTTATTATGAAATTTAAATTATATTAAAAATTCAAATTAATTAGATAGTTTTTTTCTCTTAAAAATGTACAGTAAAATTTCATCATTTATTTAATGATAAAAAATTAGTATTGTATAAATTAAAGTTGATTTTTAGTGTATGATATAATAAACAGTAATAGGATATGCGAAAAAAACATGCGAAGAAAAAAAAAACAACTTCTTTATTGATCATTTAAAACTTAAAAATTAATATTTTTTTCACTTTTTCTTTCTTCCTCTCTCTCATTTCCTATGCACGATTGCGGTATTACGTCGCACATTGGCATTCACACGAATAAAAAAAAAATCTTTACTGTTCATCGTTCATCATACAGTTGATGAATAGTAATAAGATAAGATAAGATAAGATTTAAAAAAAAAAAAAAACCAGCAGATTTAGAGTCACATTGGCATTCACACGAATAAAAAAAAAATCTTTACTGTTCATCGTTCATCATACAGTTGATGAATAGTAATAAGATAAGATAAGATAAGATTTTAAAAAAAAAAAAACCGACAAATTTAGAGTTACTGTTCACGATGAACAGTAATGAATAGTAACATTATACGCACTTTTAAGTATAGGCAGAGATATATGGTGATCATATGCTTTGGTGGGTCTAAGAAGGTCGTTATAGTTGAATTGTGGACTCTAGGGGATATAATTTTCCAGCTTCTTACACCCAATTCCTGACAAACTGAGGTGCTGGTTTCTTTCATTGATTGAGATGGTGGCAAGATATTTTAGAGTTTCATTCTTGCAAAGATGTTCATTGTTTGTGGATGATTAGAGTGTAAATCCTACAAGGAAAGCAATGAGGTCATTCTCATCTTTCACACAAAATTCCTACACGCTCACTCTCTTTTTGTTTGTGGCCAAGAAACTAATATTACCACTAGAACGAGAAATACATGAAAAGAGGTCAAAAGTCAAAAAAAAAAAAAAAAACTATAAGTTGGAGCAGCTAAGCCCGATTATCAGGAGCTTGATTTCTCATTGCCTGCACTTTTATTATTTTAAGTTTCTGTTCACACTTTGAATAGAGCAAGAATTTCAAAACATCAGTGGCTGTCATCACCAGTACTGTATGTAGTGGGTGAGATTGACCAAAACTAAAAGGCAGATATTATTAGATGCCCATTCTGCTTCAACTTTTGGTAACCTGCTAACTAATCGGGCACGAATTTTTATTATCAATGATATGCTCAAGATTGCATTGAAAGTGTAAAGCAACATACTGCCTAGACTTTTGCTGCAAATCTAAGGCTTTTTGGTCCCTTCAAAAATTCAATGTTTGGTAAAATGTACCATCGATGTGTTTCGTTTGGGCCCGATTTCTATTTGGGAAAACTGTGGTGTGAAGGTGAATTTCACACCCCTAATGGGAGGAGGACACGTCATCTTTCTATTATTTTTACCTTATACCCAAATACAAGTGATAAAAATATTTTTACAACTTTCAGAGTATTGATATTGGTTTCATCAAAAGTCTGGCCAAATATAAAATATAACTTATTTCTTTCAAACACAGTCGAATTAGATTAGTCAAAAGCTAAATTGAAAACTTTGAACTACACATTAAAACACATTTTTCCTTGTTACTGTTTACAACCCAAATATGTTTTTTTTCCGGTTTACAACCGTCTTTTAATTTTTCGTATGTAGATACCAAAACTGGTAAACAAGTACATGTCATATTGTGATGGTACGAGTCATTGAAACTGACAAGCAATAATTATAGTAAACAAGTAATAGATGATGAGGCCATAGAAGTATGATGTGAGTAATTAGGTTGAGAAAAAAAAAAAAAAAAAAGTTAGAAATCAATAATTTAAATATCAAATTAAATTATTAATGTATATATGATTAGTATAATTGTAAAATTTGAAAACAAAATTAAAATATTATTATTAAAAAAATGACAAGCAATAATTATAGTAAACAAGTAATAGATGATAAGGCCACGGAAGTATGATGTGGGTAATTAGGTTGAGAAACAAAAATAGTTGGAAAATAATAATTTAAGTATTAAATTAAATTATTAATATATATATGATTAGTGTAATTGTAAAATTTGAAAGCAAAATTAAAAATATTATTATTAAAAAAATAATATTATATTATTATTTTAATGAATATTATGACTAATCTAATATGAAGTTATAGATAGAGAAATTTTAGATTTATCAAAAACATATAATTTTCACTAAATTTTAAAGAGGGATTTGATGAAGTCAATGCGTCGCTCTCTCAAGGACATCAAAGTCACTCTCTGTCAATCTCCATCGCGGTGCAAGGCTGTCGAAGTCCGGTGTAGTTATCTCTCAGTCAATCTCCGGCACCTTTTGCACCGCGTCCTGTTCAAAGCGGCTCTCTTTTACAACCGCCTTAAAATCCAAGCTCCAAACTAACTAGAGGCACATCTGAAACCTAGGCCTACTCCTTTGAAGCCAACATGACCAAGACCTTCAGAACCAAGAGAATCCTTGGCTTCTACAATGGGACCGTGCATATTTTCCCTTAACATCTACTCATTCGCTTTTTCCATTACATGCTTCAATACATACATACACTCATCTTGTCGAACTTCGATTGATACCCATCTTATCTTATGATTCCCTTGTTCATCGTGGTAACAGGGAATATCGTTTCTGAAATAATTGTGCACAGGTAGTTCATGCATGCAACAACATAGGCCGAAGCTAAGGTCAAGAGAGGAAGTTTTCCAAGAAAGTGTATATATAAGACGACAATATAGTGGCCGATGAGAATAATTTTTCTTCATAAATGGAAAAATATTTCCTATTTGAATACACCAAGTTCTTATATGCTCCAAGACAATCAAAGTTCATTAGTATTATATCTTGCATTTCTTTGATGCTAGACACGTAATTATATGCCAGAGGAAACTACATTTTCTTCGATGATTGAACAAGATAGAGAACGAATTTATATGCGGCAATTACAAATATTACAGAAAGGCAAAAAGAAAGAAAGAAAGAATATTTCCTGTCATTTCCTGCACTCTTGACACACGCTGCAATGCATATCAACTTCTACTTTCAGCTCTGATAACAGCAATCAGGGCTCTTGAGCCCATTGCAAAATTTGCTTTGGCAGCTAGACTTGCAACCAGCATCTTCCAAAGTTCCCTTATTTAATTCCCACTTCTATGGTTTGGAAATATCTATGTAGCTCTATCTAAGTCTTGATTTGTCAGGCCTGTAAGAGTACTTCCAATTATTGATCATTGTGTGTGGGTAAGAGAATTAAAATGAGCTCGGTGATCCTCTAAAAACAATTAAGTGCCATGAAGAGGATTACCTATGCATGAGGGATCTGTAGAAGAATGAATGAGATGAAATACAACGACAGGAAAATGGCAGCCCCGGCAATAAAGTTATATAGCAGCCGCTGGTTGTCTTTTGTGGATATGAAAACCGTCTTCAGTGTATTAGTTAATTCAAAAATCCGAAGAGAGACCTGCATAAGCAAGTCCAGAGAGCAGCAAAAAAATGTAACAAAAGTGGGTCATGGTTAGTACTAGTGGCATATGAAGAATTAAAGGGTCAAGAAGAAATATGCTTACAAGGACATAAATGGCAGTAGTGAGCATGAAGTTAAGCAGGGGATATTCTGGGACAAGAGAAAGAAGCCACTTAGGCTGTCCATTAGGCACGCTTGATCTGCAGATGCATATAGGGAAGTTAGAAACACAACTGAGTTGAGTCAGCATTTTGCCTCTGTCAATTTCTTTATCCGTGCATTTGCATGTTTGAGTTTTTAGGACTTTTCCCTGGTAATGCCAGAAGAAATGAGACAAGGAAAGATATCCACTTGTGCTCAGTGCCTTGGATTCTCCCCCTTCTTTTTATTTAGATTTGGGAAGGGACATGACGTTTGCTTTGATATTAATTTATATAATTAAAAATGAAATTTTCAAGTACTTCTTGGAAGTTTTAAGAAGAAAGCTTAAATATCACATCCAAAAAGTAAAAATAAGGAAATGTTTTTGAATTCATAGTATTAATTTACTCCCAATAATGGTTACATGAGATTACGGACTTATATAATACAACATACATCAAGACTTAAAAAATGGCATCATCTAACCAGTAAAAGCAAGACATGTAAGCAGATCAACTCAATAAAGATGTTTTCAAAATAAATAAACACAGATTTATTATAATGTTAGTATAACGTAGCACTTGGCAAATTGGTGAAATATAAATGAAATGAATAAATTTACAAACCTCAACCAGATATGGAACTGAGAAATATAGGTCTCCAAAGTAATCTTGCCCAGCCACCTAATAATGCCAAGTGGAACAATAAAAACCTCAAAATATGGTAGCAGAATACATTCAAGATCATATACAAAAAGCCATTCAATATTCCTGTAAAGGGGGTGGTTCAAGTATTAAATGGTTCAATTGTACAGATAAGAGAACATACGCAAAAAGAGTCAATGAGAAACTCCGAAACTGCTGAGTGAAATTTCGCAAGCAAATATAAACTCTGATATCACAAAGAAGGCAAATGGTAAGATGCTGGAAGATGAACAAGAAAGAGTTACTTGATTGCACATTCCATATGGGAAAGTAACATTAGAATAGGAAAAATAAAGTAACTAATCAATACTCACGTTATAGGAATCCACGATGTGTAGGGATGGTATTTGTTGTATGTAACCTTGTCCAGCTTATAAATACATTCATACCACAAGTAACCAACCTAGAAAATAAATTAAAATGAAATAAAGACAAAGAGAAACCCAAAATAGATAAACAATAATGTGTAAACAGATAATAAGTATACTGTGGTCACAAAATCAGGCAACTCACAAATAAAGAAACTGCAACAATGCTTGCTTTGATGGAGATTCTCCTTTTGATCTCACATTCCTCCAATTTCTCCATCCATTTCTCAACCTAGCATGTTCACGTATTTGAAACTTTTAGTGGTTGGCACACCAAGAAAGCAAGAAATAGCAGATGATCAGACATTCAAGAAATTACATTGGGGTGATAATATGCATATATCATTCCATTGATCCATATATACCGATCAAGTCCAGATCTGAAATGCCATTCATGCAGACGAGGGAGATCTGGTTTTGCAGGATCAGTATACCCTGTCATTAAAAGTAACGTCACGCATATGAAGCCAGTAGGTATACACATAATCATATATTTATTCTAAAAAATACCTTGAACTTTTGCCAATGGAGTAAGCTTAACAAAATTAAATTTATCATATTAAATCCATACAAATGTCTTCACCAATATTATTACACGGAATATGAGTCCATAAATAAATTCGCATTAAGAGGAAAAGGTGGTGAACGATCGAAGTTCAAGGGTGATAACACTGATAAGCAAACCGACTAGATCACTCTAATCAAATCGCTCCCAAACCTGAAGCCCACAAACTAAAGCTTTAAATCCCAAGTATGAGTTGGGTGCTCTCCAACTTCAGCAAAGTTCACATAAAGAACTAAACTAAAGAAGCTGACTAGCTGAGCTATGAAATGACTTGCTAAATTTCAGATTAGTATTGATGTAGGAGCAAGTAAAAAATAAAGGGCAAAAGGCAACACAAAATTGGTTACTAACCTAAAATGAAGGCTAGTGGACGCCAGAATATGTAAAAAACTCCAGGAATTTCCCAAATCAAGATAACCACAAGAAAGCATCCAAGAATCTTCACAGCCATCACTGAGCGTATCTCATTGTACTTGTTAAAAATACCAAGGGTTCCATACACCATTAATGTGAAAAGCGTGTGCATTGGACAGATGTAGTACAGCATATAGTCATTGTTCAGAACAATGCAACAAAATGCTACAAAGAAATTTAGCCGCCACATCATCTGCATAATATAAAAGACGACTTAGAAGATCTTAGATTAAAAACATACAAAGAAAATAAAGCTGTCAATGGTTGTTTGAGTTAAATGGTTATACGGTCTATTACCTGAGCAAAGCGTGCAATGCTAAAATCCTTTCTAATGTAATAATAGGAAAAGTTGCCAAATCCAGTCATCCAAACATATGCAGCAATAAACATACGTATTGCATTGTATATCTCCGTTGCAGCAAAATAATGGTACATTAGAAATAAGACCTGCAAAAACATAAAAAGAAATGTAGATGCCACTTCAGACATTAAACTGATGTCAATCCCAAAAGGTTGTCGCATTATCAAAACCTTAACATTCCAATAAAAGAAAAACCAAAACCAAATAGTTTCACAATTTCTCAGTAGCTTTTATTATCCAAACCATAATACATGGCTGGAATGAAATAAAATAGACCACAGGCAAGAAAGTTTTATGATGTTAGAAAAAACGAATATAATCGAAGGTAAATAAAGCAGTTTCGCAGATGTAGGAACACAATTAATGCAAGAACACATACTACAAAAGAATGAAAGCACTTAGATTTCTTTTCTTAAGTGAAAGTTAAACGTTACTACTAATCACAAGTTGTGAGCTTTGAAGACTACTTGCCTGCATCCATCCTTTCCATTCCTCAGTTTGATGCCGATTGAGGTAAAGTAAGGATTTTCCAGAGAATGCTGACACATCATTATGCTTCTTCAAAGAAGTCATTGCTGAAACTATGATAAGGAGAATGTAGAGAAAGAGGAAAAGATCACGATTGTATTTCTGCCCAAGGAAAGAATTGACAAAGATTATCAAAATTGTTAGTAATATATTCCAGCCAATGGTGTGTATCATCATCTGAATTTTAAGCATACAGTATGCAAAAAAAGAAAAAAGTAGGGAAAATTTTAATCAACCCCTTTGAATAACTATACTCTCCAAACTACCACTCTGTGTAATTTAGCCCTTCTTTAAGATCAAATCTTAAAGATCGTGTCACATCACTTATTTTCAAAATGGGGGGCTAAATCACAACTTTGGTCGTTTTGTAGTCATATTGCAAAAAGAATGGTAGTTTGAGGGGGTAAAGACTGTAAAGTGTGATTTTCCTAAAAAGTTAATGTTATACTATTATCTAATGTTTTACCAAATGAAAATTCATGTCATCAAAAAGTAAGTTGTCTGGAATGAAGCAGTACTATACTCATGAACAAAAGAACAAGTGTCCAGAATTATATAGGAAAAAAAGCGCCTTGTGGAGATAATTATGCATCATAATATCTTCGGGTAGCATCTGAGGATAAAAACTATCCTAAACAGAATCACGGATGGGACTAAGGAAACATAGTCAAAGCAAGACAAAAGCACCTTTGTAGATCCTCCCAGTAAATTTGTACGATCACATATGTAGAAATACAGCAGAATTGCGCCCAATTCAGACCTACGTGAGTGTAATGTGATATAAGAAAGAGAGAAGGCTAAGTTTTGTATCTCAATAAAAAACATTGTCACTTACATTGCTCTTAAAGTTGCTCTATTTTCTAGCAAAAAGGAGTCGTCCATGGTCAGGAACCTACAAACATGAAGAGCAGAAGGTAAGAACACTTGAGACAATAAAAAATGAAACTCCATAAGGATGAAACATAGTAAGCGACCTAATTAGATTCGTTTTTATTGATAAACTATGAGACTTTGCAGATGCTGATCTTGTGAGACCTCCTTCCAGCAAAGTAGTCCGATCATCTTCTTTGATTGTCTCCTTTCCCAATTCAACCATATTAATGTCTGAATGACTGCAACCCATAAAACTTATCATCAGAGAATATTCTATCTAAAGTATCTTTATTTCTTCCTCTCAATTTCACGAATAACAATCTCCTATATTTTGAAAATATATCAAACAGAAGATGAGACTTAGCATCTGTGCCCGAAGGAGAAAAGTGAAAAAACTAGTTAAATTAAATATTAGAAAACTAATTTCAATAAAACTTAAGAAATTGCAGCATCAAATGGAGATCAAACCCTTTTAAATTGAGACACATGGTATAAAGAATAAAATTAGTAGGATCTGTTAGTTCTCTCTCTCTCCCCCCCCCCCCCCCCTCCCTCTCTCTCTCTCTCTCTCTCTCTCTCTCTCAATGCCTTTTAATGGCCAAAAGATAATAGCAGTACTTATAAATGATCCCACCCTTTGTTGTATTCCACAAATTATTTGGACCACCATAGAGCTCCAATATGGGCCCCCACTCTTTCTGTCAATGTGATGCATTGCCATCTTAGGATTTCATCTAGTGTTGCCGCAGCACCGTCCCTCAATCAATTTACTCCCTGATACTGTTTCTTAACCATGTTCTGTTTTTGGATTATTTTTTCAAGGAATATAGGAATAGGAAACATGGGTTTCAGTTTCTTTTCCTCACAATTGATTTGTCTCACTTTTCAGCTTTGGGGTTAAAGGTGGTTTCTTTCTGCTTGGGTGCCAAGAAAAATGATGCTAAAGGAACAAAAACTGGTAGGAAGGGATTGAGTTTCCCCAATTCTAGATTAGACTCATTAAGAGAGGTTTTTATACCTTCAAAATTCTTTTTCTATGCACAATCAGAAACTTCCTTTTTGTTTAGTGTTTTAAAGTGGAGATTTTTACTTTACATTGGCATCAAAACGTGATCATATGGGATAAACAATTAGCATAAATCAGAGGAAATATTAGAAAATTTTTAGGTCAGTGAACTGCTAGCCAACCAAAAAATAGAATCTTCAATCTAAGATGATGCCTCTTCTGCTTGCACTTTATCTTTAACAGGCAGTTTTGCTCAATAGAGCAAGAAAACTAGCAAGGAAACAATTCTAAATTTCTCACCCTATTCCGAGGCAGCTGCTTGACTCCTTCAACCATTCTAAAAGAGAAGAGGGTTTGGCATAGCCACCAACCATAGTATCATAATCCAAGTATACAATTATGGACAAGTAAAAGAAGGGAAGCAGATTGAAATTCAGTATTGGTTAAAATATTTAACATACAAGTATCTGGAAGCCAATCGAAACCACCAAAGATTCAAATAATCCCAATCCATAAAATTTGTACCCCCCATGTTGAGAGAAGAAACTTACACTTTGGAAGGATGAGAAGATTTCCTATATTCAAGGAACTCTGAGTATATCCATGCGACAAAAATTTGTACCATTCCAAGCAAAAAGGACACCTAGAAAAAATTAAGGAATATCCATTAATAACGGGAAAAGTTTTGTCAAAGGAGAAAATAACTAAACAGAGACAGGCAAACAGAACAAGAAAGAGGACACAGTCCCTCAATAAATTCTGAAAATGACATGAAAAGGAAAAAAAAAAAAAAAGTTGTTCTAATGGAATAGATGTTGATTAGGAAAACAACGGCAAAAAATTGAGCTGCCAATAATGAGTACCATATTTTCATATTGGGCTAGCATCAAAATGTAATCGTTGGGAGAATTCCAAATTAATATGGAAGGGTAAGAAAATCAAACACAAGAAGCAATATGACATGCACATTTGCCAAGCAGTGAAGTCTCTTACAGAATTGGGATTGGGGAAGAAGCAATATGGCATCCTAAAACCAATTGGGATTGGGGAAGATGCACTCAAGTCTTTTACAGAATTCAATCTCATGCCCACAAGTCTATTTTTAGAGTGGTCGCAAAGAGCGTTATTGTGGATATCCAACAATCCCTCTCTTATGATGATGCTCCTGAGACTTGAATCAATGACTTCTAACTCTGATACTAATTGTCAGACCGTGAGCTGCCACTCTACCTAAAACCAATTGCTATTAAAGAAGGCACACTCTCAGGGCACTGTTTCCAGACACCCGGTCCCAATAAAAAAAAAAAAAGGAAGGCACACTCAAGTCTTAAATATTCAACATCACACCATGCAGGCTTGTTTTAAAGTGGTCGCAAGAAGCAGTATTGTGGACACATCTCAACAAAATTGGTAGCAAATCTTGAAAAACAATACACATGAATCCAAGGAGTGTAGCAAATTTGAGGAAGGTGCCTCAAGCAAGTTCAAAGGATTTCAATATAGCTCATTGTCACATGAAAGAGACAATTATTTAGGGCCAAATTGTTAGCTCTTATTGCAGTTTCCATGTAAGCAATTTACCATCATTGAACCCAATTTCGTCACTAGCTGGAATTGCTCAAATAATATTTAGGCTGAACAAACTATTAATTAGATAAGGCAGTAACTTTTCTCTCTCACAAATACAAGCCACCAAGTTAACAAGCACCCAATATGAGCTGAAAAGTTAAATACCAATTGACAGTCGAAAAAATGAACCATGAATGGATCCATTCGTAGATAAATAAAAACATGAACATTAATTTGGAGTTTGCAATAAATGCATCAAAAGAAACAATTTGCCACGTAGAACCAAAGGCATGAATTTAGAAGAAGCAAATAAACAATCTGAACAAAAACTTGCACATGCTAAGAGACACATAAACACTAACATACTGGTAAGTTTAAAAATGATAATATACACATTGCATGATAAATGGACTCCTCTTCAGATCAATTGCGCTCTCTAATTTCCAAGAAAATGTTACAAAAGAAAAAGGCTTGCATGCTCGACAAAATTCATGATGTACAAACAGACTTCAGCCCGAACCACATTATTAGCCCATAATATCAACTACCAATTCACCATTCAATTCAACCATGTCTGTCCAATGTTCTCAACATCCACCCAAAAATGAGCAAAAAATTGAGAATATGACACAAAAGCATGCATAAAACCTCACCTGACCGGGCGTTAGTGGCTCGGAAACCACCATTTCCGGTCCCGCAAAACGGTTGGAAACTGCCAAAACCCCAAGAAAAATTAACCACGTCAATGGATACCAATGCAGTCATTGTAACCATATGGCAACCAAAAATACATTATAAAAAGTAGAATTGTGAAATTCGAATGGCAGATGGAGCGGAAAAGTACCCTAGCTAGAGATGGAAGAGAGAGAGAGAGAGAGAGAGAGATCCAAATGCAAGAGGAGCGAGCAAGAGGAGTAGAAGAAGAAGGAAGAGGAGAAATCCTTCGCTTAAAGAATGGAGAAAATGTCGGAGGGTGAGTCCCTCTCACTCTGTCTGGATCTGTTCATAGCGGTTGATAGCTGTTGCGGTGGTTTGAGTTGTGGTTGTGCTTTTATTCTCAATCGGTCACTCCTCACTTGACTCACTATTCAGCTTAAATTTTTCATTTCAGAATTAATGACATTTGCAATGAGTACGCAAGTCTTGCGTATTATTTTTAAAAAAATTAATTAATCGTAAATTTTTTTAAAAAATAAAAAAGTAAATAATATTTATACAATTTCATGATTATATCTAATATTATTTATAAAATGTTAATTTATTAATATAAATTTCATATTTACTCAATTGTTTTTAAAAAGAACTCTTGCAACTGCAAATATATTTTTTTTCTTCTTTTATCTACTTGTCTATGATTAAAAAAAAAGAGTTTCATGGGTTGTCGATCGGTACTCTCAAACCTCTTTTTGTCTTTACTTTAATGAATATTTGATCATAAATAAATAAAAATAAAAGTGTTTGTATAGTTTATCTAAGAAAAAAGTGGGGTGGGGTAGATTCTGATAATAAATTATCTCAACAAGAGTTTTTTTTTTTTAATCAATAATTGCATTAAAATAAAATGAAGAACACAAGAGAAGGGGGCAGGTAAAAATTCTATTTCAATGGAGGCAGTGCAAATAGACAAAATAAAAAAGGGGAATGAATTCAATAAATTGGATTTGGATTCATATTTTTCAGCTAAGACAAAAAGGAAAAGATTGAAATAGTAATTTGGGTATTGATATAATTAAAAACATGGGCACTACATGATCATATTGTTTTGGTATATATATAGAGTAATGTTATATACAGTCGTAGAGTAATGTTATATACATAGAGTAATGCTACAAACTTCACGATTGTAAAAATTATTTCTCATATAATTAATGTCAATGTAAGTATCCATGCTCCATGCAGTCATGTAGTGCATATAGTGTACTTTAGGGGGTCCGATTAACACAAGATAGCATGTAAAAATCACATGCATGCCTATCTTTTGGCTTTTGGTCATGATGCTGCTTCCAGTTGGGTATTGAATATCGATGGATATATAAGGAGTATAATGATTTATGGGAGGAAAAGAAAATGGCCTAGCTGTGGGAAGAGAATTAATTAGCTCGTACTCCCACATGACCATGATCGGAGCAAAGAATTAGGAAAGGTTGTAATAGTTTAAAGAGCATAGAGGGTTAGAGTTGATTAGTCAAATAATAGTTTTTGTTGGTAATAATTTCTTACCACAAGATTAATATAAGGCTCCGATTAGATAAAGAGTATCTCAAATGATTTGTAAATAGTAATAAAATAATCTGATAATATCTAAAAACAGTTATATTCCCAAACAGGTCCAAATTATGGCCCCATGCACAAAAACATTTTGTGGGTTAAGTTGGTCATGGTGTCCTAACACTCCCTCCTCTATTAAAAAACCTTTGTGGGCAAGCCATGGATGGTAAGAGTACTTTATTAGGATTATGATAGTAATTATTAAGCATATATAGCATTAATCTGACTTGCTTTCTACGATAAATATATATATATATATATATATATATATATATATATATATATATTAAAAGCTGTTCTACCTAAAGTCCTAGCTAGATCTAAAGATTTAACAGTAATGAGGGGTACCACCAAACTTAGACTTGCAGAAGTGCATATGAAGAAACCCACTTATAAATCAATGTAGCCCCACATGATTGCAGCTTGCTTTGTATATATCAATGTAAAATTCATCATTTTTTTTTAGGCAATTATCACAAGATCAATATGATTTGGTTATGACAGTTTGATATATGAACCAAAAGCTCAAGACTAGTCAGCCTAAAGAATGCTGATGAAAATGACATGGTGTATGTATATTTGTATGTGTGTGTATATATATATATATATTACACTTTTTCATGCGGAGGGGTGAACACCGACTTAGTTGGAGTCGGATTTTCCTAAATCCAACTTCGACTCCGACTCCAACTTGTGTAACCTCCAATCTGACTGCAACTTTTTGGAGCAAAGTCGAATTTGGGCTTTTAGGTTTGGGCTTCTTTTTTTTTTTTTTTTTAACTTCATATTTAACCCATGTAAAAAAAAAAAATCTTTTGTGAACTTTCAAATATCAATTTTTTGAAAAATTAAAAATTAAAACTAAATCATTCACTGCTAATTTACTTCTATATTAATATCTGAATTATTTTTATACTAGACATATACTATGTATCTAATTACATGTTATTATATTATAGTATTACATATTATTTTTAGTGTCTAATTACATGTTATTATACTATAGTATTATATGCTATTATATTATATTAATTTCTAACTTATTTATAATTTTTTTCTATGCTAGACTTATTTTTAGTATCTAATTACATGTTATTATACTTTAATAATTTGGTATTATGTGTTATTAACTTATTATATAGACTTATAGGTTATTTCTATACTGGTGTTTAATATATCTATATAAGACTTATACTAAAGTGTCTAATTACATGTTATTATACTAATGTCTAACTTATTTCTAACTCAATTATATCCTAGACTTTCTAGTATCTAATTATATGTTATTATACTTTAGTAAATTAGTATTATATATTATTAACTTATTATACTAGGCTTATTTAAATACTAGTGTCTAACTTATTTCTATAGTACTTGATTATGTATTGTAGTAGTACTATAATGTTTACATATACTAAACTATCATTAGTCTATTTATATTATAGTGTATAAGTATATTATTTTATAATAATTAGCTCATACTAGTATATTATTGAATTTAACTATATAAGTTCTAGTTATATAACTATATAAGTATACTAGTATATATGATAAATATATAGATAAATATATTTTTTATAACACATATACAATATCGTAGTCGGATTCGGAGTCAGAATCAGAATTGGAGGGAAAAGTCAGAGTCAGAGTCGGAGTGAAGTTAGATTTTCGAATATTTGCTGCCCTAGGCGGAGTCTACTTTTTTACAAAGGATCTGAACGAGACTTGTATACTTGAAACATCTCCCGCCTAGACTAAGTTTCGCGCTCGCATCCAATGCGATCGAGTACATCATCCGCCCAAGCCGAGCTCCACGCTCGCCCCTAGCGCGGTTGAGTACATCTCCCACTTAGCTCTACAAGCTGAGTTCTGCGCATGGAAATCTTCATCACTTAACACAAACAAAATAGAAAACCGAGGACCTGCTCTCCAAATTTATTTTTCTATAGTCTTATGCAGGCTATCTTCGTCGCAATTTAACTTGAAGATTCTCAATGTCTTTTTGTTGAGCAAGCTGGCCTTAAGAATCAAGGGCATTTGTTAGGGGTTAAAATCCCCTTGGCCTAAAAGGTATCCTAGGCCTAGCTCAATAGGGCATCCCAGGCCTAGCTCAAAGGGCTACCATCAGGAAGTAAAAGGAAAAAGACAAGAAGTAGACAAAGAAAATGAAGTGTAAGAGAGAAAAGTGGGAAGGTGACAAAAAAGAGAGAAAAATGAGAAAGAGAAGAAAACAAGTCAAGACACGCGAGGAGAAGTGTGATAAAGTTTACTTTCTCATCTACTACTGACAGGGGCAGAATAAAAAGGACTTCTAGATGGCTAAGCGGGGGCCAGAAGAGAGGTCATCTTCAACCCCACGACAAGAACTTTAGAGATAGAATCTTCTCCAGAAAAACTGTCTCTAACATCCATTGTATAGAGAGAAATAAGAGACCATAAGAGACTGTAAAATAATCATATTATAATAGATTTGCCCTCCAAACGACCCATGGACATAAGCCTTCTGTCAAACCACGTAAATTGTGTCTTCATCTTTATTTATACTTCTTGTATCTACTTTCTATTCACTATTATGGATATACGTAAGGGCACCGTACTACTTTTTCGGACCAGCGTCATTGTGGGCTCCGAACCGCCTCATCTAGTCTTGGATCACTTCAACAGGCCGAGATTGACACTTTCTCTCATTCTGGCCTATTGTGTAATTTTTGGTATTAACAATATATATATATATAAAATATATATATATATATATATATATATACATACACGTACACGTACCATTACTAATTAAGGAACCAAACAATCACGGGTTTCACATGATGATCATTGAGTCCGTCTTCCCTAGCTTGTTAAGACATATGTGTAGAATTACTAAGTACCGAAATTATGGGTTTTATTTTCATTTTTTAAAATATCCAAACGTTTATTTCTTAATTTTTATTCAAAATTAGAAATATATATGTTTTCCAAGAAAAAATAATTAGGTGATCTTGAACATTAAAGACCATCTTGTTAATATATATTTAAAGTCATTATAGGATATATCTAATTTGTCACAAAATCAGCTTATGTATAATATTTTATACGTCTGATAAAAAATAAATGATATATATTTTTCAAATCATAAGAAATTGAATGATTACTTGCATGCATGCTTTAATTGAGATTTTACATATAGAGAGTAAAGACGCTATATATCTCCATGACTAGTAGTTTTCGTTGGTGAAATGCATGTCCTCGATCGTGGGGTACGTAGGATTTTCTTTTTCCTTTTTAATGAAAGGGCGAGGGAATAGATCAGCTGAATTAGGGCTTTGATCGATGTTGTTTCCCCAGAGGATCTCTGTACGTACTATTGGTAGTAAGAGATCATGATCATGATCGAGTACTTCTTCTTGAGTTGCTTGATGGTCGATGGAATTAAAGTCTTGAATTTGAATCTTCATCTTCATCATGCAGGGCATGATGCTCGAAAATCATCAGACTCGTTTGTCATCTCTATCCATCGACTAATTATTATATAGTCCGATTATATATATCCATAACAGGATTAGGGTAGTTATGCTACGACTAACTCAAGTCGATTGGTCCCTATCTCATCGCGTATAAATGCTATTAATATATCATGGTGACCATCAGGACCAACCTTTCAGGAATTTTTTTTTTTTTTTTTTTTTCAAAGGAAGTGATCATCAGTTCAATTGCTTTTTCTGCATGCAACTCGATCAATGCGCAAGAACACAGGTACGGAGGTACCAAAGCTTAGCTAGCTGCATGCATATACTATCAGAAACTAAGCATCTCATGATCATGACATGATCAAGATGAGAAAACCCATCAAATTAATTAATGTACAGTAGTACCACCTAATTAGAATTACGCACTACAAAAAAAAATTAGTTTTTGTGGCCATTTAATTGCGATAAAAAAATTATTTGTGATTAAAATAAACTCATTTTAACTGTAAATAGTCATTTTACTGAAATTAATTGTCTACAAATAAATAATTTTCTTGTAATGACGTACTAAGAAGAAGATCATGTTTTATAATCATCAAGCCTTTGTCTTAATTATTAACCTGATAATTTTTGCATGACATGATTTTCTCAGGAATATTTTGGAGAAGTACTACTAGTACTGCATGGGGTTTGGCCGGCTTTTGATCATGATATATAGTTGAAAGGTCCAAGAAATTTAAAATCTCGTTTGAATAAGCTGTACTATGAGCGGAACAACAAATGCATCACAACATACGGTACTTCATCATGATGGATGGCACGAAATTCATTATAAATAGGATAATTAAGGGATCTGACTCGTTTAATTAAAAGAATTGAATTAAGATTGACTCCTGTAGAACTTGTAGATATAAAAGTTTAGTTAGGATTAGATGATTAAGTTGATAAGTTTGTATAGGATTAAGTGACTAAAATGATAGAGTTTATCCTATCATTGAGTTGATAATTTTGAATGAATGTAAATTATTTATCGATTTTATCTATAACAATCTTAAGTTTATCTTGGAGGTAATAGAGGTTGTTTAGATAAGTTATAAGTGGAAAAATCGAGTTTTAAGAAATCTGCACTTATCCAAATAAGAGGTTAATCTGAAATCTGTTACTGCAATGAAGAGTTATCGTGAAATGTCAGCATTTTGTCAGGAGACGACTTCGCGACCATCAGCAGAGTTCTATTGCAGATCAAATTCCTACCAGACTCATTATGTCAGCAGAGTCCTATTGCAGATTAAACTTCTATCAGATTTGTTCCGTCAGCAGAATCCTACTGTAATTAGAATTGATTTTCAAATTGTTTATTTAAGGAATCCTATTGCTTAGAATCAGTAGAAATTCAGATTTGCATATTTTCTAGAGTACTTTTCAGTACATATTTTGGTGAGAAAATTCATTGGATAATTTTCATATTGTTTCTCTCAGAGAGTGGTACATGAGTGTTTCTAATATTTTATCTCTCTTTTTGAGTGCGTGTATACTCCATGTTAGAGAATTGATTGTCAAGTTTCAGCCACTGGAGTTCCAGGAGAAAAGTCAATGTTTGAAAGATCGTCAGAGGTTTTAGCTGCTACTACGGTAGAAAACAAATGGATCATTTGTCTGGTCAAGTAAGAGTTTCAATTGACAAAAATTTTATAATTAAACTTTACTTATAATTAATTGTTAAATAATAAAATTGATTTTTTTGAGTTTGGCTGCTCCGTATGGTTTTACCTTTAAAGTGGTTTTTAAAGGATTTTCCTTCAATACCAATCTTAATATTATGCACTTCGTTTATTTTATGTATTTAATTGTTTATTAAATTGATAGCTTGCTTGACTCCTATAGAATTATTTGACATGAGTTGAACAACCCAATATATATATATATATATATGTGTGTGTGTGTGTGAGTTTCAATCAAGGCTAGTAATTGTTTAACTCATAAACTCTGCACAAAATTAGCATATTGTTCGAGTTGATGGATCTTATAGCTCATTGGATTAATTAAATGGATCAAGTTAAAATTAACTACACCTATACGACACAAGTACTGAACTTGACACGACCGAAATCCGATACAACAATATGTATTAATGTCAGCTAGCCCTACTCATTAATTCTATTGGCTTTCTAATTACCTCTCCTGTTTTTAATTACCACAAAAATCAACTTATTATATTAATATATAATATATAAGTCTAAATAGACTGCGCATACTCAAACCATTTAATATATAAGATAATTTAATTAACTAATAAGATCGATTTAAAATTAATTTGAATTAGTTTTTCCCCTCCACAAGATCACCCTCCACATATGTCAACCTTACTTTTAATTTTCTAGCTTTTAGGTACCATTTGTTAGAAATTATAGATAAGAGTGGACAATATTGCAAGTGTTTAATTAATTACTTCAAGCGATTAATGATCTACAGATATCTTTGATGATGATCTGATATCATAATCTTTCTCCAGTGATGAGTATGCTATGTGGTAAATATCAGGACACAACGAGCACTGATACCAGAACAACATGATGCACTCACGTATTCCACAACCTAAATGTCGGGATTAAAAAGAACTAAAATATTTGAGAGAGAGATCAGAACAAATTAGGGCAAAATGAAAGAAGCTGCTGTATTCTGATAAGTATTTCTTAAATGTCCCGGCCCGACAAGTACTCGATCGTGTTCGTGTTTGATCTTCCTCATGTATATACAATATTATCATGAGACGTGGTCTTATATGAAGAAAATTAAAATATGACAACTGAAACATGTATATATTAATGGGTGGGTTAGGATTTTTTCCACCTCATTTTTCTTTTTTTCAAATCACCTTTCGTACGGATGTCCAGATTGCTTGGTAAGGAACTTCCTGGACGTTGATTTATGGCCAGAGACAGTAGAAATTTGCATGTTATTTGGGTCCCCTCGGACCCAGATTGAAAGTGACTCTGCTTTTGGAGACAGAAATATCGATCGAATATATATATATATATATATATATATATATATAGAACTTGGAGCTGATCATCTTTCATGCATGTATGCTTTTTATTTTTGAACCTTTTGGTTTTGGCACATATATAGATCCCTTTGATCTCCCTTTTTTGGTGAATAACATGTTCTGACTTTTTAATTCATTTGAAAGATTCAACAGTATGAGTAAAAGGGTACATAATTCTTACATTTTCATGCATTTAATTATTAATGCAATTGGAGAATCGAATCAAAGGTCGATATTCTGGAAATTCAAAGGCAAAGAAAACCCTTTAATTGAACAAATCAAAGGAAAACGGAGGAAGAATATTAATCTCTCCTACTTGAAAATCACAAAAGGATTATACATACACCGTATAGCTAGCTGGATATATATATATACACGTAGTACTTATAAAAGCTCAGATAATCATGTGTCGTACATGTCTCTCTTTTTTTCTTTTTCGTTTTTTCCTTTTTTGATGTCTAAAATCACTAAACTACACACAACGTACCAAACCTCATGATCTTCTTAATTCCATGCATTTTCCTGAGAGGCAATTCAAGAAATTAATTTAATTCCAAACCTAATTTTATTCATATCATCTTATCTTATCATTACAATTTTTTTAAATTCACACATAAAATATAATAAAAATTTAATATTTTTAAATTCTAAAACAATAATAGTATTAAAAATTATATTATAACAATATTATATTCAATTTTTAATAAAATATCTCATCTCATTTCATCTTAATTGTATAACCAAAAGTGGCCCAGTAACTTAAATAATCTAAAGATATTTCAACGTTACTTCTAAACCAAGCTAGCTAGCGTGTGTGAAAGTAGTGGCCGCCTTCTCGGGAACAACAAGAAGTACTGGAGAAAAACATATATAGTTACGTATCTAGAAATTGTTTGTCAACGAGAGACACCAATCGAGAAAGGATCAAGAAACATGATGATCAGCTAATTCATGGCTCATAATTATATTGTTTAAGGAACATCGAGGGAATTATGTCTTGTAATAATCCATAGTCAGGAAGTTGATGATCATGATGAGGGTTATTAGGTGGATTTTGCTCATGATGCTGGCTATTCATTGTTTGAGCAGGCATGATCTGAGCATGAGTCGCAAAATAGTGTTGAGGAAAGGTTGGTACTGGTCTTGCTGCTGCTGTCGGCTGTGTGAACATGCAGTAAGGTGAGAAAATTGCTGCGGCCGCAGTACTACTACCTCTAAGCGTTGCGGGAATTGGGTGGTTGTGCTGACCTTCATATGTCGTGATCACAACGGTTGGATCTTGATATGACCTCTCAACTCGTTTCTTGACTGTGCACTTTTGAGTTGTACACCTGTAATAGCTCCTGCTTTTGGAAATTAACCATTTCAGTTCTCAGATCGATCAAGTTGATCTTCTTCGAGACCCAAGACATCAGATTTTCACACCATATATCTATTTTCATTAGGTTTCAGGACACTTTAGGGTTTCTTTAATTATATGGAAACAAAAGATGATCCACATGCATGCAGATGGGAATTAAAGGAATATTGATCAAACTAATTAATACGGTCAAACAACATATATATTGCAGTAAAACTTCAGGTTTCGGATCTGTTCTTTTGATCCCATGTAGTTAATTTGGAAAGGAGCCAACATATATAAGGAATTAATGTAAGAAGCCAAGCAGATATGCAAATTAATTTGCTTTTGGGTGCAAGAAAATGATAACTTACCTTGGATAAGGGCTGTTCTTGACAGCCTTCTGTCCATATTTTCTCCATCTATATCCATCTTCCAGATGATCAACCTCACTCTTGGTCATGAAAGCGAACCGTGGCTCCCTTTGCTTTTTCTCTCCTTTCTTCTTTGCTTTGCTCGGCCTGTTAATTTAACTCCCATTAATATTGCTTGCATGACCATATCCTAAAAAATAAAAAATAAAAAGAAATTTGCCATTGATTTACACACCAAGAATATTCAAACTTACACTTTCTTAGAGCTTTCCCCTCCATCTTCCAATTCTTTTGGTTGCCTATCTTTGCTACTCTTGTGATCTGAATCTTCTTCAGCACCAGCCTCAGTTGAAGAGGAAGAGATCGAAGAGTTTGCAGTCACAATAACATCACCACTACCACCACCTAAATCTCCAACTTCCCTTGGCTTCGGATTGCTTTCAACTGAAGCAAATACTTGGGATGATGAAGGCGGCCGTGACAAACCAAAGGCGCTTGCCATTGAATTATAAACCACAGGTCGTTCCAAACTCTGATCATTGAAGCTGCTCATGATGTAATTAGAAGGATCATCATCAAATCCTTGTGAATAATTATTGTAAGAAGGCTTTTCATTGTATGAGCTGCCAGTCCCACTTTCAAGATGCTGATTATCTTGAAATAGGTAATGGTAGAAAAGGTCTTTAGGTTCATCAGACATGGAGGAGGATCGAGGAAGAGGAATTAGGAAAAAGGAAGCTTTGACGGGAAGCTGCTTTTAAGGTCCTTTCGTTCTATGACTACCAGTATTTCTCCAATCTCTACACTTTATATCTCTGGTAATGTGATTAGGAGTTTTATATATAGAAGAAAAGAGCAGAAGGAGTCTAGGTTTGAATAGGACTTATGCTATAATATCACTTTAAAAAGGAGGTTGACAAAACACCTTCCAAGTCACAAGTCCAAAAAGTGACTTTCAGATGTAACATTAGTCTTATTTAGTTTTTCAATACCCTTGTTCTAAGTGCTCTATATTATATACTATTCACGTCACTAATTTAAAATATAAATTTTAAAAAATTATTTTTTATAAATCAAATTTTATTATTTAAATAACCTGAATATATGATACATGTGTTCTACACACCGATTTGATAATAGAATAATTCTTAATTCTTGTTTAGAAACACAACTGTTTTCAGTCAATCTTCGCAAATTAATTTATTACTATTCACAAACAGTTTATTACTATTCACAAAATATTCACTATTATTCACAAAATATTCACTATTATTCATAAATAATTTCACTACTATTCACAAATAATTTGAAATACTCTTAATATCACTATAAAAAAAAGACTCAATACCAAAAATTGCCTAAAATAACTCTTAAAATTGTCGGATTTGATCTTTCTTGAAGATTTTTACTACGTCGAATGTTTGTCGCAATTGTATACTCAGTTATAAGTTAAAATAGCAAACTTTTGTATCCAAACAAAGTCCTACTATAAATACAAAAGTTTTTTTTTTTAATTTTTTAGTTTTTAGTAATAAATAAATAAAAGAGGATATAAAAGACAATATTCCTTTAATGTAATGATTAAGATTCTCTCCTTTCAATTTAAATTAATGGCTTGGCCTGATCACTCTCCCCGAGCTTCTAAAACTCATTAATTTTATATACAAAAGTACTGATCAGTTGATTCTTTGGTCTCGGGCAAACAAATCTCTAGGGGTTATCGATATTCGAGCAGACTTAGGGTACGTTTGGGTAGTGAGAAGTGTTGAGAATGTTTATAAATAGTAGTAACAAAATAATGAAAAAGTAATAATAAAATATTGAATAGTAGTAAAAAGTAGATAAAAAGTAATGAATAGTAAAAAAGTAGATAAAAAATAATAATAAAATAAAGAATAGTAGTGAGAGTATCTCAAGTACTCTCACTTGCCAAACACACCTTTACAATACAATAATTGAGATGATCGTGATGAAACTTTAGGAGTAGTGTTCCAAAATTTCAAGTCCTCGTGATATACACTAATATTAGGAAAATTTTAATTATAAGTGATTCTGTGTATTAATACGTGTACTTATTTAATATAATTAATTAGAAAATAAATTTTATTAAAAATAATACTAATTTGAATTTAAAATATGATCATTAATTAGTAGACTACTATGGAGCTAGAGCTCAAGACTAAAATTGGCAAAATCTTAGAGATTATGATCATCAGAGTGATTATCGATATAATTTGTAAACAAATGTCTCCTTTGACGTCTATTTTATTTTTTGATGTAATTTAATATTTTAATTTTTATATATATAGAAAGAAGTATTTTTTAAATTTACGTAATTTGATATGATACGTTAATTAAAAGACTTGATGCATGATCAATTTCGGTATGCAGAGAGTTGTTTTGTTGACAATGTATACATGAGGCGTGCTAAGAAAGCTAGTGGCCAGGACTCTCATTGGGATGCTGTTTTACCTTGTCAATAATCAACTTTCACCTTGAGTCGACGCATTTGACTCATTAATTTGATCGAGTTAGGCCATTTAGATTTGGTCATATGGTTATAATTAATTATATATATATATATATATATCATCAAGTATGAATAATAATTCATGTTTTAGTGTTGGGCTTTTTATTAATTTAAATATATAATCTCCTAACACGTACGTTATATGACTTTAATTTGCATGCGAATAATTAGTAAAAATGATACTCTTTATTCATCACATAATTAAGAGAAAAAATTAACCTAAAATCATGAATGCATGGTTAAAAAATAAACCCAATTAATAATTTTAATCAGGCGTGATAATGTTTTTAATTGAAAAGGGAAACACACTCTTCTAATTGTTCATCCGTTTGCTGAATAATTATGTGAATAGTTGGATGAATGATTGGTTTATATATATATATATATATATATATTCATATTGTAAAAAAAAAAAAATCTAATAAGTTCTTTTATTAAATGAAAAATTGTATTCAGATTTCATTATATTATATCATACCATTTTAATTAGATGTTACATATTTTCCTAAACTTTACCTCCAATAAAATAAAATTATGTATCTCATTATATTAAGAAAAGTGTACGAAACTTTTATATTTTAAGATTATATAAATCATTTCTCGTAATTAATTTCTCTTCGAATTATATAAATCTTAAAATTTAGACAAAACCCCAAAGTCAACAACCGGAACGAGGCCACATCAAACTCATTCGGACTCATCACTATTACAACAAACCTTGGGAAAATGAACTCGATCGATGATTTAACATGTTTTTTGAAAATGCACATACATACATACATGTGTGTGTGTATATATATATACACACATACATATATATATATATGAAAAAATATTTATTATCTTGAAAATCTGTCTCAAATTTATGTCTCGAATGATTTTTTTTTTTTTATTTAATGATTAAGAAAATATTTTTTAATAATATTATGAATTTTTATTTTTTTAAAAAAATATTTATAATAATTAAAAAAATACATAAAAAATAATAAAAAAATAAAATAACCTATTCGAAATATTTATTCAAAATATTTATTTAGGATGCGTAGCCATGCCCTGGCTTGAAAAGGTCAAAGTGCACGTGGCTCTAAGAAACAGGTAAGAGCATTAGTTATGGCCTCAACAAACTTTAGCCAGAATTTGACTAAGAAATTCATTTTTATAAATTTAGCTAGCTACTTTTTATCATCATCAAATAACAGGCTCAACAAATCTTTCACTGTTCTAATAAAATATTAATTTTGAACTTTTCATTTATTTTAGTTATAATTGTAATTTAAATATTTATTCGTTGTTAAAAAACTACCTATTAATTTTCTAACGTTCATATTATTCCAATGGTTATATTTCTTCAACAGATATATTTTTTTAACTTATATTTCTCCAACGGATATATTTCTCCAATGGCTATATTTCTTCAACGGTTATATTATTCCACTATAAAACATAATATTTCTTCAATAATATTATTCACTTCAACTCAAGTGAATATTTTAGTCTAAAAAAATTATTTGGCTAGCTCCTTTGGCTCAACAAATTTGGCTAGTGATTTAACTTGAAGTTAAAATCACTGTTGATTTGTTAAGCCAATTGTAGCACGTTATCTTGCACTTTAGCTATTCTTTAACTATAATTTAACTTTGTTGAGCCCATAACTGGTGCTCTAAGAGCATGATATATATACAAAGAATCGGTAGCCCGTTCAACTTGACCTCTATGTAAAGTTGGTGTTTTTATTTTTTTATTTTTGTATTATTTTTTTAATATATTTAAATATTTTTATAAAAAAATTAATATATTTAAAATTACTTTCTTAATCATTAAGTAAAAAATTAAAAAAAATAATTGACTACTGATCAACTAGAGCGGTCAAACTAGTGGACAAAGAAGCTTTTCCCATGTACAAATATTAGAAGGAGCCAAGCAAAAGAAATTGCATGGGTACTGATTATAAATCGGCGTAGACTACGGAAATTTCTCGGCGGTGCAGTCAGTCACGGCGGTTGCCTGCTTGCCTTTTTGTCTAGCGACAATTTTGGGTCTTTTGGAGAGAGGATTACACGTGTCCTAAACCCATGGCCACCGGCAATATTATTTGACGGTAGCCGACACATGGTCATGATGTGAGACTCACAACTCTCAGGGCGCCGCTAGCTATTTCCCCATTATATATCAAATGTTGTTTCAAATATTTTTGCACCATTGTTAAGATGAGTTGTACCTTTTGACATGAAAAATGTGTATGGAGTTGAAAGGGGGATTGGGAAAGCCATCATATCATGACCCTCCAAAATTTTATACACATGGGTACCTTGAAAACTGTCCGGCCATGCGCGCATATTATTTTTGAAAAATTTAAAATTTATATAAAATAATATATCTTTTATTTATTTAAAATTTATATAAAATAATTTATATAAAATAATCTATCTAAAAAAATATATATATATAAGTGCAATGACTTGGTTTATTGGTAGTACTGACCCCACTGATATTGACCAACGCGCGCAGTCCATTCATGAGCACAGCCACAACAAGGCCAGCCATGAGATACGTGAAGGCAACTCTTGAAAAATATGCTTTATGATCAATATACAATAATACAATAAGGAATAAATAAATAAATAGAGAACACGTCCTAACTTTATAATATAGTCAACAGCATTGCATTTTCTTTCAGACACTCATCATGGAACAAGACATGACAATCCAGCCGATAAATTATGTGATTTAGTCAAAAATAGACTAGCTTTGAAAAATCAAATGGGTAAAATGTTCTTTTGCTGCCCTGCCAATTACATGGCTAGCCTAATTCCTTGTTTGTCATTGAACGACTAGTCAAACATCCTTTTGAGATGGGTTTGTATCTTTTAGAATTTTAAACCGAATTCAAACTGTAGATTTTAAAGTAGGAGAGAGATAGACATATAAAATATATTGTATAATATTTATAGTTGTCGGAATGATTCTCGGTTAGTATTAAATGTTCAATGAATAAATATTATTGTGTCTACTTCATGTGTTTATCATTCTGAACTTTACCACTCATCATCTCTGTACGTACACCATATTTTTTTTTTAAATTAATTAAATTCTTCTACTTATTATTTATATGTCACATTTTTTAATAAAATAAATAAAAGTGTGGTATGTGCTATATGCATGGGATGATGAATATAATTTTTTTTTACAAAAAACAGTATAAAATTGTAACCAAGAGAAGAATTCAAACTATCTTTTTCCTTTCATATTTGGGATTTTTGTTATGGAGAAAATTATTTAGTTTAATTTTCACTTTTTGCAAAATTAATCAGTAAATTCCAATAAATTCACAATTGATATTTTAATAGTACAACTATCCACGTGACATTGGTCGACACATGTCATTTGGATTACACGTGTCGTTTTAATATTTTATTTTAACAATCCAACAAGCCTCGTGACATAGCAACATGCAGATCACGTGACTAGATTTTCCAGTATTCTAGTGGCCCCCCGCGGCGCCGCCCCAAGGGGAGGGAAGTTGCCACCCACCCTTCTCTATGTATTTTTTATTAAAAAAAAATTATATATTGCACTTACGAATTATTTTTATTGTGTTTTTAATACATTATTTATTAAATTGTACTTACGAATAAGTACTACTAAATAAGGACTTATTTAGGACAAAATTGTGTGTAAAGAATGGTGCTCTATTTTGAAACTTTAATGCCAGGTACAAGTAAGGCTCGTACATATCTTTAGTAAAACAATAATACTATTTTGACACTTCATGGATTTTACTGTTTTTAATTTCTTTTATTTAATATTTAAGAAAGTGATTATCAGTATATTAATTTTTTTTATATTTTTTAAAAATATTTTAAAATAATAAAAAAATTACGAATAAAAAAATTAAAAACAAATAAAAAGCTAATTTTATTCTAGCAGTGCTACTCAAGCAGTGCTACTCAAGTAGCAGAGAAGCACCACTCTTAATAAAAATGTGGGTCTCAGACTCTCACTCAAAAAATAAGAGTTTTTTTACACTTTTTTTTTTATAGTGGGGTCTATATATTTTTACAAAAAGGTTACACGAGATTTATCTATTGAGACTTGTACAAATCATTTTTCCAAAATTTATTTCACTAGATGGATGTTGAAACCTAATTAAATTATTATTTTTTTGGCTAGATCCTACCACATTTAGATAGAAATTATAAATGAGGGTATAGAACTCTTCGTCTATTTCGTTTCTAGAAAGAGAAACTCCACCTTCTCTCTAGAAAAGCTACTCATCCTTTCTGAGTGTTTCCACCAGAGAGGAGATTCTTGATGAAATTCTATTTCCTTTTACAGTACTGATTTGTATATATGTTTTTATGCAAGTATTTTTTTATCTCTCATTTCCATCGATTCGGTTTTGATCACATCTATTGCACTCCAACAACCGACTATTGACACGCGCCCCACCACGCAACTCCTCAACTACCAATCTATTAGGACGAAGTGGAACTACGACGAAAATCTCGACCCTCACAGGCGCGCTTGTTCCACTCGTGGCCGTCATGCGCCACTGCACCATAATGCATCTATCGGCTACAAACGCTGCACCGATAGATTCTCTACCTCCAGATCTTCCAAATCTGCCCTACCTCATCTCACAATCATCGCACGAGTGGTCTCCACACGCCACCAAAGGTGCACGTGGAGAAACTTGGCCCGCCGCAATCCAGCCCATCTAATGTCAATCTTCTTACTATGTTATTTCTACTTTCTCTAACTGATAATATTGAGGAATGAAATACAGATCTCTTCAAGAAATATTTTGAGACAATAAACCGTAATGCACCTTCAGCTTCCACTGCCTCAAGCGGTGGCTTCATAATTTGCAGTTGTGCAAAATGCAAAAAAACTTCATTTAAGACGGCATCCTTTTTGGAGATTAATATAGGTAAGGACAAAGTATTTGGTCCTAAATTATTATTATTCTTCTTCTTCTTCTTCTTCTTCTTCTTCTTTTTTTTTTTTTTTTTTTTTTTAACTTTTGTAATGTGGTTGTTGAAATAGGGTGTTTTGAGGGTGTTTGTTTGGGGAACCCACCCATTCCTTATGTATCTCATTTTTTTTTTTTTTTTATCTCAATAATATATGTGCTTGCTTAGGGAAAAAAAATGATAGAAATTAGAAAACATGACGTA
Source organism: Juglans regia (assembly GCF_001411555.2). Classification (NCBI taxonomy): domain Eukaryota; kingdom Viridiplantae; phylum Streptophyta; class Magnoliopsida; order Fagales; family Juglandaceae; genus Juglans; species Juglans regia. The sequence continues at coordinate 23,472,711 of NC_049904.1, forward strand.
CAAAGATGACTACTTATACGTCACCTCCATAACACAAATTGATTAAATTAATCAAGTGGTAGCTTACTAGCATAGACAATGGATGTCAGGACGTTGAATTTAGAAGAGTAAGATTGGTTTTGTTTCCTTTATTGGATGAGGTTAAAATAATTAGTTTTCTAATTTTTTTATTTTTTACAACGTAGATTCTATAGATCAGATTAATTTTAACCAAATTTTTTTTTTTTTTAATTTTCCCTAATTCTCAAAATGAAATTTTTGGTTCTGCCCATTTTTTAAAATATCTGATTAAATTTGCCGAATATTTAATATTATATTTATCTGAAATCATTCAATCCAACAAAATAATTAATAAAGAAAATGACGTTATAGGTCGATAATGATAATGGAAATCACTATCAATACAAAAAGAGGGCAGGTTTTTGGTTAGGTGTGAAGTATGAGAAAAACCATCTTTAAGATGCAGACACATTAATATTTTGATTAGAGCACCCCAATTAATCCCATCCCTAATTAAAGTCTTACACTCATTGCATCTCTCTTCTCATTTCACATCCATCCCAGCAAACGACGTCACTGCTTTCATGCATTTGCCTAACCTTGTCCTCATGATCATGAATTAATACACGTATGATTACGTTTGAATGTTAAGAGTATCTCAAATCATCTGTAAATATTATTAATGAAATAGTTTATGAATATTAATGAAATAATCTGACTTTGAGATGGTTTAAGCTCCGAAACATAGACTATATCGGCCGTGTTTTTCATTTTAATTTTTATTAATTATTTTCAATAGGTGCCATAGAAGATAATAAAATCTAAGATGAAGAATATTATTGCTCGTTAAAGTAAGTTTTAATATGATTTTTTCATCTATTCTAGCATATGATAATGAGGAAAGAGAAAGTCAACATGCAGCAGTCAGTCATCCACTCCACTTAAAATGTTCCAAAATGGGTCAAAATTTCCGGTTTTTTAAAACATCACATTGCAGATTTAATAGGCAAAACACATGTGATCTGGCTTTTTCTAATCCACCTAGCTACTGTTCAAGTACTAGAGCTCTTGCTTCTAATGTGAAAGGTCTTTCTTTTCGTTTGATTCTTCCACAAGTCAAGAATTTATTTGACGAATTTTAAGGTCGTGTTTGGTTGTACTCATCTCAAATTAATTATTGATGGGACTCGATACTTTTTCAACTTTTCATAATAAAATTAAATTTATCTCAGCCTACTTCATACATTTTAATCTAAAAGTTAAGGGTAATACTAGATACAGTCGTAAAATGCACATCACTTGTAAAGAGTAGAGTCTACTATTAAAAAATTAATTTATTTTCATGTGAATTTCATATTTATTCATTTTTTTCAAAGCGACTGCACATCACTTGTACACTTACGACTACAAGTATCATTTCTCAAAAATTAAACTCATCTCAACCAAAAAATGTTAAACACATCTCAATGAGACTCACAAATACTAACAGTCATAACTCATCTCAACATTCAAACGTAGCCAATTCGATTGGACTTTTTTTTTTAATATTTAAGATAATTCATTTCTTGCATACGAATTTTCTAATAAAATGCCCCCACCATGCATCAACTAGTGAACAAGAATAATGAGAAATTATAAAAAGACCTATTTTTCCCCTAAATTATTCTTTTATTATTTATTGAGTCAAAGGGATGAGTTGACTGGATCCATGCTATAATATCTGAACTTGTTTTGTCTTCTTCTCCTCCTTTTCTTTTTCTTTTTTATTTTGGAAAAATGCTTTATAATGGAATATTCCTTGCTTGAAGACAGTAGTACTCTTCATTTGAATTCAAAAAGATTGGGGGTAAGATTCTTCAATTAATTAAGTAATTGATCAGGTCCTAAAAGAGTCTTGAGTGTGAAAACTTGTGTTGAAACAGTTGCATGCATGGTGAACCTTAATCAAACTCAAACAAGAATTATACTACTTAATCATGTAATTAATCATGTGTTTGAACCTTCCGGGACAATTAACCCACATCAGTAATCATGTGTTTGATGTGTCAATAAGCTGCGTGCTGACAAATAAATTTTTTAGCCAAATAAAATCAAAGTTCAAACAAGATCATGATCTTAATGCATGCAAATTAAGGTCATGTTCATGCGAATTTTATGCAAACTTTGAAGGAAAAGTCATCGATCAATGCCAAGATCATGCATTAAAGTTCACCGAATGCTTCTCTTTTGGATTTCGAACCAATTAGGAATTGCATGCTTTAATTGCATTACTTAAGAGTCACGAAAAGTATTATGAATGCGGCCTGATTTGCTGTCAATTTAAGATAAAATAATAATAATAATAATTAAAAAACAAAAAGTTTCTTTCTCTTGATTGGTTGCCGGAACACCGTCGGTACGGTTTCTTACTCTCTAGTTTCACTCTTGAAAAATCATGATACTTATATACACATGCAATTCATTGATACTCTTTGCATTATTCTTTATTAAATTATTAGTAGGATTCTCTTGTAAGTTATATTAATTCTGGATTTCGAGTCAATATTTTTTCGAATTTTTTATTTAAATTTAAAGATTTCAAATGGAAGAAAGAACCTCGCAACATTATTGTTATTGTTAGCTAGATTGATTTATCGATAAAATTACATAAAAATAATCTCACAAACTTACGTAATTTAACGCACTCCCGATGTTTTTTTTTTTTTTTTAACCTTCTATTACATACCACCGTCGCTTTAGTTTGGACCCTACGACCCCCGATCGGTGCGCGCATAATGTTCCATTAATCATGCATGCATGTTTCATGTGCACGTGACGTAGACAGACGCATGAGATGGGTCTCACTCTTTTCACGATTGGTAAAAGAAATGACAAAAAAAAAAGAGGGGCCACAACAACATGATTCATGAAGTAGCCAACGGCAGTGCGTTTACTTGCATGCATGCTGTATAATCAGACGTTCCAGAACTTGAAGCTCCAAATAAGGCAGTGTGCTGTGCACCTAAATGAAATGACAAGGTGTTCTCCCAAGTTTTTGTCTAAATTTAAATAGATAGATATATAAAGTAAACTTTACAGAATTTAATGTTGTCAGTATAAATCTTTCGAATATCATTAAAAGAGTAATAAATATTGTACGGTCTATTTTATGATTTCATAAAGTGAATACATGGGAGAAATTCAAAATGATTTGGGTCTATACTGTTCATATTGGTCGTAGAAGTGGTTTGTATTAAGATATAAATTAAATAATAAATTTATCTCCTCCAATAAGCTACATAGTATTAGGTTTTGTGAAATACTTCGCTTTTCACAAGAGGTGCCAAAAAGAAAAGGCAATGGTTCATTCAAAAATCAAAAGCTCAACTTGGATTGTGGAAGAACTGTGAAAGGGATCGATCTCACAGAAGCTACTGACCAAGTTACCGACAACATTGTATTTGATACAATATCTTTCAAAAGTACTAGGACCCGAACCTTATGATCATCAACAGGTGAACTCAGCCCCCCACTTGAAAACAATGAAAGTGGAAAAACTAGTGCAGGGGAATCATGAATTCTTTCAAAAAACTATACTGCTAGAACTCGATCTGCACGTGAGCAGGGGCGGACCTACGTTGATGGTTGGGGGGCGTTCGCTTCACCCGATAACCCCCCCCCAAAAAAAAAATCAAAAATCTCACTTAGTACAGCAAAGGCCTGTAGCCTGACTGGCATAAACCCCCAGCCTCCAAATGGAGGTCTAGGGTTCAAAACCCCCTCCCCAAATGTATCAAAAACAAAAATCTCACTTTATACTTAGTTCTCTATGTTTCTTTTAGTTTTTCAACAATTTTTTATATTTACACCTATTTCTTGTCATTAATAAAATCTCACATTCTCATTTTATTTTCACATCCCATAAGAGGCAAGAAAATATCTTGGTCTCTTTTTATAAGCTATTTGGTAAATTTACAACCTCATTTTTCCTATTTATTTACATTTTTCCTTTCAAATCTTCCACTAGCTAGCTTATTTGAATTAGTTTTGTGAGTAAGTACATATATATTATTATCGAGTTAACAATTAGGAGTAAAGGCAATAAATCTCACATAACTATTTTTATTTATATTATAGAGATTTTACAATATTCAATTTTAGATTTAACAAAAAAGTTTATTTTTGTTTACTTAGTTTTTATCATTTGCTTCAAAAAAATCTTACAAGGCTATTTCTATCTTAATTTTATCGTCTACTTGAGTCCGATGGAGTTCAAGTGAGTGGTTTAGATGGGTGGTTTTAATAATTTAGTTTGTCCCTAGATAACAACCTTATATGGTTAATGTTAAATATCGGTGACACATTTTGCTACTTTAAATGACGGTTACTGTTCACCCTTATATAAGACAAACTTTGCTAATTGCCCCCCCCAAGCATCAAATCCTAGTTCCGCCCCTACACGTGAGAGTGTGGATTTCTACATTTAAATTTGCAATGTAAGTTAGTAAAGTCAAATTTCTCAACTTTGAATTGATCTCTCGATCCCCTCCCATTTCAAAAAGTAGATGCAGTCTATAATTAATGGATCAAACTTACACGATGCAAGTCACATACAATATATGATCACAACCAAACTGAAATAGATGATGTCAGCAACAATTCTGAAACCAAGATATAACTTGAAATTACCCTTCAAGATGCCTTCCACCAAATGCATAAACACTTCCCTGGAATCCCAAATAAACACTTCAAGGCTCTGTTATGACACTGTTTTATAATAAGAAATCATAGGAGGAATGAAACTCAATCAGTTGGTGCGACGGGGACAGATGAAAGAGATTTTATATGCTTCATGCTTAATCTCAACAAAACTGTTTTTCATTCAAACAATTTACAAACATTTACAATGTGAAACCACCCCCCCCCCAAAACAAGAAGAAGAAGAAGAAGAAACACTTAGAGCATTGGCAGTTGCTTATGCATCCTCATATTCGTCTTTATATTTTCATAATATCTTTTCAAATTCATTTGCATTGAATTATGCATCTTTAAATTTTTGCATAGCTATGAACAATGTATCTTTAAATTTGAAAAAACACAATTCACTCCCCAAACATTATTTTTAATGTTTTTTCTCTCTCTCCCCAAGCAGTGTTCCATTGGCTCTCTCAAACTTTGTCCCCAACGGAACTCTCTCGAACACTTTTCTCTCATTGCTTTCTCTCTTTCTTTGACAACAAAGGTACTAGGGAGCAACTCTCTCTCCCTCTCTCTCCACAAACAAATTTGTATCTATTCTATGGCACTAAGGAACAACTCTCAACAGATTTGTATCTCTTCTCTCTTCGAGAACGACGGCCTATGAACAGATTTCCATCTCTTGGTTAGGTTTTGTGGTTCCTTGCCATGTGGACAGTGCTCATCAACGACGGCCTCTTCTTGTAGCTCGGTACTCGATTTTTCATCTCTTGGTTAGGTTTTTCTGATTTGGTTAGGTTTATGCTTTGTGATTGTTTAGTGTTTGAATTAAAGAGTTTTTGGCAATAAAGAGTATACAAAAAAGTCTTATTGTTATGTTATCATTGTAGACAGCATGGCCATTTAAAAAAATAATTGTAGAGTGATGAGAAAGAGGAAGAACTTGGAAGTTTTAGAAGGGGATGGGGGAAAATATCATGAAAGGTGAGGAAGTTTTACAGAATTGGGAGCATCTAAGCAAGGAATACCAAGCGCAATGCCCAAAACTTGCCTTCTTGACAAAAAAAAAAAACTACCCTTGACTACTCCAAACTGTTACCCCACTACCCCAGTTAGAATTCTTCAATGAACTATAAATTGATTTGTTAGTACTCCAATTTAATAGAATTGTTGTATTGTGTCCCTTGCTCTCTAAATCACCTACGTAGGTATTGCCAATTAGTAGAACAGAAATTGGGTAAAACGTGGCATGTGCCTTTGAACAGATTTTACAACGTTGTCACCAACAAATATGATGGTGTTTGGTGGTAGATTGGACCAAGCTGAGGTGAGAGAGAAAGAAGGTAGTAAACTCAAGGAATGAGAATTTGACAGAATTTGCAAACATGGAAAAAGAGAGAGAATATAGTTTTGTCGTCTATAGTTAGGGAACATGCAATGAGGAGTAAATTATTTTATTTCAACCAGGAATTAGATGTTTAATTACATGATATTAAAATTAACCGGATTTGGTTTTTCTTGGACTGATCTATGTACAGTGTACATACTAGGTCACAGTGTACATGATTTTAGTATTTTGTATTTAGGAAGCATGCTTGGCAGATATATTGATTACTTTATTTTTTTGGCAGATATACTGTCATTTAGATTACTTCATTCTTGATAGATATATTGATATTCATTTTTTCAACTTATTATTTTCAATGAATATTTTTTCCTTTTGTTTTGTACTTTCATGCATACATATTTTTCCCATGTGCAATTTTAGTAATATTTTATCCTTCAATAATTTGATGAAGGATAAACTGTTTAATTGATGATGATCATTTCTTCACCACACTATTGGAAAGTGGTGAGGGTGATATTAACAACCCCTATAAACAAGCTTTAACATGGATCATTGTTGGAATATTTTGAGGCACCAACCAAAATGGCAAGCACACATGGACCTCATAAGAAAAAAAGATAATATTGCACGTTCAGGTATTACTCCAAACTCAATACGTTTAGGGAAGACATGGAAAATGTATCCGTGGATTGTGAGAGACCTTTGGGCTAGAAGGTTGAAAAAACAAGAGAAAAACAAAGAAAATGTAACGAAAGACAAAATAATGTAATTAATGAGACTTTAAGCCAAATGAAAGATGATAGAAGGACTTGTATGATTGAGAGAATAGAATCACAATTGAAGTATGAGATTGAAAAATCTGAGTTACTACTTGTTAAGAAGAGAAAACTTGATTTAGAAATTAAGGCTAAAGAAGATAGATCTGAATTAGCAGCTCTTAAGAAGAGAAAAACTGATATGAAAATTATGAAATTTGATATTGATTCCATGAATTCTGTGCAGCAAGAGTATTTCCATAATTTTTAAATGGAAATCATTGAGGAACAAAGGAACAAGGTCATATCTCATACATAATTGTATGTTTGTATGATGGTATTTTGTAATTGTTTTGACTGTGTAGTAATATATTTTGGGTATTGTTGTACTGATTGCACACAAATTCCATTATTTTTTGTACTACTAGTTGCTATCAATGACATGGAAACTGTTATGGAGCTACTATGGAAAAACTTGCTGATTTGTATCATTTTTGGAGTTTTGTGGATTTTGTATTAAAATAAACTTCGAGTATGAATTTGTATTAAAATCAACTTTGTGGAATTTCTATTAAGTTGATTTTGATACATAAAATTTGTATTAAGTTGATACATGGAATTTGAGCACATGATACATGGAATTTATTTGAATCTATATAGAATTTATTTTGGTTGACAATTTAATTTGTATGGAATTACATTGTATTAAGTTTAAATCTATATAGAATTTATTTTGGCAAGAAGGTTGAATTTGTATGGAAACAAGCAGTTTTTTGTGATTTTGATTGTTTGGGTTATACGTAATTGGATGGTCTATTGATTTAGGGAAAAAAATATTAATAAAATAATAAATATTTTATTACTATTTGATTTAAAGATGCATAATCCAATGTGTGATTATTCCAATGCATAATCCAATTCTCTTAGGAGCCAGAGACGAACCGTTGATAAACTTTGCAAGTATTGAGCTTAATCTTTTATCCCCCAGGTTTCTGCAAAAGAATAAATCCCAACCTTCGTACAAAATACTCCCAAAAAAACTTGAGGAAAAGCAAATATAGCTTCCATTGGGAAAAATTCTTCCGCATACCCAAATCCCTGATCCACCATGCATACCATGACGGCTAGGAGCAAGTTGGCAGATGGTAATGTTCACCATCTTACCACACGAGCGGGCAACAAAACTGCCGAAGGTGGTGTTTTTTCATGCAATTGTATCGATCATACTTCATATGCTCTCATTATGGTTGAATAAACTCGAACCAAAACCCAGCACTCCAGCATCCGTGACCAGGGTGTGAATAGTACGAACTTGCAACTGGAACAACTGATAAGGTAGTGAAGTTCCTCTATCATCTTATGCAACTTGAATAGAAGACATATAGTATTTTCTCTCCTGCCTTTCACTGGTGCTATAAGAATAACCTGACCAAGGTACTTTAATGTCATCAATGATGAGTCTCCATGAGATCAGCAAGAGTTATCTTTCCACAGTTTCCAGTGTCTAGCCTATCAAATTTATTGCAGATCTGCATAATGTCTTTTTCCGATACCTTTCCCATCTCCTTGAGCTTGTATACGACGTATTCTGATTTACTGCATATATAAAACAGCAGAAATACTCAACCTAACTGTTTGGGTTCATTTCAAATCAAGACAAATGGAGATAACATGAATAGCTGAGAAAGAGAAAGAAAGAAAACTGATGGTGATATCAGAGATCAAATAGAGCCAGATGAGAGTGAACTAGGAAGTATGACACAATAGAGACAGAAGTTAGTATCTTGAAGAAAATAATTTAAACGGAAAGAAGATGATAAATCTGGGGTCTGTGGGCTTTTATCACTCACTGTTGCATTACTAACAGACCTCTGCTTTCAAGCCAAAAGAAGAGCAGACAGATTACAAGTAGCCTGAACATGGAATGCCTTGCCTTCTTTAATATCGTCAGCAAGATGCCACATTATACCTACCTTCCTTTTAGTATAAATCCAAAGATACCATAACTATTAGCCAAACATAACTATTTAAGTTATTCCTTTACAGAAAAAAGTATTATGAAACTCTAACAAGATTTCGTGACAGATCCTAAACATAAACAGAATAACAATGGAAACAAAATCATAGAGCAGAGAAGCGACAATAATCAAGAGCCCTGTTGATTTTTCTTCTTTTTGGTGGAAAGATACAGGCAGAAAATCATCCAATCTATGGCTGTGATGCAACTGTAGATTTCATTTTCCATGCATTCACTCATTACACCACAGGTACAATTTCTCATACCCTGACATTAAAAACTAATGCATAAATTTATGTGATCTTGAACTTCTAGCCATGTTTATCGAGAAGGGTATTTTTGTAATTTTAATGGGTGATGGAAGATGGCACTAGCAGAACATGGCTAGCTTGGTTTATTGGTCAAATTTCTGAAATGAGGAAGTCCAACACCTACTAGAATAAGAAAATTTTGCATACCTGTAAATATCGGAGTTACATACAAAGATCATAACAGTTTAATAATGAGATTTATTCTCCATCTTTCTTTCCTCCCCTTCCCTGAGATTTTCAGCACTTTCATCATCCATTTCAAACCCGGAACCAGACCCTATCATGATCCTTTAACCTTGATATATCCTTATTTGATAAGGCATACCTTTCAACAATCAAAACCTTGACAGCTCCAAACCACAAAAGAACCAAATTTCCTGCTCTCAGGTTTCTGCTTGAAGCCTCAGATCAGGTTTTCAGAGAAGAAGATGATACACGAATGCATGAAATGTCTTAAAATGTTTTTGGCCTAATGAATGAAATGAATGTGTGATGGTACTAGAACTAAAAGCCAGAGGTGACCATTAGCGTATGGTTCATAGAGGTTGGCTCACTCGAGTGCAAATCAAGCGAATGCAAGTTATTCAGCCGTGATAGGTAAATATTCAATACCCAAGTACGCTTACAAAATTGCACCATTGCTTATCATGTTCTTCATACCATAGACGCGAGTCCATTCGTGCCACGAAAACAGAGTCGGGATCCTCGTGATCGCCAACCTTTGACACAAACTGTAAATGTGCATAGGACACGAAAAGCTTCACAGAAGAATGCTTTATTATGATGTGCGTAAAATATATTACCAATGCTGCAATGCATTTTAAAGATAAGGAACGTTTACAACTCCTTTTTTTTTTTTTTTGATAGGATACAACTCTTTTTGTATTATAAAGATAGAGTATTGGAGTCTTCACCTTGAAGATGCTTTTAGTTAGCGTTTGTAGCACAATAGGGGATTCATATCCATTGTGATGTTTTAGATTGAAGACCAAAGTCTATAATGTTTTAGTTTCTTTTCGCGAGTTATGATGAACAAAAATAGACCACGAACTCATATGCTTGAGGACGACATTCACAGTTCAGTGCCAATTCCAATAGAAACTATAGGACTTCTCAAAGCATCCAAAAGCCAATCCTAATCAAGTTTAGAGAGGTTCAAAAGCTAATCAGCTAAACGAGGTTCAAAAGATAATCGAGACAAATGTATACCTCACAAATCCATTGTTATCAATGTCAGCAGCAAGAAACTCAGAAACAGTCATATCCTGACCAAGAACCCACTTTGCCATCATTCTATGCCGCTTATCCACTCTTGCCTCGGCCAAGTACAGAAAGGCTCGAGCAACCGCCAGTGTTGAAACAAGCAACCAAATTGAAGCAAAAATACGACCCGGCAAGGACTTGAATGCCCTGTCACCATACCCAACTGTCGTGACCGACATAACTGATAGATAAAACGAATCCACCCAACAAAGCCTCTCCACAAAATGCATTACACCGACACCAATCCCAATACAAAGAACCACAACCCCCAATGCCAATGACACCTTCATCCTAATCCTCATCCTCCCTTTCTTCACATCAACTATGTACGATCTTGGGGTATCCCTCTCACCCTTATTCTTCACGGTCCTCAACAAGTAACTCTCCTGTAAATCAAGCACATAACTCACCATCCCTGTAAGCAAAATATCAATAAAGCCAAAACCCACCAGCACAAACATTATGGAAAACAACTTGGTTGCTGTGCTTGCCGGCGTAATGTCACCATAGCCAATCGTGCACATCGTCACAATGCAGAAATACAGAGCATCCACTACCGGGTGGGTCTCATCCGCCGAGAAATCGTCCTTCTTGAACCAATATATAATCACTCCTAAGAACAAATACAACATAAGAAGAACACACGCTTGGCGAACAATCGATTGGGACCCAAATGGCGGTCTAGGCTCAGAGGGGTGGTTAATTTCGTTGATTACCGCCATGGCTGGCGCGGTCTTAGAGCGGTGAAGATTGGTCTTGGTCCATGGATTATTGGGGTCGAGAAGCCAACCTTGTGGGGACTGTAACAACGATTGTGATTGAGGGTCTTGCGGGGTAGGGAGGTCTACAGAAGTTGAAGAAGAAGAGGGTCTTGGGGAGCCGAGAGAGAGGGTCAAGGCATCGACCAGAGGGGAAGCGTCTTGTGGGGAAGAGGAAGAAGGGCCAAAGATGAGGCGGTCTTTGAGCTCAGAAGGGGTTAGAGGAAGAGAGATCTCGTTGTGCTCTGGAAGTGGTGCTAGAACCGGCGGCGGTGGTGTTGGCTTTCTTCTTGGGCTCAGATACGGCAGCAGAGGCTCTTTCTCCATCTGGGGCCTGGGGGGTTGCCAAGAATACGACTTCTGGAGCTGCGGGCAGTCCAGGAACCGGGAGGTATTCGAAACGAGATTACGTAGAGGTCTTTAGAGAAATGGTCTTTGTGAGAAAGAAAGTGCGGAACATACTGAGTAATGAAAGAGCACTGATTTTTCAGATAGAGAATTGAGAAGAGAAGAGAGAGAGAGGGATGTCGGTGTGTTGCGTAGAACGGAAAGAAGCATAGGATATTAGAAAGCGGCAAAGAAGAGACAGATACAGTCTGACAGGGTTAAGGAAGAAAGACAGAGATGTTACTAGATTCGATATGTGCAGAGGAATATGCTAGTTGGAAAACGCGCTTTAATAGCGCGTGGTTGTAAGTGGGAGAAAGCCAATCATTTTCCTCTAAAGAATTGTAAAAGGGTTACTTCCATTTCAGTTTGCTGCATCGGTGAAGTGAATTTCGAGAATGATTGGAGTCGGAAAATGTGTTTTGTTTTTGTTTTTGATTTTGGAGTTAAAAAATATATATAATATATGTTTTCTCAAATTTCCATGGGAAAAGGATTGCTCGGGTGGTGGGCCGTCACTGTCAATCCTGACCATGACAACTTTCTTTTATTTTTGCTATCATTTTTTTTTTTTTTTCTATCAATTTAATATTGATAATTTTTTGCAATTAATCTATGCTATACTCCAAAATAAAATAAGCTAAAAAATACTTCCCACCTTATTAAAGTGTGCTGATCAAATTTTTTTTTTAAATATTTGTGTGTATTTTTTTAAATATCAAGATTAGTTTGAATAGTAAAATATTTTTATATATTCTGTAAATAGTAAAAAATAATAATAATAAAATATAAAATAATATTATAAAAATAATAATAAAATAATAAATAATAGTAAGATATTAAGAAGATATTCTCAATATTTAAACTAGGCCTAACACAAATAATTTAAAAAAAAAAAACCATGTAACACCTGTAAGTACCCATGGAATCTCGGTACATGTAACAACATAAAAACAAAAAAAGAGCATAGCCACAAAAGAGATTCCATGTTTTAAGATAGAATAATAATGCAGGAATAATCCTTATTATAATTCTTTATACAATTCTTACTTTAATTCAAACTATTATTTTTATGAATTATTTTATAAAAATATCTTTCAAAAAAATATAATTATGTAAAAAAATTATGAAATTTATTTATGTAAAAAGATATAAATTTTATAAAATTAAAATTTATTTTTAATAAGATAACATATTTATAAAATTATAAATTATTAAAAAAAATTATATGCATATCATTACCTTGTAAATTACTAAATAGAGAATCCCAATTAAGAAAAAAAAAAAACAACTATTTATTCAATAATTGAGCTTGTACCATACCTTGATAAGATCAAGCCTGACCACAAAAATACAACAGCGAATCCAGATGTCCACAGACTTTTCTTTTCTTTTCTTTTTTTTTTTTGGAAAAAATAAGGAATTTTATTAAGAATGCTCCTTTAAGTGAATACAAGAAGATCTCTCATCCATGTCAATAATATCTTCAGATATTTTTATAGTATTTTTTTGTTATTACATGAGCCACTTCAGTTGCTTCTGTATTAACAGTACGTTGAACATAACCAGTGATCAAACTTAGTAAAAGTTTTAATAGCATTCATGTACTGTTCCATTGATCTTCATCACCTTTAATAGCATCGACTACTTGTAAGTTCTAAGGCATCTCCCACTAGAATCACATTCCTCAAACCCAACTCAGTACCAAAAATTGTAGCTTGAAGTGCAGAGAGAGTCTCAGCTAGAAAAACATCTGGATATAAGTCCCTTCTCGCCCTCATGGTAGCCATTACTCTACCTTCTCAATCACGAACAATTACCCCAATCCCAACTTTACAGAGAGTTTGGTCAATTGTCACATTCCAATTAATTTTTTGTGCTTCCTTTGGGGGTAGTACCTAGCAATACTTATGGCTTGTAGGAGTTGCTACATTTGTTATGTTCTTAAGGGCCAAATTTATGAAGTCATGCAAAACCCGTTTTGAATGCATTGCCAACCTACAAGGGTGCAGAAACTCTCTACTAAAAACACGAGTTATTTCTCAACAAAATCTTCTGAGCTACTCTACTACTAGTGCTGCAAACGGTCCGGTCCGGTGATGGATCGAATATTTTCGGTCTATTATTTTTTAGACTAGACCGGACCGAACACCCAAAGGGACCATCGGTCCGGTTTGGTTCAGTCGGTCCGGTCTATTTTTTTTTATTTTTTTTAAATAATTAATAAAAAAAATTTATTTAAAATACTAAATTAAATTAAGTGACTTATTAATGTGGATTATGTAACAAACTCAATAAAAAAATATTTTATATGATCAATGATAATAAATTAGATATATTATTAATTTATATAATTATTATATAATTAACTAATTGATATTATATATTTATTAATTCATAGAATATTAACAAGTGTTAATAGCATATTTAAAATTTTATATTATTAATAGCATCAAAGCAAGCTCTCCACATAAAGGTTTTTTTTTTCAGCATTCGAATTCTCAGTAGCTATATATTGGAAAACTCACTTTCTTGTTGGTATAGCGCGAACATCGCGCTAAGCAAAATACAATCATATATGCTCTTTCTTAACATACAACCAACAAAACATTGCATCATTTATGTGTCACTCTCAAAGCATTATGTTAATAATTTATAATGATATATTTACAGTGATTATGGCAATATTTCAATGTGGCATTTATAATTTTTCAAATCCGATGTATATGTGGAATATGACAGTTCAACTACCTATTTAGCATTTAATAATTTTATTCTTTACGTGGCATTATTAGATCTCTAGTTTCTATATTTTGTAAGTGTTGTGGCCACATTTAATAAGGTGTCAAAAACACTAAATAATAAAGCAGGGACCCTTCAATTTTATTACAATATTGCCCCAAGGCTCCACAGTCTATGTAAAGTTCTAATTAATATACATACATATATATATATATATATATATGTGTTGCCTAATCCAAATGCGGCTCGATCTCAAACTCACCAATATTTAATCCTTTGGTCACATGCGGTCTATTATTTCATGGATCTCAGAATATTATTCGACCACTTTCAAACTTTGAGAGTTATGTATCGTTTGTTTTTACAGTTAATCTCAATTCATCTCATTTAATCATTACATATTTTTTAAATTTTAACACAAAATAAAATAAACAATTTAACTTTTTCAAATCTTAAAATAAAAATAATATTAAAAAATATATATTTTAATAATTTTTTTTTTAATTTTTTAATTTTAATTTCAACTCATTTCATTTACAGAAACAAACAATTAGACTCTTAAACGATTATTGTGCAATAAGTTAGAAGATTTTGAATGCTTATTACATATAGCAGTCAAGAGGTTTATAAGCTACTTTGACTTGTCAATTGAGTTCCTTTTCTTCTTACGATGGGATTGCTAAACGATCACTCAATTAATATTCCGTTTGTGTGATCGTTTGGATTTAAATATTAGAACAGAATATTTATGAGTGGTTTGAATTTAAAGATAAATTTAAATAATTTGTAAATAATAGAATAAAATTTGAATTAATTATTATATTTTATGTAAAAATTTGATAAAGTTATTTTGAGATATGAAACAATTGAATTGTTTATTATATTTTATATGAAAATTTGATAAATTTGTAATGATGAGATTATATGAGAATAGTTGAGGTGAGTTTTGAATTCAAACGAGTTCTTAGTATTGATGCATTCTAATGTACTATTTTGAGATTATTAATATATCAAAAAAGCTATAGACAGTCAATTCAGGCAAACGGCGTGTAAGAAGCTCTCTCAATTTTTTTTTTTCATTTCATTCCCTCCCCCTCTTCATCAGTCCCTCTTTCTCTGCGTTTCTTTTCTACCTCAAGAACTCCCTCTCTCGATCCTTCCATGAAGCTGCACATCCCGTCGAAGACCATGAGTCAGCAACCGCTTGAAGCACTGAAAAAACCTCGACGACAATGTCCCTCCCCTCGAACCCGCCCCCTCCCTCCCTCAGCCGATTGATGGAAGTCTGAGACTACAAATCGCCGCCACCTTCGTCTTCAGCCACAACGTTACGTCGTCTTCCTCGGTTTCCCTATCTCGCCCTAATTCTATATCATCTCTGCCATCTTCCACCTCAAAAGGAATAGCAGCAGGAGAATTATTTTCTTTGTTGCAACTCTTGGAAACCATGTCATCCCTTTGTAATTTATTCCCCACCATGTCAGCTTCTTCTGAAAAAAATATTTTCACCCATAGATCATTCTTCTGCATTTTCTTCTGGTTCTCGACTTCCTTCGCTGATTCTTTCAGTTTCATTGCCTCAAGCTGTTAACAAGAATCAGAAGCACAATTACATTAACTCAAGCCGATAATGGTGATGAAGTGAGTTGCAGAGTTGAGAATGGATGGGTTGACGGTGGGCGTTGGGTTCTGTGTGGAGGAGATGGGGAAAGAGTCTTCAGATGCCATGGAAAAAATAGAAGAAAGAGAAAAAAAAATTTTTGGTGAAGACGATGGTCTTTCAACAAGCTCTTGATAGCATATTGAGATTACAACTCAGTATGAAAATCAATTGCTCGATAGAAAAAGAGAAAATCTCTGCTATGATTTTCTTGCTTATGCAATGTGGGTATTTGCTTGAGTGTTGGTTTCGGTTGTGCATGTGTTGATGCATTCTTCTTCTTGGGCGACTGCTTGTGCACTTGCTTTATTTTCTTCCTTAATACTTACGGACTCAACCACTTGAAGCTCGAGCAAAGACCACAAATCGCCGAAGACCACAATGCAAGAGAAGCACCAACGGAGAAGCAAGAGAAGCACCAACAACACCAATGAAGACCACAAATCGCCGAAGGAAACCAGAGTCGAAGACCACAAATCGCAAGACGTGCAGGAGAATGAAGCAAGAATCGGAACTCTATTTTTCTTTTTTTTTTTTAATTAATAGCAACTATCACGTCATCAATCCAAGTCATCCGACTGCACAGCGACTATAGCTGGCGACTATTCGTAGCGGAACTGTGAATCAATTCTGCTACAGGTACCCGGCATTGGGTACCTGTTGCGGAATCAGCTGACGTGGTGGATACCACATCATCCGATATTATTTAAATAAATAAATAATAAATTAAATAAAAAATGAAAAAGAAAGAAAGCAAGCTGGAAGCATTCGTTGTTTAGGACCCAATAACACCAATACCTCCATTCATCTCCACTTTCCGTTCTTATCTGTAAATACAAACGAATCAGACTCTTAAACGATTATTGTGCAATAAGTTATAAGATTTTGAATGTTTATTACATATAGCAGTCAAGAGGTTTATCAAGCTACTTTGACTTGTCAATTGAGTTCCTTTTCTTTTTATGATGGGATTGCTAAACGATCACTCAATTAACATTCCGTTTGAGTGATCGTTTGGATTTAAATATTAGAATAGAATATTTATGAGTGGTCTAGATTTAAAGATAAGTTTAGATAATTTGTAAATAATAGAATAAAATTTGAATTACTTATTATATTTTATGTGGAAATTTGATAAAATTGTTTTGAAATTTGAAAAAATTGAATTGTTTATTATATTTTGTGTGAAAATTTGATAAATTTGTAATAATGAGATGAGATGAGAATAGTTGAGGTGAGTTTTGAATTCAAACGAGTCCTTAGTATTGATGCGTTCTAATGTACTATTTTGAGATTATTAATATATCAAAAAAGCTATAGACAGTCAATTCGGGCAAATGGGGTGTAAGCAGCTCCCTCAATTTTTTTTTTCATTTCATTCCCTCCCTCTCTTCATCAGTCCCTCCCTCTCTGCGTTTCTTTTCTACCTCAAGAACTCCCTCTCTCGATCCTTCCACGAAGTTGCACATCCTGTCGAAGACCATGAGTCAGCAGCCGCTTGAAGCACTGAAAAATCCCCGACAACAATGTCCCTCCCCTCGAACCCGCCCCCTCCCTCCCTCAGCCGACTGATGGAAGTCTGAGACTACAAATCGCCGCCCCCTTCGTCTTCAGCCACAACGTTACGTCGTCTTCCTCGATTTCCCTATCTCGCCCCAATTCTGTATCATCTCTGCCATCTTCCACCTCAGAAGGAATAGCAGCATCATAATTATTTTCTTTGTTGCAACTCTTGGAAACCATGTCATCCCTTTGTAATTTATTCCCCACCATGTTAGCTTCTTCTGAAAAAAATATTTTCACCCATAGATCATTCTTCTGCATTTTCTTCTGGTTCTCGACTTCCTTCGCTGATTCTTTCAGTTTCATTGCCTCAAGCTGTTAACAAGAATCAGAAGCACAATTACCTTAACTCAAGCCGATAGTGGTGATGAAGTGAGTTGTAGAGTTGAGAATGGATGGATTGACGATGGGTGTTGGGTTCTGTGTGGAGGAGATGGGGAAAGAGTCTTCGGATGCCATGGAAAAAATAGAACAAAGAGAAAAAAAAAATTTTGGTGAAGACAATGGTCTTTCAACAAGCTCTTGATACCATATTGAGATTACAACTCAGTATGAAAATCAATTGCTCGATAGAAAAAGAGAAAATCTCTGCTATGATTTTCTTGCTTCTGTAATGTGGGTATTTGCCTGAGTGTTGGTTTTGATTGTGCATGTGTTGATGCATTCTTCTTCTTGGGTGACTGCTTGTGCACTTGCTTTATTTTCTTCCTTAATACTTACGGACTCAACCACTTGAAGCTCAAGCAAAGACCACAAATCGTCGAAGACGACAATGCAAGAGAAGCACCAACAACACCAATGAAGACCATAAATCGCCGAAGGAAACCAGAGTCGAGACCACGAATCGCAAGACGTGCAGGAGAATGAAGCAAGAATCGGAACTCTATTTTTCATTTTTTTTTTAATTAATAGCAACTACCACGTCATCAATCCACATCATCTGACTGCACCGCAACTGTAGCTGGCGACTATACGTAGCGGAACTATTAATATATATTAATCAATTCTGCTACAGGTACCCGGCGTTGGGTACCTGTTGCGGAATCAGCTGACGTGGTGGATATCACATCATCCGATATTATTTAAATAAATAAATTAAAATTAAAAAAATTAAAAAATTAAATAAAAAATGAAAAAGAAAGAAAGCAAGCTGGAAGCATTCGTTGTTTAGGACGCAATAACACCAACGCCTCCATTCATCTCCACTTTCCGTTCTTTATCTTTTCCCACAATCACTCAGCAGCCAAACGAGAAACTAAACAAAGAAATCTCCAAAGACAAAGGGCCAAAGAAAGAGAAAGGAAAGACATAAAACGCATACCTGATCAGAGAAGGGAAAGTGCAATGTTTTGCGAAAAGCTCTTTTTTCCAGTTATTTTTCATCGTGGATCGCAATGGCTTTTGTGGGGAAGTGGATTAAACAAAGTCAACTTCAGAAGCAAAAGCAAATGAAACTGGAGCTACTAAAAAAAGACTTCCTTTAAAGATCTTTGTATGTCCCCCCCTCTGGGCTTGAAGAAAGTCTCTTTCCCCGCTTTCTTTGTTCTCTGATTTTCGATTATTACATGGAGAAGAACCTGTCTTCATGTTTCGTCCCTCTGGTCGTCTGTGGAGAAGCTTGCTTCCGAAGTCAAATATGTGGGTATATGAAAGAGAGTGTTGCGTTTCAAATGAGAAGATGAAGATGAGAAGAAAATAGGAAGATTATGAGAAGAAGAGATATATCCGAATTTGAATGAAACGCCCCATTTCATTTTTACACGTGGATGGACGTGTACGCGGGAGGTTCCCAACACCGAGTGCGAGTAGAGTTTTTCAATATGAAGTAAGAATTGATAATTAATTGTATAAATACATGTATAAGTGTGTGAATTTGTCTCATTCCTATGCGCGTGTGTATATATACATATATAAAATAATTGATAATATATAAAATGAATATAAGTTGGATCCCATAAAAAGAGAGGTTGTGATATATAATAGGAAAAATATTGGGAGCAGCCACTTTTACACACCTTACGTGGCATCATCCAAACCACACATCTCTCAAATTAACCACACAATGACCTATATATAATTTGTATTATATATATTTACATTTATATATTATCAAATTTATATATATATATATATATATATATATATATATATCTAAGTATATATATATATATATATATATATATATATATATATATATATAGTTTCAACGGCATTTTATATATATAGAGCCTTGAAGAGGATTTATATATAGAGCCCAGTTTATGAATTTATATATGAGATCCTACGAGATATATGTATTTATATATATATATATATATATATATATATAGTTTCTGTGATTTATATATAGAGACATTTATGGATTATATATATTCTTAGTATGTTTAAGTGACAGACCCACATATAGAGATCCAGAGAGAGTCCCTTATATATATATATATATATATAGAACATATAGTGAGCAGAAAAGTAGCTGCTTCCATGCATGCAAATGCTACCCGCCTCCTGCACAATACCCCAGACGTACTGTCACAAAAAAACCCCACAAACTTGAGTTAAAATACACCCAAAAGAAGCAAAGGCACAAAAAAAAAAAAGTTTACAGAGTTTGAAATAAAAACTAGTTTTCAAATTAAAAGATAATTAAATTGAAGTTGAGTTTTCTTTTTAGGCCCCGTTTGGATGTTAGAACGTACTGAGTTTGAATCTAACATTCAAACACTCAACTCCCAAATCATTAAACATTACTTAACTCAAAACCTCTTTACACATAAGACATTTTTCAACTCAACACCTCTATACACATATGACTCAGAACATTTTTCAACTTTCTATAAATAAATATAAACTTATATTAATATCTAAATACATCTAAATTTATCTTAAGTGGGTCCTATAAAATTCATTCCATCATCTCAACTCACTACTATTCATAAACAACCTAACTCATTTCAACTCAGCTCAACATCTAAACAGAACCATATGTAAAACAGTAGTTATCCAAACATGATAACGTCTTTTTAGAGCATACGGATGTGTATGCCTAAAGCTTTTAATTACCTAAAATTTAGTTTTTTTTTTTTTAATTCCTCTCCATCCAATTGCCTATTTTAGGAGAAGGTTTTAGGATTTGAACAGTAACTCTCTAAATAAGGAGAGTTACTATTCATCCATAAATTAGTAAATACAAATTTTTATTCTAACCAACAAAATAAATTATTTTTTCAATTATCTACACTTTCTATCATACTCATATTTGTTATAGTTAAAATTTGAAAAAAAATGTCACCATTGAGATGATCCTTTTTTTTAAAAAAAAAATTAACCATTTGTAAAAATATGCTTTTTTTTTTCTAAATATTATTTTTACAAAGCATTGATTTTAAAAATATTATCGTTTAAAGAAACAAGTAGTTTAAAAGAATCGTTACAAATGAAAAATAAAAAACATGGGTACAAAAAATAATTAAATAATTATAAAAATGTGAAAAAAAATAAGTTAAAAAATTTTCTTCTGCTCTTTTCCTGAAAGATAAAAAAAATGAGAAATTATAGATTCAGTCGCTCGGGATAAATGTCGTGTAAGCGGCTGCTGATGTGGATTCATTTAATTGAAACGCACCGTTTCAATTTCAGAAATTTCCCTCAAATTTTTTTCCTCATTGCAACGCACCGTTTCGTTTCAATTCCACAGCCTTCTCTAAAAAGATTTTTCCTTCCTCATTCCCACCCTATGCGTTTCCTCTCCTCGGTTTAGAACTCCCTCTCTCAATCCTTCCACGATTACCTTTCTGTCGAAGACGGTGATTCCATCCCCTCGAAGCGCCTTCGTCGAGGATGGTACGTCCCTCCCCTCGAAGCCGTCGCCCTCCCTCCCTCAGTGTCGTGATGGTTCTCTGTGTAGGTATTGTGGGTATTTATATTTTTCCATTCGTTGGGTCTAAAGTGCTTTGTGTTCTCTCTAATTTCACTCCATTTCAAGATTAAGCCAATCAAATCTTTGGATGTGAGAGTTTATTGTTGTTGTTGTTGGGTTTGGGAATTAATCGTTGGTGGAAAAGAAAGGAGTTGAAGTAGTTCAAAAGATGTAACCTACCGGATCGTGAAGGATTTGGGTGTTGGTATTTGCTTCTTGATCTATAAATACGGAGTACAGGGAAATAGCTAGAGCAAAAGTCAACAACTTACTTGAAAAAGTATAACATTTTGCTCTCATATGATGATAATTGATGTTTCAGCTCTAAATGCAAGTTCTAAGAGCATAGAAGCAAACATTGCCGCAAGAACTCTTTCTAGTGACATCCATCCTCAGTCTGGTTCTTTTCAGTGTTGTTTGTTCTATGTTGGGTTTTCTACGTTCTTGTTTATTTTTTTATTGTATTTTTCAAATAAAATATTTTGGAATATGACAGGTTTTTGAATGCTATGTTATGGAGTATTATGTGGACAATAAGTCGATGCTCTGAATTACAAAGGAATGAAGGCAGCATGGTAATGTGCTGGATATTGAATTCTATGGATTAATATGCCTATTCTTTGTTGCTTTCTCGGCAACAGAGAGTAGAACAAAAAAGTACATACCTCGGACGAACCCGTTTCGTATAGATGAAAACAACAGTAGAACTGTAGAAGAATGAACTAAAAGAAATTCCTTAGCCAAACTAATGAAGAGAAAAGAAAAATGAAAAAAAGTAGAGCTTTTCTAGATTATTCTCGGATGCTTGAAAACAGATTATATTTTCCTTTCAGCGATAGAGAGAGTGAGTCTCTTCTGGTAGTTGTGTTGCAGTTGTCAAACGGTCATGGAACTAAAGACCAAAGAGAGAGAAAGAGAGAGGAGCGGACAATAGTGGTGTTCTACTGTTGATGAAGATGAGACCCACGAAGATCACCAAAATGCTCTCTTGAAGTTCATTTATCCACATTGAGAGACCCCTTCCTTTGAAGACTAAGAGCTCGTGCACTTGTTGTAACTTTATTTCTTTCAGATGATTAGCTTTTTTCTTTTATTTTTGTTTGTTTTTCGTTTTTTTTTCCTAAGTGGCAGGCTAATGTGGCAGGCGACTCCTCCACCGTTGTAACTTCCAACTGTACGTAGAAGAATTAAAAAATAAATAAAATAATTAAAGATATACAAATAAATGAGTAGAAAATTTAATAAATAAAATAAAATATTATTTTAATAAAATAAAAAATTACACGTATGAAGTTATGAAAAGATGAATAAAATTTAAAAAAAATATAATTTTTAACTAAAATTTGAGAAAAAATTTAACTAAAATGATCTTATCTGCATGAACGAATCCTTTGACAAAGAACAAGTTGGACTTGGGTCCCAAATTCACGTGCCTCCTCCACTTATTTTCTCCCCCCTTTCTTTAGCATTTTCTGCATTCATTAATTTTCCCGTATTTGTTGACTGTCGTTACAAAACCAAATCCGAAGTCGAAAGAAAGAGGAAAAGCGGAAATAAAATAGCGGTGACTGCTGAGACTCTCACCTCCCTATGGCCGACCCATGCAACCCTTCTTTCCTCCTTTACATCCCAACCAAATCTACTTGATTTGCATCAAACTTTTTCAGGTTCCAGATTCCATGGCTCTCCTTCGCCGTTACAGTTCCTCGTAACGGCCTTGGGAAGAAGCAGAGAGAAAGAAAGCACATTATCTGAATCTTGTACCCGACGATCTCACATATCGGATCTTAAAGCTTTTAACTTTACTTTCACTGAATAGCCAAACAAACAGTGAATCTTAAAGCAAGCAAAATCTGTGTGCAGCGATACAGATACAGCAAAAGCCAGCAAGCTAGAGAGCAGAGATCCTCCTAAAAGCAAAAGCTGTAGAGTCGAGGCTGAACAAGGGAGGTAGAAAAATGGGGTTCACCATGAGTCTGAATCTACTACTTCTCGTAGCCATGGTGGCCACCAACATCCTCTCCCTCTACCATCTCTCCTCCACTATTCAAACCTCTGGGAAACCCCCAGCTCCGCCTCCTGTCCCTGACCGACTTCTTCACCAGCTCAACACCATACGCGCCACCATCAACCGCCTCACCCGCCTCCAACCCACCCCCAATCCTGCCACCAAAGCCGCCGCCGGCACCGCCACCATACCATCGGATCTCCTCCTCTACTCCCTCCTCTCTCCCATCGCCACCTCCTGCCACTACCACCCAGACCTCCTCCACCGATATATGAATTATACCCCATTCTCTCTCTGCCCCCAGGACTCCGACGGGGTGGCCGAGTCCCTCATCCTGCGTGGCTGCCATCCACTCCCTCGCCGCCGGTGCTTCTCCAAAACCCCACCAAAACCCACCTCGTCTCTTTCCCACGACCCGTTCTCTCCTTCGCTACCGGATCAAAACGTTGTGTGGGATAAATACACTTGCAAAAGCTTCAACTGCCTCGTTCGCTCTTACCCAAACCTGGGTTTCAACCTCTCTGCGGAAGCCACCCGATTGATGAGCTACAGGGACGACCTCGACCTCCCGATCCCACAACTGTTACAGATTGCCAAGGCGGCTAATTCTGTGCTTCGTCTCGGCCTCGACATTGGTGGCGGGACTGGGACTTTCGCGGCGCGGATGAAGCTCTACAATGTGACTGTGGTGACAACGACGATGAACCTCGGCGCTCCGTACAACGAAGCGGTGGCTCTGAGAGGCCTGGTTCCGCTGCACGTGCCGCTGCAGCAGCGGTTTCCGGTGTTCGACGGGGTGGTGGATCTCGTGCGTTGCGGCCACGCCGTGAATAGGTGGATACCGTTGACGGCGATGGAGTTCATGCTTTACGACGTGGATAGAGTGTTGAGGGGTGGAGGGTACCTGTGGCTGGATCATTTCTTTAGCAAAGGGGTGGATCTTGACAAGCTTTATGCGCCGTTGATTGGGAAATTGGGGTACAAGAAGGTGAAGTGGGCGACGGGGATCAAGGCCAATTCGAAGAACGGGGACGTTTACTTGACTGCGCTTTTGCAGAAGCCTGTGTCCAAATGAAGGGGGAGTTTGAGGTAAGGTAGAGAAAATTTTCTGTGTTGTATGCAAAATGTCAGAATTTTATAGTGCTTTAGAACTTGGGTGGAGTTTGCTGTGCATTTAGAATTAGGTTGCAGTATGTTAAATATAAGTTGGTCGGATCCAGCATTTGTTGGTGCTACTTTCAATGTGAGTATGCTCGGTTTTTTGGTGAGAGGACAATTGAGTGTAAAGGGTGTTGCTTATGCGTTAGTTGGAAAAAAGTTGAATCCGGTTGGTGAAGGCAAGGAATTTGTTGCTCTTTCTGATAGCATAGGAGAGAATTTGGTTGCTTATTATATTTATATTTATGTCTTTGAGGCTCTGCCAATTCCAATTGATTTTGATGAGATATTGTCCACAGCACAGATCTGTCTTGTACTTTTGTTTGCTAAAGTATGGCTGCAATATCATCGAATTATTTCAGTGTTTCTGGAGGTAGATATTGCCTTAAATTCACAAACTTATTGTCATTTTGGCACTCTCTTTTGATGTGCCCAAGTTCAACAATCAGAATCCGCATCTACGTAACTGTTCTGGAACCGTTTTTTTTTTTTTTTTAATAAGTAAAAAGAATCGAGTTTCTTGAGCCCTAGATCAGTAACCTTTTCACCCGAGTCCTGCTATGGCTGTGATATCGTCACTAGTTTTCTTGAGATCTCTACTGTATACAGGTATAATCTTCCCTTCTAGAGTGAATGAGTTTTCCTGAGAAGTGAACCTTTGTTTTTGGGCTGTGCAATGGATTCTGGTAAAGAAAGTGAGTTGGCATGCTATGCATTAAACTGGATAATCCCTTAAAATGCACATATACTCTAGGCAAAGGTTAATAACCCATAGTAGTGATGAATTGTTCGTCAGTCAACATTTTCAATCTAATTCAAGAACAAATGCTTTTGATAAGTAAGAAGATATCTTATTGATATTGAAATAGGCATAGCTCAAGTACACAGCAAGTATACAAGAGATTACACCTAGTTAGGAACTAGAGACGGATATAAACTGTCTATTTATTGCATAAAATGGACACAAGCCAACTAGTAATGGATACACCTAGCATCAATAAAAAATCAAATAGGATACAACTTTATTGCATAAGTTTACATGCGCAGAAAACTGAATAGGATTGTCAAAAATTAATGGGTTCCTTACGAATCCAAACAACCTAAAGACATCATATTCTTGCTTGGCTAAGTTTCGTAAATCATTATGATCTGTGGTGGTTTGATCCTTCTGTGAGTTATACTGTCATATCCTAGGAAGTCCAGCAAGTTCTAATCCCTGGAGGATTTGATTTTCCTTTTCTCTCTGTAGCCTGTTCTCTATTTTCTCCTCATGAAACTTAAAAATGAATCTATCTAAATTAATGAACAGGTACCAAGATCCAAAATTGTCTATTCATGCTTCTTTCTGCAACTTATATTTTGACCGCTTTTGGTGGATTCTGGTTGGCTTGCAGGTATTGATTGCTGAGAATATTGCCCCCCTCAAAGGATTGGATACCGTGATTTCGTACACTCCTAGAAGATATAGTCCTTGGGAAAGTAGTTTAGCAAGCAAAATATATTACTTCTAGCAGGGTGGGTTATACACTTACATCTTATAGGGGATGTAAGGGGTCGTAGAATGCAAAGCATAAGAGTTATAATTATGGTTGTATATCTACAGGGATCTGGGACCTTTGGGGGAAAGGTTTATATGAGGTGGGTGGAAATTTTTAGGTACTCCTGATTTGGTATTAACATCCTACCATAAAATGTAGTCCTAACTTTCAATGGCATGACATATTGTGATGAGACAGGAGTAATTACTCGTGGATAACCTTTATTAACATCCTACCATAAAAGTGAAAGTATGGATTCCATTGCATGTTAAAAAGTGGGGAAAGGAAGCAAAGCATAGAGAAAGGGTAACAAAAAAGAAGGATAAAAACTCTTTGCCTTTTTAGGTGCTATTGCTGCCTGGTAATACAGCCAGAAAGGGTTCATAGAAATCATGTGCCGCCAAGTTGGATAATCTGGCTTTATTCTATCACGACCCTGTCTTGTTGACAATCTTGTCTCCACTACCAGCTAAAAAGGAAAATCATTTCACTCTTCATTTAAGCTTTTACTTTGTCGATTATGGGTGAGTTTGGTTACCAAACTTAATTCATCTCAACTCATCATTATAATTTTTTCAAATCTCAATAGAAAATATAATAAACAATTCAACTTTTTCAAATCTCAAAATAATAATAATATTAAAAAATAATATTCTAATAATATTTTATCATCTCAACTCAACTCAACTCATTTCAATATCCAAACACAACCTATGTTGTTAACTTTCTTGAATATCAAACCTCTTTTTTATAATGGTAAGGGGTTTGAACCTAGTTCTCTAATATCAACCTTAGATTAACGTGGATGCTTATATTCTGAGACGGCCATGACTCTGTTTCTATTGATTGCCAGCCTCTTGACTGTTAGCTTATTTGTCATATTAGCACTCATCTTCTTAGTGAAGACAAGAACGCCAATTGACATTCATATAATCCCTCTTTCTTAAACAGACAAATGCTACTCTAAGGTAGTCCCCTTCCAAAACCAAAATATCGACCAGAAAGGAAGCAGTTTTTGGCTGACACAGCATCCTTGCAACGTTTCTACATCATCTTTATGCTAGTTTCGCCTCAACAGGTTTTGCACATCAAGTCCACCTTCACAAATGCAAAGCATGTTAAAAAAGAAAAGAAAGAAAGAAATATCCAGTTCAGAAGCTCGTGCAAAAACAATGATAAGAATAATATCGTCTGGATCTAGAGAAAATAATCAATTCCAATGCCTCGTAGAGTGATATCTGGCAGCCTCTTTTAATGACAAGGATACAATGAAGTTAGCAACTTCTAAGTCTTGTTAGAATTATACCGGTGCTACCCGCACCCCCGGTGTCCAGTCCGTCGACGATTCCCCGTGGGGTGACAATTTGGGCCCCCGAACCTTAGAGCACTACCTCCCGTGGGTAGGTGCCCCCGTCTAGATGGCGGGGGTGGATTGGCCACTCAATACGTTCGTTGCCCATCCAACATTGCGTTACACGGTTACGAAATACACTATACAAATCTTACAAAAATTCCAACAACATCGTACAAAGTATTACAAAATACAATTCTTATAAATCCAAACAAAAATAAAAATAAAAACTTAAAAATAAGAAATCTAACAAACCGAACAACAGACCCACTGGCCACAACCATGGTCATGGGTTATACAAATTTATGGGCAGATCTGTATGGCCCATGGTCGCCACAGTCATGGTCGTGGGTCATTAAACTTAAAGACCCGTCACGGCATCACGGGCTCACGGTCGTAGCCACTAGAGTTGGGCAGCAAAGCACCACCACCTGCCACCTTGTCCGGCATCCACCTAGCCGAGGCAAGGGCCCTTGTTCGCAGATGGGGGTGTGCAGGCAGAGTTGGGAGCCGGGGGCTAGGCCCAAGCCAGCCTGGGGCTTACCCTGGCCCATGCACTATATATATGTTTAAAAAACACTCTTAAAAACGACATCGTTTACAGTTAGGTTTAAGTTTAAACCTAACCCTCCACCTCCCCCTGTCTTTTTCTCCTCCCACCTTCTCTCTCTCTCTCTCTCTCTCTCTCTCTCTCTCTCTTCTTCTCCTCCCCTCTCTTTTCTTCCTCCTCATCCTTCTCCTAGGCTCATTTTCTCCCTTTCTCATTCTCTTTGACTCTTCCTCCCCCGCGAAATTGAATGGTCGTGGGTTTGTGAAGGGAACCGTGGCCACAAGTGGCCGTGATTTTGTGAAGAGACCCACAACAATGGTTGTGGTTCTTTGTAGAGTTTGCTTAGATATGTTGTTTTAAATCTTTTTGTTGTTTTCTGAGTTGTGGATTTTCCATTATTTTGGATTTTTTTAGCTCTTTCGATTGTTTTTAACTTATTCATCGTGGGTGGGCGGGGTAGGGGCAAGCGGATTGCCCCCACTCCACCCTCGGTATCTAAACAGGAGGCACCCCGATACCAAGGTACGGGGGCTCAAACTGTCCCCCCCTTGGCCCATGCGTGGGCGGGTAGCACTCCTAGCAGCTGCTAGTCATTACTCATGAGAACAAAGTTACAAATAGAAGTTCTCTCATCTCTGACGACTTAGAGGAAGAGAAGGAGAAGTAGGGAAGAGGGAGACGAAGACAAAGGAGAGAGAAGTAGAGGATGGTGGCATGGGTCATGGCCACTGGCATTGAGGCATGAAAGTCTAACAAACGGGAAGAAAAATCAGAAGAGAATAGTGGAGAAGATGAGGGAGGGGGAGGGGGAGGGGGAGGGGGAGGGGAGGTGGCTGGGAGTCTAGAATGAGAGAATGAGAAAAGAGAGAGAAAATGTGATATTTATACATAGGGTTTTGTAACCTTGTAATGAAACAACGTCATTTTGGGATTTCATTATGAACCTATTATGTGTGCGTGTGTGTGCAGGCCGAACGGGGATATCCTACGCAGGCCTAGGCCTAACTTGGGCTCCATCTCCACATGGCTTCACCATGCAAGAAGATGCCCCGCAGGCTACAATTGACAGGTGGGAACCAAAAGGGGGCATGGATGGACAGGCGGTGGCGTCCGTCGTCCACCCCTAGTTAGAAAGAATCTTATTATAGGATACATTAGTGGTTATCTCTTACCAATTGCATGTGTCCATATTTCAGTTTCTGCATTGTTCCATCTAACAAGATGAAAATCTTGATGGTGGCCTGCATACAAAATAGATTAAGGATCATCAACAATATAAATGCAGTTTCCATGTGATCCAAGGGATAGCATTATATATTCACAAACATGCTAACTAAATTAAAGATACCTTTGGCTTATATTAGTATGGTGAAACAAAGCTTTCATAACTTCCATTGGCTCGGGTAGATTTTAAAAAGAAAAATCTTCTCTTATAAATATCCTAAATAATATATATAATATATATACACACACACTTCATGGCTACAAAAGAGGATGATGGGGTATAAGGTTTTACATCATAAATGATGCTTTTCTTGTTAAAATTTTGAGATCTTTTTAATATTGAAGAAAAACATAGAGAGGTAAGAAAGTTGAGAAATTGTTTATCTCATAGCTAGGCATTGATCACGATATCTAAATCTATTGTCATTTTATAGCACTACCAATGGATTTTTCATCTTATCATTTAAAATACATCATCAAAATCTATTTTTATTTTATTTTACATACTGATTTTTACAATAGATCATAAATCAGCTTATCTATTTTTTCTTCATATCATTTAAATATTATACTTTTTAATATTTTTTTATTCATTTCAAATATTTTCTCTAGCTATTAATGATATCCTCAAATCTTTTGATATTTGCAATATATCTCCATATACAATGTCATATAATTATATTATATTTTAAATTAATTCAAATTTATAAACTAAACCAAAATATAAATTAATTCAAAAAATAAAAAGAAGATATTATATAATGAAAAAAAGAGATTATATAATGAAAAAAAAAAAAGAGATTAATTCAACTTCAAATTTTGTCTTTGGCGGCTAGCAAAGAAGTGTGAGAATGAGAGAGATGATCTGAAATGAAAATAAATGATTTTTGAAGAAATGGAGAAAATCAACAGTAGGAGAGAGAAACTTGGGGTGGGCAGTGGGGCCCCGTCCCTTCCCCCCGCTCCGCACCCCTCCCATTTTTAATATAAAAAAATTATAGTTTTTAATATTTATATAAATAATTTATATAAATATATTGTATATAGATATATACAATTTATTAAAAACTTGAATTCAACTTCAAGTTAATGGATTGTCTTGACCTCCTACACCAACCTTTATATAGGAGGACAATGCAATACAATAGTCATATTTAAGCAATGTGAGACTTACTGTTAAGTCCCACATTGCTTAAGTATGACTATTGTATTGTCTTGACCTCCTATATAATGGTTGGCATAGGAGGTCAAGACAATCCAAAATATAACTCTAATAAATTTATATTTTTTTAAAATGTATAAATTATATTATAATTTGGGTCTAAAAAAAATTTTAGATATTGAGTTGAGCGGGGGGCGGGATGGGGTGCGGTTTCAACCCTACCCCCCGGTAGTGGGGCGGGGACTTCAAGTTAATGGATTGTCTTGACCTCCTATGCCAACATTTATATAGGAGGACAATGCATTACAATAGTCATATTTAAGTAATGTGAGACTTACTGTTAAGTCCCACATTGCTTAAGTATGACTATTGTATTGTTTTGACCTCCTATATAATGGTTGGCCTAGGAGGTCAAGACAATCCAAAACATAACTCTAATAAGTTTATATTTTTTTAAAATGTATAAATTTCAATTTATAATTGAAATTATATTATAATTTGGGTCTAAAAAAAATTTTAGATATTGGGTTGAGCGGGGGGCAGGGCGGGATGCGGTTTCAACCCCAGCCCCCGGTAGTGGGGCGGGGGGTGGGCCAAGCGGGTAGCACCCCTAAGAGAAACTAATTTAAAATGTTTATATTTATGAATAGTTCCCTCTATATCTAGCATGCTACTATAGCATAATGTAAAATTAAGGATGAAATACAAGATCTATTGGAGGGTACTTTTAAGAGAATTGTTTTATATTTAAAAAAAAAAAAAAATTGTATTATAGAGCATCCTATGATTTGCAGCAGCTGCATGATGATTCAAGAAAAAATTTCTCTCCAAGGATTTATAGAGAATAATAATATTTGCATGAAATTCCAAGTAGATTGGAATTCTAGGAATGGAGATATATATAGAATATTGACCTAAAAATGGAGTTCTTGGATTATGACAAAGAACTGGGACATTGTACTGCATATAAATTTCGAAAGATCTATGGTGGTATAAAAATTCATTGGCATCGTTAATGGAATCACATTTGATATTACAAAGATAGTTGAATGTCTCCACACACAATTCCTCTTGCAAAAAGTTCTAGATCTGCAAAGTTTGACCAAAAAACTCCCACATGGTCTCTAGTATCTCCGGCCTCGTTACTGATCAGATGTCCAAAACCATATTGGAGTAATTTTTTTTTTTTTTAGCATTTTTGGAATAAAGTCTCGACTAATCTTGGTAGTGTACAAGTTCTTCACAAAATTTTCTCATAACTACACTTGGATAATGCAAAGAAAAATTCTCCTTATCCTATGGCCTAAAAATTGTTTGCATTCAAGAATTTTAAAACCGGATTAGAAAAAAATCGAGAAAGTTTTTCTTCATTTGTTTTTACAACTCCTCTCAACTCATATCATTTAATCTAATTTAATCATTACAATTTTTTCAAAATTTCACACAAAATAAAATAAACAATTCAAATTTTTTCAAATCCCAAAATAAAAATAATAGTAAAGATATATATTCTAATAATATTTTATTCAACTTTTTACTTTAATTTCAACTCATCTCATCTTATTTACGAAAACAAACGGTGATCTTTTTCTGCAATAAAATCCTATTAGATGATCCATTTACATCTCGAGAGAAAGAATCAAAACCTTCTTTGACATGCATTATTGGAATTATTTTGGAGATTTACATATTAACATGCCTGTCCTAAGGGCTTTTTCTGGATATTTGAGTCTCGATCCAACTTTTCAACAAGATGACAAGTTCCAAAATTCATGTCTTTTAGTACACAATATTTTTCACATTTTAAATGAGAAATATTTTTATAAAATATCTTTAAAAAATAACATCATTTTATAAAAATACCATCATTATAACATGGTTGTATATATCATTACTTTTGATTCACAGCAAGGCAGTAAGATTTCATCAAAATGGTAAGCCAAGCATAAAATGTTACCGAACTCTCCAGAAGCTTGCAAGCATTGAGCTCAAACCCATCAACCCCCTTTTTCGTATTATCGATTTTAATCATATATTTTAAGAGTGATAATGTTTTTCATCCTAAGTTTTATTAGTTTTACTTATAAATCATTTCATATGTCGATTAATAAATTGATAGCAATTTATAATATTTTTCATATTTAAATTAGTTTAATTAAATACATCTTGCCTAATCCGAATGGTCGCAACTCACATATTAATAAGAAGTGCAATATGTGTTTTCAAGATTAATAAGTGTGAAAATGAAGCCCAGCCAAAACAGCGAATGAAAAAAAAAAATGAACCAAAGCATATTTGCGGCGAATTAAAACTCGTTGGAATAAAAAATATACATTAATGTAATAAACTATTAGCGGCGACCATACATTGCCGAAAATTATCACCTTCAGCGATTTATATGCGCTGCAAATATACGTTTAGGTACTATCGTGTCGACTTGTGAAATCGACGCAACTATATTTTGCGGCAATAACTTTTTTTGCGGCGACTTCTCGTCCGTAGGAATAGCTAATTTCACGACGAAAACTGAGATTTATGTGATTTTAGTCTCGTCATTTGCGGCGACTATTATCGCCATAAATTACCTCTTAGCGACGATATCACAATATCGCTGGGATTGGTAGAAAGTTTTTTGCGGCAATTTTCTTAATTATTTACGACGCTATAGGTCGTCGCTTTTGATTTTTCCCAACGATTTTGCACCAAACAGGAACGCTCTTTTGCGACGTGTCATGGCATTATTTGGGGCGAATAAAATTCGCCGAAAAAAGTGGTTTTCCTAGCAAGTTTTGCCTTTCGCTACGATGTATCAGAAAATGCATCTTTATTTCGTCGAACGACCAGTGATCAATATCTCGCCGCAATTGATCAAGTGCAGCGATTTGTGCATGTATTAGCGGCGATTTTGAGCACTGCAAAAACCATATTTTTTTGTAGTGTTAAAATGTGTGGTATCATTGTATATATGAATGAGAATGACAATTACTATAATGAATGAATAATATTTTTCATATTTAAATTAGTTTAATTAAATACATCTTGCCTAATCCGAATGGTCGCAACTCACATATTAATCCTTAGCTCCCCTATAGTCTTTTATTTCATGGATATCAGATCATTATTGACAGTAACTTGTCGTTTGAGTTCTTTTTCTTTTTATGACGGGATCATAAGTTTGTTTTAGTTATATAGTTTATGAAAAAATCTATTCATCATTTTTTTTTTTATCGTTCTCTTATTATTTTATGATATGATATTAGATGATAGGTTCATTAGTGAAATGTAATAAATAGTCTCAAATAATCTAATGTCTCTTCATGATTTATTAGGTTTTGTGAAAGTGAATACGAAAATTTGATTTTTTTTTTTTATAGATAATTTGCTTTGTAAAAATAGATAGATATATTTAAATAATTAAATATAATAGTTTTTAACCATAATTTGAATTTTCTTTTGAAAATTCTTCTTTTAAAAATGAGAGAACCAAACATTATCACACGTCTTTTTGTCAATGCTTCAGTTCAGAAACCCTTATCTGGGTAACAGCAAACAGCAAGACAAAGCAGACAGGTCACAAGGATGCCACTTTCTCAACCATCATTCTGCATGAACGAATCCCTTTATCAAGCAACAAGTTGGGGTCTTTTGGTCCCTGATTCACGTGCCTCCTCTTATTTCTCTCCCTTTCTTTAACATTTTCTTTCTGCATTCATTAATTTTCCACTCTCTGTTACAGAACCAAACCCGAAGTCGAAAGAAAGAGGAAATGCAGAAATAAAATAGTGGTGACTGGTGAGACTCTCAGAGTCCTTATGGCCGACCCATGCAACCTTACTTTCCTCCTTTAGATCCCAACCAAATCTACTTGATTTTTATCAAACTTTGTGAGGTTCCAGATTCCATGGCCCCCCTTCGTCATTACAGTCCCTCGTGATGCCCAGGGAAGAAGAAGAAGCAGAGAGAAGGAATACACATTATCTGAATCTTGTACCCGAAGCTCTCCCACGGGATCTTACAAGCTTTTGACTTTACTTTCACTGATTAGTCAAACAAACAGTGAAGCTTAAAAGCAAGCAAAATCTGTGTACAGCGATACAGATACAGCTAAAGCCAGCAAGCTAGAGAGCAGAGATCCAGGCTAAAATCTAAAGTTGTAGAGACTGAAACTAGCTAGGGAGGCAAATAAATGGGGTTCACAATGAATCTGAATCTGCTGCTTCTCGTAGCCATGGTGGCCACCAACATCCTCTCCCTCTACCATCTCTCCTCCACAATTCAAACCTCTGGGAAGCCCCCTACTCCACCTCCTGTCCCTGACCGACTTCTCCACCAGCTCAACACCATACGCGCCACCATCAACCGCCTCACGCGCCTCCAACCCACCGCCAATCCTGCCACCAAACCCACCGCTGCCTCTGCCACCCTCCCGCCAGATCTCCTCCTCTACTCCCTCCTCTCTCCCATCGCCACCTCCTGCTACTACCACCCAGACCTTCTCCACCGATTTATGAATTATACCCCATTCTCTCTCTGCCCCCAGGACTCCGACGGGGTGGCCGAGTCCCTCATCCTGCGTGGCTGCCATCCACTCCCTCGCCGCCGGTGCTTCTCCAAAACCCCACCAAAACCCACCTCGTCTCTTTCCCACGACCCGTTCTCTCCTTCGCTACCGGATCAAAACGTTGTGTGGGATAAATACACTTGCAAAAGCTTCAACTGCCTCGTGCGCTCTTACCCAAACCTGGGTTTCGACCTCTCTGCGGAAGCCACCCGATTGATGAGCTACAGGGACGACCTCGACCTCCCGATCCCACAACTGTTACAGATTGCCAAGGCGGCTAATTCTGTGCTCCGTCTCGGCCTCGACATTGGTGGCGGGACCGGGACTTTCGCGGCGCGGATGAAGCTCTACAATGTGACTGTTGTGACAACGACGATGAACCTCGGCGCTCCATACAACGAGGCGGTGGCTCTGAGAGGCCTAGTTCCGCTGCACGTGCCGCTGCAGCAGCGGTTTCCGGTGTTTGACGGTGTGGTGGATCTCGTGCGGTGCGGCCACGCCGTGAATAGGTGGATACCATTGACGGCGATGGAGTTCATGCTTTACGACGTGGATAGAGTGTTGAGGGGTGGAGGGTACCTGTGGCTGGATCATTTCTTTAGCAAAAGGGTGGATCTTGACAAGCTTTATGCGCCGTTGATTGGGAAATTGGGGTACAAGAAGGTGAAGTGGGCGACGGGGATCAAGGCCAATTCGAAGAACGGGGACGTTTACTTGACTGCGCTTTTGCAGAAGCCTGTGTCCAAATGAAGGGGGAATTTGAGGTAAGGTAGAGAAAATTTTGTGTTGCATGCAAGATGTCAGAATTTTGTAGTGCTTTAGAACTTGGGTGGAGTTTGCTGTGCATTTAGAACTAAATTCAACTATTGGAGTATGTTAATGCCTAATTTGGTCATGCACCTCATATCAAGAGATGAGATATTTTATTAAAAATTAGATAAAATATTATTATAATATAAATTTTTAATATTATTTATATTTAAAATTTTAAAAAAATTAAATTATTTATTATATTTTATAGATAAATTTGATAAAATTATAATAATTATAAAAAGTGAGATGAGATAATTTGATTTTATGCAACCAAACCCAACCCATATAAGTTGATTGGATCAAGCATTTGTTGGGGATAGTTTCAATGTAAGAAATAAGGAAAATTTTATATATTATACTATCATCTCATTAAATATAATGTGACATATTTATTATTATTAAATAATTATTTATTACATATTTTTTTATCATTTAATGATAATGAATATATCACATATTATTTAATGTAATCAAAATAAAATGAGAGTATTATAACGTTACTAGAGAAATAATTGAGTTTTTTAGATTTTTTTGGTGAGTTGACAATTGAATATTGAGGCCGCTGCTTAGGCGTTAGTTGGAACTTGGACCAAAGTTGAATCTGGTTGGTGAAGGCAGGGGATTTCTGGTGTGGTGAGTTACTGTGCTCTTTCTGACGACATAGGAGAGAATTTGGTTGCAATATTAAATCCATATTGATGACTCTGATGCTCTGCCAATACCAATTGAATTGAAGACATTCTGTCCACAGCACTGATCTGTCATGTTTGTCCAAACATGGCTCCATTATCATCGAATTGTTCAGTGTTTGTGGAGTAAGATATCGCCTTAAAATTAACAACCCATTTTTCAATTTGGGCCTCTATTTTTATGTGTCCGAGTTCTAAGAGTCAGAATCGCCTTGCTCGTTTGCCCTAGATCAGTAACTTTCATCCGAGTGCTGCTATCAGTGTGTTATGGTTACTAGTTCTCATGATATATAATCTCTTGATAGTTCTCTTGTTATTCCTGTCAATTTTGTAGAAATGGATCTTCAGAGCAGTTGAACTTGTTGTATTGACCAACATGTGGGTGGCCTTAGTCCAGAAGTAAAAGTATTTTTTTTTTTTTAAATAAAAGTTTGAGCCACATGTTCAAGAGTGACTCAATCCCAAATTTATTGAGAAAAACTCCCACTTACGACGAAAGAATACCTTAGTTACATAACAAGCATAAAAAGATTAAACGACATGCAACATGCTGAAAAAGAACATCCTCACCAAAACAAATCCAAAAACCTGAAACCAAAAGAAAAACATCAACTCAATGACCTCTTAGATGAGGCAAGGACAGTTTATCCGTGCGAATTAATCCTTTAAGGTGGTTTGGAACATGCAAAAGAGATCTCTAAACATAGGTCGAACTTTAAGCTCCCATTTTAGCTAAATAATCAGTGGGCGTATTTCCATCTCAATAAATATAATTAATAACAAAATCCCCACTTTCAAACAATCTCATAGCCTCATTCCAGAAATCTTCTAAATACTACACTCCACAATGCTTTTTCTGAACTCAAGATACACAAACCAAGGAATCAAACTCAATGTCCACTTGATGAAGACCCAAAGCATGACAATATTTCAACCCTATTAACAAGGCTTCAGCTCAACAAGATTATTAGAACCCACCCCAAGATAGCATGAAAAAGAAAGCACCATATCACCACGCAAGTCCTGAATTTCTCCCCCTGCGCCTAAACTCCTCGGATTACCTTGGCTACAACCATCAATATTTAATTTAAATCTTCCATGCCTAGGCTTCACCCAACAAACCAATTTAACCTGCACAGATTTAATTGGAATAATCTGAATGTTCAAATCTATCAAGTTCTCCTCATCGGCAAAGGCAATCTTTGTAAATTTAGGCAAGTTACTTTGCACTTTCCTTAGCCACACACAAATAGATCTCCAAAGCTCTTACGTTGAGATGCATTTACCTTCCACCCTTGCCTTATACCTGCATTGCCACAACTACCAAATAATAATATAAGGAAGAAGACCCAAAATACAACCCACCTGAGACTTGCTAGACGCACGTCTAAACCAAAGTAACACCAACTCAAACCAGCGTTTATTTAGGTCATAAGGTATGCCCAAGATAGCAGAAAACCTCTTCCAAATCCCGGAAGCCAAGTATGCCTAAGGTATGTCCAAGGTATGCCCAAGGTATGTCTAGAAGTAAAAGTATGGATTCCATTACATGTTAAAAAGCTGGGAAAGGAAGCAAATCATAGGGATGGGGTAACAACAGTATTGCAATGTGTTCGACGTGTCAAAGATGAAAAATTCTAAATGCGAGTATGAACGTGCAGGCACCACACACGACCTGATCTCAGCTGAAACATGGAGTTTTCTGGGGGGGGGGGGAAGGCTTAAATGAAATCACAAATACCTTGGTTTTTTAGCATCATTTTGTCTAGGTACAGGCGAATCTGCGTATCAAGCTGATGTGGCCTGCTGTTGTCAGTGTAATTTTTATTTAAAAAAAACATAAAAGAAAAAGAAAACATGAAGAGAAAGAAGAAGACCATCGGCTTCTCAGATCCTCTTCATCTCCCCTCAGCTTCTCAAATCCTTTTCGTCCGTCTCCCCTCCCCCGAATCCCATCTTCACTCCCCAAGATTCGCTGTTTGTGGGTGGTGCTCTCTCATTCCTCCCTCTACTATAGATTGGCTAGTCTCCTCCGAGCGCAACCCACCTCCTATGCGTCAAATCCTTCAGGTTGGCTGCACTCCTCCGCAATTCCGCCACTCAAGTGAACTCCTCGGCGTTGTCTCTGGTAGGTGCTATCATTTCCCCTGCTGAGTTTGTTCTTAACCATTAATCCTACCAAATCTAGCTTTAATTGGATGTCCCCAACCTTTTTAACCGAAATTGGGCAACTGGGAAAAGAGGTGGTGGTTTTCTGTTTAGTGTGATTTGTATTTTTGTTTGTATTAATGGAGAAAAATCAACCCCAATTTGGGTTCATGTTGGGAGCAAATCCTAGTATGTATGACCTCTGTTTTTTGTGCAATTGATTAATTTAAAGCCAATTCCATGACCATCTTTCTTCATGGTGGTACCTCTTTGACTTTTCTCTTCAATTTCATCAAAAGTGGGATCAAATACCTTATATGAAAATGAGTTTTTTTTTAGCACTCTTGCAATATACAGTGTTAAAGTGTTGTAATTTACCATGCAATTAGCAGATGTAGTGATGGAAATGTTAGGATATAATTTTTTAAAAAAAAATTGGAGGAAGTTTTCCTCAACCTATTTAAAATTTGTCAAATGTTCATTGAATGAAACTCTATTCATAATGTTAATTATATTTGTCTACTAGAGGTACATTACCATCAAAATGGGGCTAAAAACGAGTCCAAGTCTTTATAGACATATCTTCAAACGTCATTTTTGAAATTTCTGGTGATATTTGTTAGTCATATCATATAGAAACTAGTGATACATTCTCAGATCACTTCCTTGAGGTTCAAGCCTTTTAATTTGTGCTGGTGCTTCTTGTTGAAGCTGTGCTGGAGGCATGTCAATTATACACTTTGGATAATGATAGAACTAACAACTATATTCCAAAATCATTTTCCTTTGCAGTTTTCATATAAATCATAAGTTGAAAAATAGATCAAATTATATAACTTAATTTGTTAAGTCAGAAAAAGTGTCAAGGTACCAATCCAAGATAGTGTTAGCATCTAAGAAAAGTAACCTTAAATCTTTAGGGACCTAACACTAAAAAAATATAAGCATATTTTAATGATATTAGTTTGGGCATCTGTTCTCTTTGCTTCTTAAGTGACTTCAACTTCTGTAGATGTTTTTTATTATTCTAAAATACTGCTAAATATTCTCTAGATGGGGAAAGGAAAATAACACGCATATCTTATAACGCCTCCTACCATAGATCCATCAACAAATCCATCAACTCAGGTATTCAAAATATTATTTAAAATTCAATTTTTTGCTCATTATCATGACATGATTGATATTTTAGGTAATACCAAGACGATTTTATACATATATGTCAACACCTCCTAGCACAAATCCATCAACCAATTCAACAACCCAAGTAGTTTGAATATTAATTCAACACCATAGTTATATTAATGTCTATATTTATTACTACATCTTTCGTTCATTATCATTACTGATCTATGTGTTAGGTGATACCAATACCCTTTTATCCATATTTCTCAACCTATATGCATAAGGGCCATGCACCAATGCCACATGCTTGGTTACCACCCTTCTTACCTCGTCCCGATGCCAACCCATCTCCATGGACT
Source organism: Juglans regia (assembly GCF_001411555.2). Classification (NCBI taxonomy): domain Eukaryota; kingdom Viridiplantae; phylum Streptophyta; class Magnoliopsida; order Fagales; family Juglandaceae; genus Juglans; species Juglans regia. Next base: position 23,512,794 of record NC_049904.1, read on the forward strand.
TGTTAGGTGATGAGTTCGTTCTTTAAGTAGCGTGTGTATTTTTCAAAATGCTTCTATTGATTTAAATATGAATTTTTATTGTTGTATTATGCATGAAAATCTTCTATCGGAATTTCACTCATTAGTTAGCTCTCTGTTGACTTTAAATTTTGCAAACTCAAGCATGTGGAAGAAATTCAAGAGCCCACACCTAACTCCAAGGAGACTGAAAACCCATCTACGCCCTCTGAATCTAGAGATGATTATGAGTATGTGACACAAAATATAGTGCATACTGAGGGGGCCGATACCATTGAGGAGCCAAAGTTGGAGATAGTGTTTAAATACAAAGAAGGGTTAGTTTCTTATTATAAAAGACATGAGAAACAATGCGATTTTGGGATAATGACACAAAAGAGTAACATGTTTGAGGATGAGAGGCTCAAATATGTCACGTTGGGTTGTGCTCGTGTTGGGAAGGCAAGGAACCGGACGTCAAATATCGCGAGGCCACGTCCGACATTAAAGACAGACTACAAGGCAAAGATAAATGCTATATTCATTGAAGAGGTGCTGAAAGTGTTGACTTTTCACAATTCCCACAATCACGGTCTAAGTCCACAAAAGTCAAGGTTATTTCATTGCAATAGAGAAGTGAGCAAGTCAATTAAGAGAATGTTAGATACAACTGATCAGGCTGACATCAGAATGAACAAGAGTTTCGCCACTTATGCAAGAAACAAGTGGATTTGAGAACTTGTCATTCAATGAAAAAGACTGTCGTAATTACATTAACAAGGCACACCACCTTTGACTTGGGAAAGGTGGTGTTGGAGCTCTCCGTGACTATTTTGCTTGGATGAAATATAAGAATGATTGGTTCTTTTCACTAATGGATATGGATGATGACGGAAAGTTGATGAATTTTTTTGGGCGGATGCACAACGTAGGGAAGCCTACAAATATTTTGGTGATGTCGTCATATTCGACACCATATATTTGATAAATAGATATGGGATGTCATTTGCACCGTTTGTTAGTATAAACCACTATGGTTAGTCAATCCTTTTATGGGCATGATTGATTTCTAGTGAGGACATAGAAATGTTTACATGGTTGTTTCAAACTTGGTTGAATTGTATGGATGGTGAAGCTCTAAAGGGTATTTTCACAAATCAAGATAGAGCCATGAAAAATGTGATTGCACTCGTCTTTCCAAATAGCTAACACAGATTTTACTTATGGCACATATTGAAGAAAGTACTTAAGAACCTCAGTTCACATGGTGCATACAAATTGAGTTGAAAAGTCAGTTGCTAAATTGGGTGTACGACTCTCAAACAATAGAGGAGTTTGAGAAATGTTGGAAAGTGTTAATTATGGCGTACAACTTACAAAATAATGCATGGTTGTAGAGTTTATACACTGAGTGTACGTATTGGGCACCATTATTCCTGAATGAAATTTTCTGGGTTAGAATGAGTACAACCCAATGAAGCGAGGGCATGAACGCTTTCTTTCAAGGGTATGTTCATGCTAGGACAAACTTAAAAAAGTTTGTCGATCGGTTCGATAATGCGTTGAGGAAGAAGATTGAGAATGAAAATGGGGCAAACTTCCACTTATTCGTCGTCACAATTCCCGCCATCTCTGTCTCTCCACTTGAAAAGATATTTCAAGACATATACACTAACTCTAAATTTATAGAAGTTCAAAAAGAAGTGATGGGGATGCTTGGTTGTCTTCCAACTCTACACCGGAAGGTCTGTGTTGATGATTTCATCAAGGAGGTGACCCAGTCGGTGTACTTTAATGAAGTTGAATGTAAGGTGAAGTATTCATGCGTCTTGTTCAAGATGAGAGGGATGTTGTGTAGACTTGTATTAGCCATTATGAGAGTTAAAAAAGTTCATTTGGTGTTAGAAAAGTACATATTAGATCGATGGAGGAGAGACATAAAAATGATATACACTCTTATATAAAATAGTTATGACATAGTTGATGTGAGGCTAATAGTGAGCAGACATTCACGTATCATCAAGATATGCTACGACATTGCCACAAATGTAGTTTCATGTGATGAGCATGTTGAGGATATGATAGCTAAGTTATATGCAATGAACGACGTCTACCACACTAACAAGCCACCCCATCAAACTTGTTTCGCTAGGAGTTCAAAGAAAGTACTGAGACACTTGTAGTGAGAGGCAAAGGCAGACCGCCATCTCTCAGGAAAAAAAATCAATGATTGAGAGAGTCAAATCCACGACGAAGAAGACTGCTCAGAAAGAAAAACATAAACAAGTAAACTCAATGCTTCGTTCTAAATATTTGAGTTTCATATTGTGTAATTGTTTGTTTGATGTAATCTGATTTTTTATTGATTTGTAGCCACATGGAAGAGATAACGAAGTTGTTAACACGTGCAATAATTTATTTGGGCAAATAGTTGTTGAGATTCAAGAGAGTGTTCCTATTCAGGTTACATACCTCTTACTGCCTTTAAAATTATATTGTGTTATTAATGCTAGGACAAATTATATGATTTTGACTTTTTGATCTACGGGTTACTTTGATCTAATATTTTTTATGTATTGTTAGTTGTCCCAAAATACTACCGAACTGTTGGACTTTAGTGGAACCCAATTTGACTTTGTGGTGATTGAGATTCAATAAAGTGTAACTAATCTTGTTTAATTTCATCACTCTCTGAAGTGATTGATTTTGTTACATGTGGGTTTGTTTTTAACTGTTATATTTTGTTCACATATGCAACTTGGGATGGATGGAATCCAGCTAGATAGCTTGCCTTGGACACAACCATGGCTATAAGTCAATGTACTTAGAGAAAATCCGGTTGATGAGTAGAAGTAGAGAACCAGCGACTACCATCTTTTAATTCCATGTTTAATGTCGACCTTACACTTTGTTGATCTCATTACATTTAATATGTTTAGCATGAAAACTATGGCTCATTTTGACTCAAACTACAAACATCAGTAGTACTATTTTGAATGGAAGATGAAGTTTCCAAATTTCTTTCTAGAGCTTTCTCTATTCTGAGCAAGTACCAGTACTACTTCTGCTGGAAAGAATAATAAGCTATATTTTGAGCCTTTAGTACCAGATTTTTAAGCATTTAGTACCAGTACTACTTCTACATGTTCCATTCATTTTTATATATTTTTTATTTTTTGCCTTTTATTCCTTAATGCTAGATTTTCATGATCAATTGAGGTGGGTCAAAACAAGTAACAACGTACAATAATCACGCACGTATTATATATATATATATAGAGAGAGAGAGAGAGAGAGAGAGAGAGGAAAAAGGACACAACCGAATGATAATCTTTATCTATCCCCATCGGCATGGTGATGATCTGAAGTAGTACGCTTCTTAACAAAAACTGAATTAAGTACCACAAAAATGGAAGGAGATGAGCTAGCCATGCATGCATGCTATGAGTTATGGTTGAAAGGTTGATCGTTATAATATATATATATATATACATATATGTATTTTAAATATATGATAGGGGTGAAAACCGAATCATTCGATGCAGTTTTTTGACATAATCGAAACTCAACCAAAATCGTGAAAATGTGTAAGTCTCAACTGAAACCGACCGGTGAAGAAAGAGAAAACAGTCGACATCGGTCTTGACGTCACTCTGGTCGGTTCGTCTGCTTCTTTGGTGGTGACAGAGGTGGCCCTACATGTGAAGACGCCGCGGTGGGAGACAGAGAATGTCGCGCTACGTGCGATGATGCCACAATTGAGAGAGAGAGAGAGAGAGAGAGAGAGAGAGAGAGAGAGAGAGAGAGAGAGAGAGCGAGATGCGATGTGCGATTTGAGAGAGATAGAGAGATGGCGACGAAGGTGGCCCTACCTTGCGTGCGCCGTGAGAAAGAAATGAGGAAGAAAAAGGAGAAATGAGGAAGAAGAAGGGTGTGCAAGGGGTGTTTAAATCCTAGAGTGAAACGGTGCCGTTTCGTTTATATTTTTTTCAAACACTAAGTTCCAAAACAATGTCATTTCACTTACTTCAGTGAAACGGCATCGTTTCATATATGTATAATTTAAAAAATATATTTAAACTATCGATCGGTTCAGCGGTCCGATCTAGTCCAGGCTCAGACTGGGACCGAACTGCTGAACATTGATTTTGGCCAAATTCAACTATCGGCCGACTGGTTCTATACCTATTTTGGCCGGTTCTGAGCTCCGATGATCGGTATGAGTTGGTCCCAGCTGATTTTACCATTTTTTGTACAGCCCTAATATATGATATAAAAAGGAAGCACAGTACCGATCATGATCTGACATGAGTAGATGGATTAATGGAGAAATGGCCAAATGCTCATGTAAAAATAATTCATGAACACGTAAAAGATCAAACAATTAAAAGTCTTCTGGAGGCAAATCATTAACTCCATGGGAACAATAAAAACATTCAGCAAATCAAAATATTAGGGGTGAAAACCAACCATATCGTACCGAAACTGAATCGATATGGTTTTCAAGGGACGATACTAATCGAAATCAGTTGATGAAGGGTGGTAAAATCAGTTGGCGTAGTTTTGGCCAGTTGTTTGTGGTTCATCGGCGTTCCATCAGTTCTCCTATCAATACAAATTTCTCAACCAACAATCGAATTCAAACAATTTCAGGCAACCAAAACATCCCCCAACGCCAGAAACATAGAAACGCTAGAAATAATACATCCCATGAGAGAGAGAGAGAGAGATGATGATGAGACTTGAGAGGGAGTTAAGAGACCTAAGACCAGAGTCGACTAAGAGGGAGATGAGCGATCTATAAGGGAGACGAGAAGTCTGAGAGGGAGACGAGAGGGAGAGAGAGAGCTGGGGGAGATGAGAAGTTGAGAAGTACCAGAGCCTCTCTGCTGCAGCACAAGGAACTGAAGAAGAGAATCGTGAAGATGAAGAGAGGAAGGGGGTTATGGTTGAAGCCCTAACCCAAAACGGCACTATTTGGTGTATTAAACTAAACAGCGTCATTTTCATTTTTTTTTTTGTTTTGCAAAATGGGAACTTAAAACGACGTCGTTTCACTTAAATAAGTGAAACGACGTCATTTTTATGCATATAAATATAAAAATATATATATAACCAGCCGGTTCGTCAATTTGAACCAGGTTCAAACTGGAACCGAACCGGCCGATCACGATTTTAGCTAAAATCTACTGCCGGCCAACCAGTTCCTTGCCGATTTTGGCCAGCTCCGTGCTCCGGCGGCCGGTCTGAGTCGATGCCAGCCGGTTTTCTCAGTTCCTGTACAACCCTACAAAATACACATGACTACGTCCATTAGAACAAAGTGAGTAATATATTGGTTGGGATTACATAGTTTCCATTCTGTGGGTATTCTCTGTGATCGTATCAAGTACAATGAAATTAATATAAAAATCACCCAATAGATACAAAGAAGTATGCATTCACACCGGATGTCTGCTTGTTGCCTTTGAATATTGACTTGGTCGTTGTGGACTCTCAACTCCCTCTATACAATCTTTTCCTTCTTTCTTAACAACTCAATTTCTATCTTGACAAGTTCTTTTTCTCTTTCCTCACTGTTGTATGTCCATTTGAAATAGTTGTAGTGTGATAACCCCTGATTATAAACAAACAAACGATAGGTAAGTAAAATATTAAAATTTTGTACAAACCCAAATGCACGTCAAAGTAATGAAAATTGTTTGTACTTTTGTATTGTACTTTGGACACCCAAAGAATGATCGCCCCAGATTTCTTGGCTTATTCGATGTTCTTATTGAAGTGGTCCTTCCGTAAGTGCATATTGGGTTATTCCTCGAAGTATGGTTAACAAGAGAAGATGAAGAAATTGACGATGATATCCTATCACAAGGAATTACATCCTATCACAGGTGCACATTGCATGTCTTCACTATTTACACCAAAAGATAATTTTTAGCACAATTATTTCAAACTCAAACAATGTCAACATATGCTACACATTTTCTTCAACAAACATGTTCCCAATCTACAGTCCATAAACAATATCAACAAATCAAAGAATACCAAAAATCTCTACCAACCAAAGGCACACATTAGGCAACTGAGCATATAATTTTTTAACAAGAGGTATATGTTTGTTCACATCAGCATATTACCTTAAAAAAGTTTTATCATTTAAATCTTTAGAAAACAAAAAATTGTAGCCTAAAATTTTGCAGCAGTCCATTATTTTCTAATTAATTTTACTTATCCAAAAAAACTCCTTCCATTCTATGTCCAATCAAAAATAAATCATCCAGTTCTATATACAATCCACGAAAACAATATGTTATTCTCTCAATGCATGGCTTTTTAGTTTCTTAATCAATGGATTCATAAAATTTATTTAGGAAGCTTATAAATTATTACATTGGATTGCCAAAGTTATTTTGGCACACCATATCAAAAGCTCTTGGTACATTTCTCTACTCAAACAAAATATGTAAGCTTTCCCATCACTAACATAGAAATAAAAAACAGAGTAAGGGAAAAGGAGATCAAGATGCTCAACTAAATGTTGAAAATCAAGAAGTCACTTAGACACAAATAATAATTTTTGTTTAATAAATTTAACAGGCACATTCTAATCTGACCCAAGAAAAACATGCACATTCTAATTAATGCAATCAACATTGCAGCATCATCTACTAAACCAATGGACACGTTTTAGGATTAAGATAAGTTCAAACCAAAGATAAGAGCTCAATTTTTGCACCTTTGGAGCTTTACTAGTTCATATTCTAAACTGATTTAAGGTTATGCTTGATGCAGTTAACATTCTAACTATGGTTAGACAAATGAAATTGATAAACAATCTTTAATTTTTTTCCAGTAAATAAGAAACATAAACCTCATACCAAGACAGTAGAGCTTCTTAATATGGAATTCATCTCAAGACTAGGAATTAAAAACCTAAGTTTTACATACCAGATCAAAAACCTAAATTCGAAACCTAATTTTTGAAAACAACAAAATCAAAATATATCCACAACACAAACTTAATCAACCTAAATTTATTGAAAATCACAAAGAGAGAGAGAGAGAGAGAGAGAGATCGTTGATTGAGAACAAATAAACGTTGGCCTCCACGAAAACTCATGGAGAAGAGGGATTTGCAGGAGGTTAGGGTTAAGGTTCGGAATAAAAAAAATGGGGGTTAAACGAAAGAAGAATATGATGACAACTTAAGGTTAGGGTTCAAACGAAAAATAGGGAGCGGGATGGATTTAGGTGGAGGAGAGAATGAGAATTGACGAGGAGAAGAGAAGAGAATGGAGAGAGAGAGAGAGAGAGAGAGAGAGAGAGAGAGAGAACACGGAGAAAAGAAGAGAAGGAAGACTCAGTCGACTGAAACGCATTGTGTTTCAACTCATCACCCCCAAAACGAACCGTTTCATTGAAATCCCTTTGTTCTCTCAGATCCCACTCCCATTTCATTTAAATCTCCTTCCCACCCAAAACTCAGTCAACTAAAGTAAAATAAAATGAAATGTTTCATTTAACATCCAGGTGGATGGTTGGTGCACGGTTCATCCCCCAAATCGACTGCACTTAGATTTTTCCTTTTGGCATTACCAACCATGTGGCTGTAACATAACTCTTTGCCATGAATGTCACAGCTACCCAGTAATAACAGGAAAATCATCCTCAGTGTCCAAGAGCAAGGTTCTTCATAAATCTTCACAGATGCTACCGTTTAGAAATTAAAAAATAAAAATAAAAAACCATCCAAACCATTCAATCCCAATTGCTGCTAGTGAGAAACATGTTAATCTTCATAGATCTTCAACTTTCTCCAAAATCTAAATTTAACGAAACGATATCATTCAAACAAAATGGAACCAAAAGAAAATTCTTAAATCTTAAATCAGGCCATTCTACATGAAATGAAAAGAAAGAAAAAATGGAATTTCACAAAAAGTAAACATGAAGCAAGCCGTTCATGCCATGAACACACTTACAATCTCGGTTTTACTTGAATTGAGCGATAGAGAGGAGGAACAAAAAAATAGAGTGAGCTTACATTTTAGGCTTTGAGGCAATCTAGAGTAACAAAACACACTCTTGTTTTGCTTCAACGCAAACTGTCGTTTTGCTTGAACTGGAATAGCATAGATGAGATCCTTGTTCACTTTCTTTGTGTTTTCCCATTCTAGTTCTTTGTGCCTTTGGAAGGGTGCCTATAATTATCAGAATTGGTTAAAGAAATATGCTTATAAATAGATATTTTCTTCTTCGCTATCTTTACTACTTGGAGAGGCCAATGCAGCAAGTTCACTTGCACAGTCCATGCAAGTTAAGGATCATTGATAAATTCTCACTATTTGTACTTAGGCATGTGCATATGACCCAACAATTCGAGTGGCACGAGTCCAACCCAACCCGAACTGGCATATGTTGGGTTATTAAATGATCGGTTCACCAACCCGATAAGTCACCAGTTTGGATTTCAAGTGTTAAACTGATCGAAGTATAAATTTGTTCTTACCTTCAAACTTCAGTTCTTAAACCCTAGCCTTGAAGACTCCAAGTATCACGGATGAGAACCCTAGCCTTCCAAGTCCAACTCGTCGCTCACCATCGCTGCTCACCTGCTTTCCTTCCTACATGTTGCCAAGGTCACCAACTGCTTCTCAATCTGCCTCTCAATCTACATCTTGTTTACGTCACAAGAAAAGTAATATGGATGTAACAGGTCCGATTCGATCTGGCTTTGTATATTTTTTAGAATCGAATAGGTATACACTTATTTTGAAAATTTAAGAATCGATACTGAACCGATTCACTATCGAAACCGGAACTTTCGATTTTTCTAGTTTCAGTTTGGTCCCTTTTTTTCGATTTTACGAATTATTTATGTTGGTAATAATATGATATTTACATATACTTAACTATTATTCTATTTATATTATAGTATAAATACATTATTTTATAATAATTAATACATATTAGTACAATATTGAATTTAAAGATAGTCTAATTAAGTTCTAGACTTTTTATATGAATATATATGATCAAATGTGTAAAGATATATTTATAGAAAGAATATATATATTATAATTTATTATGCAAAAAATATATTTATCCTTGATGTAAGTTTATATTCATAACTTAATATTAATGTTTATGTTTAAGATTAAAATTTTATGTTATATTAATTTTTTATTATAAGATTAAAATTTATATATTATATCGAATGTTATATTAAAAATTATAAAATTAATTTTTTGTTATATCACATGTTATATTAATTATATGTTATAAGATTAATAGACTTAAATAATAAGATTAAAATTTTATATTATATTAATTAACAATTTAGTATATAATATGTAATATAATATAAAAAATTATATATAATATAAAACTTATAAATATATATATTCCAAACCGGTTCGGTTTAAATTAGTTTTCAAAATATAAAAATTGGTATTGCATCGATTTAGGACCGATTTCGGTTCTTAAAAACTAGTATTGCACCGGACTACATATAAACCGCACCGAACCCACCACCAGTTCAGTCCGGTCCAATTCAACCAGTTTTTCAATTATTTTTTAACACCCGTAAAAAGTAGGGTCATTCGGAGAAGGCTTACCAAGCAGCAAGCATCAAGTCTAGACATAAAAATGTTGGGTGTTTCGATTGACGGTGTGGTAGGCCATTTCCTCCGAATTTGTCGCAGTCCTGCATGGATTCTTCCTATTTGTTTCAGTCTTGACTCTCCCTTGTTGAGTAGTGGTTTTATGTTTTGCGTCCCACGGTGCTGTGATTTAATAGAAAAAAAAAAGAAAAAAGAAAAAAAAGAAATGGACTTGCTATTCATCACATTTTTATTGTTTTTCCCGTATTACATCTGCAACAAACGGCTCATATTTTTCTTAGGTTCTGTATTTTTTTGTAATCCATATGACCCAAGAATCTGTTTGGCCTATTGCAGCTGAATGTGACCCAAGAATCTGCATGCGCAAATTATCTGAAAATGGAATGAATGTAATACATAATGCAAACATTTATTCTTTCAAAAGTGGTAGCAGACTATAAGCAGTCGATCAAAAACAAGGAATAAGCAACTCAACTTGTATCATGCTGTCTGGCATCCATATAGGCATTGCTATAATATCGTTGAAGAGTTCTTAAAGAATTCTTGAGACTGCGTTGCTGCTTTCCACTGACCCCTTCTATCGGAGAATATCTATGGCGTCAAAGACGTTGAAGAAGTTAACAAATGAAGCAGGGTAGTCAAGATCTAGATGGTTAGTTAGGCAACGTAGTGGGAGAAGGGAAGAGGCTTCATCTTCTATTCAGCAATGCAAGTCATATGCTCTGCCTAACGCCCATAGGAGTTGTCAATGCAGGGTCGATCAAAAGCCAGGCACCTAATTAGCAACCATATCAAATAACACTAACTTACAAGGAGCATAGCTATCAGTGTTATGTGTATGCACTACCGTCCTCACTTCCCAACAGCTCATGCTTTTGGGACTTAAGAGCTCGTTTGGATAGTGACATAAGATAAGATGAGATGAGATGAGATGATATGATTTTAGATGAGTTGAATAAAATATTATTAGAATATTATTTTTTAATATTATTATTATTTTAAAATTTAAAAAAATTGAATTGTTTATTATATTTTTGTGTGAAAATTTAAAAAAATTATAATTATAAGAAGAAATGAGATGAGGTGAGATAGTTTCTGTATCCAAACGAGCCTACTTGCCATCATGGTATCATAGTCTAGTCATTCTTTGGTTTTGAAGTCTCAAGCCTTCCTTCCCGTAACTTCTTCTATTTTACACATGCAGCACCACATTCAGTTTAAATCTTGATAGTCTAGTTATCATAGCCTACTGCCTCATGTTTTGATGCGTTGTTATTCATTGAGGATTTGCTTCCTTTAATTTTGTTCCTCACACTTATTTTTGTAAGGGTGCTTTTTGTAATCCAGATTGGGCTGAGGAAGGGCTCTTGATCATTTGCTGAAGCTTGTGCTGTAGGATTCACCAAGGAGACCGGAAGTCTAGGTGATATTTGGGAAACCGTTGCAGGCAGTGATCTTGTGCTGACTGATCATCTGATGCAGCACAGGAGAGAGAGCACAGCATAGCATTTTCATTTGGCATCATAATAGCATAGCATTTATGGGTCCCAGTGTTTGAAAAGTGCAGAATTCATTTTGGTATTTGATTCATAGCTAGGAATTTAACAAGTAGTGCTTGTTCAGTATCATGCAAGTTTTCCGATGTGTTTTCCTAATTAGGTGCATCGTGCATGGCTATTATATATAGTTCAAGACCACTTGTTTTTGAGCTTATTTATGTTTATTTTATTGGAATTGAGCTTATTTGTTTTATTAAAGCAAATAGCACTGATTGCTTAATAATGTTATAAATTGTCTCCATTTTCATTGGATGCTTAAGGAACCCAAAAAACAAATAAAAAACGGATCCCGACCCGAGCCAACCCTAACGGGTCGGGTTGTCACGCTCATAGTGGGTTGTTTTTATCTATACTGCATTTTAGTCATATTAGCACTCATCTTCTTAGGGTGATCAAGAACGTTTGGGTAGTGAGAAGTGTTGAGAAGTGTTGACAATATTTGTGAATAGTAGTGAAAAAGTAATGAAAAAGTAATAATAAAATATTGAATAGTAGTAAAAAGTAGGTGAAAAGTAATGAATAGTAGAAAAGTAGGTAAAAAGTAATAATAAAGTAAAGAATAGTAGTGAGAGTACTCACTTGCCAAACATACTTGACATTCCTATAATCTTTCTTTCTGTCAATAGATAGTCCAGAAGATACCCACTCGGCCAACTCCCCAACTTGGCTGAGTGGACATGTCTATTTCTTCTTTCGTTTTTGATATTACAAACTGATTTTAGGTAGACCCCTTTATCTTGATTTAGTTTTAATGCATTCATTGACAATTTGAGAGGGGGAAAAAAAAGATTAATGCAAAGTGAAAAATGAAACTCTTCGAATATAAGCACTTCACTTGTGTGCTTGATTTTTTCCAAAATCGAAAGGGTGACCATTGATCAAAAAGAAGAAAGAAAAAAAATTGAAGAGAAATGTTATATCTATAAATAAAATAAAATAAAAATCTTATGAACTGTAGTTTAATATAGTACATCAGATATTAAAATTCCTTGTTATTGTAAAATAGATATGAAATATCACATCATAACACAAATCTTAAAAAAATAATCTAAAAAATTGATATAGTTTAATATGATACTTCAGATTATAAAATTCATTATACTAGAAAATAGACTTAGAGATATCACATCAAATTATAAATTTATTTTTATAAAACTTATTTGTGATCTTGCATTTCTCATAATAGAGAGGGTGACCCAAAGTCCAGGTGAACAAACATGTCAAACTTGCTTCCCCGAACCAATAGAAATTGTGTGGGCACAAAACTGTGTGAGTTGATGAAGATTTTATTTCTAGTTATAAACAGCACTGAGTGGATTTTTTTTTTGGGTTCGTGAAACTCATTAAAGAGAACCTACCAACTCGTATTGTAAAAATTGACAAATCAACAGACAGAAGAAATCCTACGAGAATTTGCAACTTTGGGGAGTTTTCAGCGGGATTTATTCTATACTGGGTAGACTTGGTTGCATATGGCTTTGAGTTGAAATGACATTGACTACAATGACTGGAGTATGAACATGCTCCTCATATCTGGAAATGGAGCCTCCGAACACTCTTAAACGGAAATACGAATTAACTATGAAGCCTCCAAACACACTCAATATACACTCCATTAACAGGAAATGCAGTGTAGGGAAGGTCTACAGAATAGTGCAAAATATAGAACAAAACTGATCAAGTTTCTATCATCTGGACGCACAGCTGCTATGTCACATCCAGAAATTCTCAACAAACAAAAGCTACTCTAAGGTAGTCCATTTCAAAATATCTACCAGAAAGGAAGCAGTCATGGCACATCAACAGAGCTTACTTGCAACGTCTCCACATCATGTTTATGCTAGCAGTTTAATCGGAAGCTTTTCGCCTCAACAGGCTTTGTAAGTTAAGTTCACTTATCTTCGCAGCAAGTATGAAGTCATTTTCAGTAAGTCCACCTGCACAAATGCAAAACATGTCAAAAAAATAACAAGAAAAAAATAACCCCCGTGTACAGAAAAGTAAACATGTGCAAAAAAGAAAAAGAAAGAATATTAAACATCTGGAACTAGAGAGAGAATCACTTTCAAGTTTCAATGCCTCGTTCAAGTGATATCTAGCAGGCTCTATCACTGATGGTCAGGGGATATGGTGATTTCAGTATCGAGGGGGTCAAATTTATGTAGGTACAAAAATGCCCTGAACTGAAGTATAGTAATAATCCATATACAAACACAAGGAAGAAGAATCCATTTTCAAAAATTGATGTCCGACGCAGGTCATTGACACCAGGACCAAAACCTCAACTAAACATTTTTTACAGTGAAGATAAGTTGAAGTTAGCCACTTCTAAGTCTGGTTAGAAAGAATCTTATTATAGTTAAACACTGATGCATTAGTGGTTATCTCTTACCAACTGCATGTGTCCATATTTCGATTGTTACATTGTTCCATCCAACAAGATGAAGATCTGGATGGTGACCTGTATTCAACATATATTACGGATTATCAACAGCATAAATGCCAGCTTCCAGGTAATCCAATGGATAGCATTATACAAATTCAAAATCTTGTTAACCAAATGTAAGATACCTTCTGCTTCTGCAACCACAGCTACACGTGTAAATAATTCCAATCCTTTGGTAAAACTCTTCACTCTCCATGACCGATTCAGCTTCAGCATGCCACCTTCATTGACCAAATTCCATCCAGCTACCTAAACAATGCAGTGCAATAATAAGCGTGACTGACTTTATATCATTACGGTGAAAGGCAACATGTATTTAAATGAAAACCTGTCGAATTAGCTCATTTGCTGCTTCCTCCGTCATGGGTCGCAGGTCCTCCGAGGTGCATGGCACACACTTCTTAGTTGACAAATCTAACATGGCAGACAAAAGTTTCAGACTACAACCCATTTCCAGTTATGCATTTCTGATAAATCAAGTAGTACGGAATCCAGCTTGGAAAATGGATCGCATTGAGGGCCAATGATGGCAAGAAACTAGACACAATGCAATTTCCAAGTCCACAAATAGGAGAGCATATGGGAAATACTGAAGAATAATTCAATAAAAAGACAAAATTGATCAGTAAATAAGAATTTCATTGGTGATAGAAAATAGGCAAAACCCAAGTCCATGGGACATATACAAGAGCGGCACCTATGCATAGTCTAGGGACATATACAAGACAAATATTAACAAGAAAAAAAGAACAAAAATAAACAAGTAGTATGCCTCTATGTTTGGGCAAGATTGAAAAACAAAAAATAAAACTGATCGATTTAGAAGCTACAAAACTAAGTTGGCATGTATTGCCCTATAGCATCTAATAACCATGTATCCCGTTAGGCCAAGAGGACAGCACATGCAGTAGGCAATATCGGCAACTTCTATCTGAAGCAGATCTATGCTTTATTAACATAACAAGTTTTCATAACTTCCCTTCACTTCATTCAACTTTTAATAGGCTATTAAGAAAAGATAAATGGTTACTCTCACATCAATATTGATGCCAAAGGAGTCCTGAGGAGGTGTTCAATCCGAGTAGATGACAATTGCATGGGACAGAATCCAATGTCGATAATGAGGCCAATGAGATTGAATAATAAGAGCCATTGATGGGAAAAGTGAGGGGATTAAAATAACTCCAAACTATTATCCAAGCCACTGAGATGGCTTTAGGGTTAACCAGTCCTAGCATAGGTGCCAAAGTTCTCTTAACTCAAGTACATCGTCTCACATTTCGTGTTTTGCATATTATTTGCTGTACAATTAATGTAAATCCAAAACAAATACTTCACTTCTAAAACTTAGTATTTGAAAGTGAAAGCTGCAAGCCATACCACCTGTCAAGTCAGATTCAACGTTATCTATGAGATCCAATCACAATGTATGAAAGTGAAAACATGCAACCATAAAATGTGTCAAGTAATCTTCATGATTATCTAGCCTATTCAGAAGTAACTGGGGAGAGGACATTGACTCAAATTTGGCTTCAGCACGGCCAACCTGCCAAAACATATCTTCATCTTGACACTTACAATATTAGCTAACGCTTAAACCCCTAGGGGTTGGCTCAAGTGGTAAAGACCTTGGGCTTGGGGGGTATGCTCCTCCCAGGTCTAAGGTTAAAATCCCCTTGGGTGCAAACAATGTCTAGGGGCTATCGGACTGAGGGATTTTTTCCTTGAATTACCCAAGGTGCACTTACAGGAGACTCCTTGCCGAGGGCCTGTGCACCCCCGTAATTAGTCGGAACACTGTTTCCGAACACCCGGCAATCAAAAAATAAATAAAATATTAACTAACACCGAAACTTACATAGTCTTAACAAGCTGAAATCTAAAACAAAAAGTGGTAGAAAAAAAAACTCTATCTTCTCCAAGTAACATGTACTGCATATAAATAAATAAAAAATATATCCTAAATAAAAAATATTTCCTGGCTACAAAAGAAAAATGTTGGGCTATAAAGTTTTACATCATAAATGACGCTTTGCTAAAATTTTCTGATATTTCTAATGTTCAATAAAAACATAAGAGAGATAAGAAAGAGAAGAAACTATTTATCTCACAGGTATTGATCATGGAAGAAACGTATCTAAATCTGTTCTTATTGTCAGTCCTCTGATTCGCAGAAATGGTGATTCCAGAAAAGTTCTCTTCAAGCATTCAGAGAATATTTGCATGAAGCTTTTTTTTTTTTTAACAAGTGTTTGCATGAAGCTCCAAGCAGATAGGAATTCTATGAATAGACATATATAGAATATTGACCTCAAAATGGAGTTCCTTGGATTCAATGGAGGAGCTGAAAGTTTTTTTCTTTAAAACATTGATTTCTTGGGTGGGGGCCATTGTTTGTAACGGACGAAATGTCCATGGCTTTCTACTTTCAGTTGTAAACTCTAGTTAGGTACTTCCCATGTATGCTCCCTATATACTTGGGCTTTGCCTATTATTATGAATAAAATTTCTTGATTACCGATAAAAAAAAAATGGAGTTCCTTGGATTATGACAAGGAACTGGGACCTTGTACTGCATATAAATTTTGAGCGATGTTGGTATAAAAATTGGCATCATGAGTGGAATCACATTTGATAGTTGAAGTAGAAGATAGTTAAATTGTCTCCACACACCTTGGCCAGTGCAAAAAGTTCTAAATCCACAAAGTGAGTTCCTATTTGATGAAACTCCCACATGGTCCTTAAGTATCTCCGTTACTCGTATACTGGAACTGTAACTATGTACAAATTTCAAATTGACAAAATAAAATTAAAAAGCAGGAACAAAAGAAACATTTTGCAAAACTGAAAAAGTTGTGATCTTTATGGAGCATATGGTGAAGAGTACAAGACCATATTGGAGTAAAATATTAGAAATAATAAAAAAGACTTTGACATTTTCACAAAGATCATCTTAAAATTTCATGTAGATTCAATGCAATTTATTGTTAACTGAGCTCTACATTTATACCAACAGAAGCATGACCAGATGAGTTTTTACTCTTTAATCTCAAATCCAAAAAACGCATTTGTCAAAGGTAGACAAATTCTAGACTCGGTTCTAATTGCAAATGAAGTTTGGGATGGACACCTCAAATCTCGGGAACCTGGGTTAATCTGCAAATTAGACATGGAAAAAGCCTATGATCATGTTAGCTGGAAATTTCTGCTCTATTTACTTTCAAGATGCGGTTTTGGAGAGAAATGGATGAAATGGATAGAGTTTTATATCTCAACAGTACAATTCTCTATTTTGGTGAATGGTTTTCCAGCGGGCTTCTTTGACTCCTCCCGTGGGTTGAGACAGGGAGATCCGCTATCTCCATTACTATTTTTATTCGTTATGAAAGCCCTCAACAAGATGATTGTAAGGCTTGAGGAAGGTGGTTTTCTCCACGATTTCTCAGTGGAGAATGGTAATTTCGACTCTCTTGATATTTCTCATTTGTTGTTTGCTTATGATACTCTTATATTCTGTGGAGCAAATCTCGGAAATATCCAATCTTTGAGGGCCCTACTTCTTTGCTTCGAAGTGGTTTCGGGCTTGAAAGTTAATCTGTCAAAGTCTGAGATGGTGCCGGTGGGGAATGTTCCTGAAGTGGCAGCTCTAGCCTCTCTTTTGGGATGTAAGGTATCCTCTCTACCTCTTCAGTATC
Source organism: Juglans regia (assembly GCF_001411555.2). Classification (NCBI taxonomy): domain Eukaryota; kingdom Viridiplantae; phylum Streptophyta; class Magnoliopsida; order Fagales; family Juglandaceae; genus Juglans; species Juglans regia. The sequence goes on from NC_049904.1 coordinate 23,530,114, forward strand.
TTGGATTACCATTGGGTGCCTCCTTCAAATCAAAGCATATTTGGAATCATGTGGTTGAAAAGGTAGAGCGTAGGCTGGCATCTTGGAAGAGGTTGTATTTATCCAAAGGTGACAGGCTTACATTGATCAAAAGTACTCTCTCTAACCTTCCCACCTGCTTTTTGTCTCTGTTCCCACTCCCAGCAAAGATTGCCAACCGTATTGAGAAGTTACAACGTGATTTCTTGTGGAGTGGTTTGGGGGACGAGTTCAAGTTCCATCTGGTCAATTGGAACACGGTATGCACTCCAGTTTCTGGGGGTGGATTGGGTATTCATAACTTGACTAAATTCAATCAAACTTTATTAGGTAAATGGTTGTGGCGGTACCAACAAGAAAGGGGGGCTTTGTGGAAGTCGGTCATTGATGCATAGGTTGGGGAAGCTTGAGGCGGTTGGTGCTCGAAAGAGGTACGGGGTTCATATGGGGTAGGGTTGTGGAAAAACATTAGGAAGGCTTGGGAGACTTTCATCAGGAGACATACACATACTGGGGTGGGCGATGGCTCTAGTGTCAGATTTTGGTATGATAAATGGTATGGTGAACACTGTCTTAAAGACACTTTCCCCACCATTTTTGAGTTAGCACAAGTAAAGGATGCAGCGATAGCGGACATTTTGGCTTTTTCTAATGGCTCCCCTCAATGGAATGTGGACTTCATTAGGGCAGCACATGATTGGGAGATGGAGGTTATTTCAAACTTCTATGCGGCTTTGTATTCAGTACGTATGACAGAGGGTACAATGGATAGGATGTTTTGGAGCCCTTTCTAAAAAGGTAGATTCACGGTCCATTTATTTCACAGAGTTTTATCAAATCAGGGCAGGCTCTCATTCCCATGGAAGAGCATATGGCAGACCAAGACTCCTTCAAAAGCAACTTTTTTTGTTTGGACAGCAGCTTTGGACAAAATTCTCACCATGAATAATCTAAGGAAACGTCGATTAATGGCATTAGACTGGTGTTATATGTGCAAGAAAGATGGCGAATCTGTTGATCATTTGTTTCTACATTGCGAGGTGGCCAGGACCTTGTGGGCTGATTGTTTTACAAGACTTGGTTTATCATGGGTTATGCCCGGTAGATTGGTGGATTTTCTAGCATATTGGAGAGGTCTTCATGGAAACACACAAGTTGCAGTAATATGAAAAATGGTCCCTATATGTATGTGTTGGTGTATTTGGCGGGAGCGAAATGATAGAAGCTTTGAAAACCAAGAGAGAACAATGGAGGAGCTTAAACGTTTTTTCTTTAAAACCTTGTTTTTTTGGGTGGGGACAATTGTTTGTAATGGACTCAATGTTCATGACTTTCTTTTTTCTATTGTACATTATAGATAGGTATTTCACATGTAAACTTCATGTGTACTTGGGCTTTGCCTATTACTATGAATAAAACTTCTTGATTACTTATCAGATAAAAAAAAAAAAAAAAACTCTTTAACATGCGAGTCTGAGGGGCTATTTTTGGAAATTTGAAAGCCAAACTAACTTTTCGACAAGATGAAAAGTTCCAAAAATCCTGTTTTTCACTTGCACCAATCTGCCAAATTAGGACATGTTTTAGATGGCCGACTCATTCTTCATTTTTAACAGCATAAAACTTACTTTAAAAAAAACCATGAAAATTGTATTTATTTTGACCTTAACAGTGATTCACAACCATGAAATAAAATCCATCAAAATGTAAAGCCAGGGATAAGCACAAACACTTAACAATCCAGAAGCATTGAGCTCAAACTCATTAACCCCTTCTTTTACAATAATAATAATCATAATATAAAATACAAACAAACAAACACATACAAATTCCAGAGTTGCACAGTCTAAAAACTAAAATCTAATAAATACGTCTTAAAATAAAATTATCATTGCTCGCCAAACAAAAAAGGACGGGTTCATGAAATAAAGCACAATTAGAACCCCAGTGAATCGAATAAAAAACAAGGGTTGCGCAGAGATATACCGCTCATGATTAACAAGTAGATCTCCAAACAAGGACGCTGATGACACCTGCAAGCATCAAAAGCAAAAGCTTTATTTAGAGCATGCTCTTTAAAGAAGTGGGCCTCAAGATTCAAGCCTGCACGAAGAGGGACATGGAGTTCCATACCTTAGGCGTATAGAGAGAAAGAAAGGGGATCCTTAGCATCCGAATCATCACACGATTGACAACGTTAATTCTTTCGACTCCTTGCTTAAATGCTTTGCGTTGTCGTCTTTGTAGGTGAGAAATAGAAGCAAGAAAAAAAAAAAAGCAAAATAAAAAAACGTGTACGTATTCCAGATTTCCACCACAGCAATGTATTATCGGCTGAGCCCTGCACACGTACATTTAGGCTTCGTTTGGACTATGAGTTCATCTCAACTCATCTCAATTTATTATTACAATTTTTTTAAATTTTAATATAAAATATAATAAACAATTCAACTTTTTCAAATCTCAAAATAATAATAATAATAAACAATAATATTCTAACAATATTTTATTATCTCAACTCAACTTAACTTAATTCACTTCAAGATGATAAAATATTATTATTTATTATTATTATTATTTTGAGATTTGAAAAAGTTGAATTGTTTATTATATTTTATATTGAGATTTAAAAAAATTATAATAATTAGTTGAGATGAGCTCAACTTTCAAACGAAACCTTAAGACATTTGTAATTTGGATTGAATTTAAATCAATTTAATTTAATTTTAAAATTAATTTAATATTTAAATACTTAATTTTTAAATTATTAAATTAATCTCAATTTAAAATCTCGTTTCACGTGAAATTCATAATTTTTTTTAATTCAACACATCTTTATACGCGAAACTCACAATTTTTTTCAATTTAACACATATTTACACGTGAAATTCACAATCTTTTTAACTTCTAATAAATATATCTAAACTCATCTTAGATGAGCCCCATAAAACTTATTCAACTATCTCAACTCATTATTATTCATAAAGAATTCGATTCAACTCAACATCCTAAACGAAATATTATCCAAAATCGTGTAAATAAAAAATATTTTTTTATTCACAAAAATAAATTCATAAATTTATAAGATTGATGTGATATATTTTATTATAAAATAGATTTAATATATAATATAAAACTACGTTAATTTATAAATTTATTTTTATAAAAAGAATTTATAACTATAATACTTCTCAACAATAAATAATTGTGAATGTCACACAAATACTAAAACATATTTCCTGCCCATATCATCAGCCTAAAACAAATTTGAGGCTCTTCGTTTCATCCCTTTCCAATATTTCATTATGTCTCCTCCTTTTGTTTTTGTATGTTTAGTAAGCAAGATAACATTTTTTTCAAAAATCTTATGAGTTTTTAAAAAGCTCGTCAGTTCAAACTTTTATCAATCTCTCATCAGGTTGACAGAGTTTTTTTTTTTTTGGTACATTTTTTCTTATTTATTTATAAAGTTGTTACATGTTCTTTGAGTATGCGAGAATTATATCTTCTTCTTTTTTTATCAGTAAAAAGTAGTTATCATTAAATATGAATGAAGATAGGCATAGCCTATGTACACAGGAAATATACAATAGAAAACACCTAAATACATTCTTAATAAACTTAAGTTATGGCTAAGAACTCCTGTACACTAATTCCATTAAAAACAATAGCTGAAAACCATAAAAGTAAATTGTGCAGAAAAAAATTCTGTAGCTCCTCCTTTGTTCGCTCCTTATCTTTAAAATATCGTGCATTCATTTTCATCCAAATACACCACATTATGCATAACGGGATCATTTTCTAAGCTGCTGCTACCTGAGAACAACCTTCTAAACCCTTCCAGCAAGCAAGTAGGTAAACCACATTTGCCGGCATAACCCACGCAACATCGACTCTACTAAATATCCCATTCCACAACTCTCTCGTCACCTCACAATGCAATAAAAGATGATCTACTGATTCACCATAGTTTTTGCACAAATAACACCAATCCAACACAATGAGACCCCTCCTCCTTAAATTATCCGTGGTTAGAATTTTTCCTAATGCAGCAGTCCACACAAAGAACGCTACTTTGGAAGGAACTCACGACCTCCAAACACTTTTCCACGGGAACTGTACATTACCTTATGACGTCAGAATTTTATAATAAGTTTTGACTGAGAACTTCTTATTGTCCTTACACCTCCATTGTAACCTGTCATCCTATGCCGTTAAACTTTCTGAAGAGTATATCAAGCTGAAAAATTCAGAAACCATGGTCATCTCCCAATCATGATTGGCCAGAGTGAATAAGATATTCCACTGATACAAGTCTTGGGCAGACACAAATAAATCCGCTATTGAAGCCTCCCTATTTACCGCAATGTTATAGAGGGCTGGGAAGGCTCTCTTCAAAGTCTGCTCTCCACACCAGATATCTTGCCAAAACTTGATGTGTGTGCCCTGTCCGACCACACATCTAGTGTTATTTTTAAAGCATTGCCATCCCCCCTTATATATTTTCACAAATCCACACCATGCCCCCCACCTTCACTTCATTAGTGCACCAACCCCCCCAGGCACCTCTATGTCTTGAGTCTACAACTTCCTTCCACAAAGACTCTCATTCTTCTTGATACCTCCATAGCCACTTCCCCAAAAGAACTTTATTGAAGGTCCTTAAATTGCGCAATCCCAAACCATCACTCGAAATCTGGGAACAAACTTTATTCCAATGCACTAAGTGGAATTTAGTTTCTTCCCCTAGACCTCCCTACAAGAAAGCCTGGAATAACTTCTTGATACGATGCGCCACCCCTGCCAGCAACGAAAATAAAGATAGAAAATAAGTTGTGAGATTAGATAAAGTATTTGTGATCAATGTAAGTCGCCCTCCCTTTGATAGATACAATCGTTTCCACACAGCCAATCGTTTCTCCACTCTTTCAATAATATCTTTCCAAATACCTCTAGCTTTGAAATTAGCCCCCAAAGGAAGGCCCAAATATTTCATAGGCAAAGAACCCACTTCACACCCCAACGTTTCTGCTAGTATATTGATATGAGGCACCACTCCCACCGCCACCATCTCAGATTTGCCCAAATTAGCCTTGAGACCCATCACAGCCTCAAAACACAACAAAAGTGCTCTTATGGCTTGGATTTGACCCAACTCCGCTTTACAAAAGAACAGTGTATCATCTGCAAATAAAAGATGTGAGATCATAACAGAGCCATAAGTACCATTGCCTGCCGAAAAGCCCACCATAAAACCTCCATCTACAACTGCCTTCACCATCTGACCTAGTGCCTCCATAACAATTACGAATAAAAATGGAGACAACGGGTCCCCTTGTCTCAACCCGCGTGAGCTATTGAAGAAACCCACCGGGGTACCATTAACAAGCACTGAAAATCGTACAATAGTTATGCAAAATTGAATCCATGAAATCCACCTGTTCTCGAAACCACATCTTCCAAGTAAGTAAAGGAGAAAATCTCAATTTACATGATCATAGGCTTTCTCCATATCAAGCTTACGGAGTATACCTGATTTACCCTCCTTTAACCTCTGATCCAAACACTCATTAGCAACAAGAACTGAGTCAAGTATCTGCCTCCACCGAACGAATGCATTTTGAGGTTTCGAAATGATTTGCTCCATTACCACACTTAATCGATTAGCCAGAACCTTCGAGATGATTTTGTACACCCCACTCACTAGGCTAATAGGGCGAAAGTCATCAACTTCCACCACTCCCTGTTTTTTCGGAACAAGGGCTATGAACATCGCGTTTAAGCACTTTTCAAACTTTTGGAAAGTATGGAATTCAACAAAGACCCGCATAATATCACCTTTCACAATTTCCTAACAATGCTGGAAAAACCCCATCGAAAACCCATCCGGCCCCGGAGCTTTGTCTTTGGCCATATTTCTAATGACCTTATGCACCTCATCTTCTTCAAAGGGTCTTTCCAAACAACTCACACTCTGCGTATCAATGGACTCAAAAGGCAGACCATCGAGCTTTGGCCTCCAACCAAACGTCTCTGTTAGCAAATTCTTATAGTAGTTCACAATGTGATTCTCTAGATCAAGGGGAGAAGAAAGTACTTGATTACCTGCTGTAAGAGTCTCAATAGTGTTGTTGCGTCTATAAGAATTGGCCACCCTATGGAAAAACTTCGTACATTTATCCCCTTCTTTTAACCAAAGGACCCTGGATTTTTGACACCACGATGTTTCCTCCATCAACAAGACCCTCTCCAATTCAGTCACCACCACACTCTTCCTCAACAAAGCCTCTTCAGAGGCATTTCCCAACAACAATTGTTCCTCCAATTCCTGAAGTTCCTCCAAAAGGATTGTCTTCTGATTGTCAATATTGCCAAAAACTTTCATGTTCCACCTCCTTAAATCTTGCTTCAAGGCCTTTAGCTTACCTGCAAGAATGAAACTAGGGGTATCTGAGAACTGATAAGAAGACCACTAGTTATGAACTTTCTCAGCAAAACCGTCCACTGCTAACTACATATTTTCGAACTTGAAATACTGACGACCCCTATTTGAGGCCCGTGGCCCATACCCTGACCCGACAGTCTTCCTCTTCCCTTTCCTTGTCCACTCCCTTTCCCTTCCCCTTATCTATGGGTTCTCTGGCCCATTGGCCTTCAACTTCCCATCCCTGACCCAAGCCCAACTCCCTCAACCCATTTACTTCAACACAGCGTTTTAGTCATCCCACTTTATAAGTTAGTTCTCCCAATTGCTTCTCCATATCGCATAAAAAGCTTTCAGCACGTTTTCTTCTTTCAGTGCAACAGGAACTCTGCCATCTCCCTACCGCAACTGATAATTACCCAAAGAAGTGACAGGACCTTGCTTCAGCAGACCTACTTTCTCTGCCCAGTTCACGTCTCGAGTCCTCTCCACCTCTCTGCTACCTCGAAGAACATCACTATATGATCCTAAATTCATATTCTACAGAGTCGTGGCTGGTGGAAACAGTCGTGAACCACCACTATTTCCAACTTCCTTCAGCACCACCACGAGTTTTTTCCACCCCACTCTATCCGTGTCCCCTAGTATGAAGATGAAGTTCCGGCGTCCTCCTCCACTATACTCCACCAACGCCATATATTCTCTCCTAGAGTTGATGCAACGTTGAGCGATGTATCCCCTATCCCCATTCCTGTGGGCAGTGTATAAACCCTTTCCCTCCCCCTTCAAGCACTCCTCCAATGCCTTGTAAAACCAACGTACAGTCCCCAACCCCAACATCATCTTTTTTACCACTTTCCACCCCTTCTCTGTAAGACACACAAACCTCCCATCCCTTGACACTTCGAACAGTTTTGATTCTATACTAATTCCTTTTATGGAAGTCATTTTGTATCAGAGCAAAACTTCAACAATGGTGCAACAAACCGAGAATTATATTTGTTTGAGGAACACTTTGAAATTAAACTTTTAAAAAATATGTACTTGCATGCTCAACGAATAATACTTATTTTCTCTTGATTATAATGTTTTTTAAAAAAATAATAATCATAGACAACGTAGAAGAATCATTAAAAATTAATAAATATAAAATGGAAAAAAAAAACGAATTCCTAATAATTTATTAACGAGATGTTTGAATACAAAAAGTTTAACTCATATAATTTAATTATAATAAATAATTTAATTTTTAAAAATTTTAAAATAAAAATAATATTAAAAATCTCGCCTATTACTAATCCTCCATTTTTTTTCTTATTACAATTGGCACTTGTTCAACAGTTCAATATTCATCTCTTTCCTTCGTGTCTGAAGTCTGAACAACCGTACACGGGCTCAAAAGTCCAGACTTTCCCTGAGAAGTTTCGCCAAGCGACATGGTAAGTTTCTGTTCCTGCTTTCTCTAAGCTAGTAATATGTCTCAAATCCTCAATTGATCCAAATTATGCGTGTTTGGAGCATTTTAGGGTTTGATTCAGACCTAGATCTGTTACTTTGAACTGCATCTAGGAATTTCATTGTTCGGATTTAGTCTTATGTGTCTGTTAACGTAGATCCGATATGTGTGGATAGAAGACATCCGATCTCCCATATTTTCTAACAGTTGGTCTCATAAATATGTTTCTTAGAGTTAGATCCCCCTCCCCTCCCACCAAATAAATAAATAATAATATTATTAATAGCAGAAAGTACACACTAGATTGTAAATGTGTGGCAAATGGGACCGTGTGTTTATTGTGCTCCAGATCTACCGGAGATGATTTCTCTTTCCTTTTTTATCGAGTTTATCTTATTGATCGAAAATTTCACCAATTTTAAGAAAAAAAAATTTTTTAAAAAAATTACTCTCTTGAAGAAGCATGTGCCTAGAAACATATTGATCAAGACTTGAAAATGGGTAAATTATAAAAGAAACTAAGAATTCATGATCCCAAAGAAGTCTAACGTTCCTCAAATTATAATTACGGAATATTGTTTTTAGGAGTCTCACTTTGTATACTTCATGTGTACTTGGGTATTGCCTAGTTCATTCTATTCAATAAAGATCTTTATTTACTTATCAAAAAAAGAAAAAAAGAATTACAGAATATTTTTTTTATAGTTACAGTCTAGCATTCCTCAAATTATAATTACAGAACCTTTTTTTTATTGGTACCGGGTGTTTGGAACAAAGTCCCAACTAATCCCATGGGTTTGTTTTTGCAAACTTCTTTCTTATGTTTCTTTAATATGTTTCTTTACTGTTTAATCTGTTAATCATGACCATTGCTAGGAAATAGGTATTTTATAGCGTCTATGTTAGTATACTTTACATCAGGAGCCTCTGTTGGGAGCTCGTGAACTTCTAATTAAGTTACCACAACTCATCAAATACTAAAAAAATAACAAATTTGGGATTTGGAGGTATAAACTTCCACTAAAAGATATCAGTTTTGGTGATCTGAAAATGTGATTCTATTATCTTCGTTTATTTGTTCTATCCAAAAGCAATAGAAGGTATCCACCAAGCCTCTTGTGGCATTTAAAGCTCTGGGAGGGAAGAGGCTAAATTCGATCAAAGCCTAATATGATACTATCGCATTCTACTTTGGCTCGTGTTATACTGTGGCTGGTTAGACATCTTGTTCTCCATGTTTAGCAGTGCTGCTGATTCAAATGTTTTATCTTTACACGACTGCAGGGAGCTCAAGATTGTCTGCTGACTTTCATACTCTCTTGATAGGTTATTAGTCAAATAATCTATTTTAGTCCATCGTTTTAGAGATGTTGTGGTGGATACTCTTGGCAGGGTTAGAATACAGTCACGATGATACTGTTAAGAATCAAGTTAATGGTAATTTAATTACCATTTTTATTTTTATTTTGTAGGAGTCATGCCCCTCAATAAAAAACATCCTACTCTTGGATTCTGAAGGGAAGCGTGTTGCTGCCAAGTATTACTCAGATGACTGGTTGACAAATAATGCAAAGGAAGCATTTGAGAAAGCTGTATATACTAAGACTCTAAAGACAAATGCACGGACAGAAGGTACCTGTTTCCATTTTGTCTAGTTGTGAAGTGCTTCGTTTTTATCACTGGGCAACTTCGCAAACTTGGCTCTCCCATTATAGACATGCAAGCCTTGGCTCTATGTAAAACACTGCTGATTTTGACATTGGAAGATAAATTACTCAAATTTTGAAATAATCATCCTCTTATGAGAATTTTATGTAAGTTTACTGCGTTGAATTTGGTTTGTGAGTGACAACCTTTCTGTTTTGATCACCTGAATATGAATCTTAATCCTTTTTTGTATTTATTGGTGGATGAAAGCAATTATTTACATTTACAGTGCTTAGTTTTTATTCTCATTGTTTACATATTAACATCTTGCTACTTTATTTACAGCTGAAATAGGAATGTTTGAGAATAACATCGTTGTTTACAAGTTTGCTCAAGACCTTCACTTTTTTGTCACTGGGGGTGAAGACGAAAACGAGCTCATCTTAGCCACTGTTCTCCAGGGATTTTTTGATGCAGTTGGCATTCTTCTTAGGTTAAATGCTGTTATTGTTGGCCCTTATTTTGTAATTCAATTGAGGTTATCATTGTTTATATACTCTCTTATCTACTTTTGTTTGTTTTTGTTCTAGAGGTAACGTGGAAAAGAAGGAGGCACTAGAAAACTTGGATCTCATTCTATTATGTATGGATGAAATTATTGACGGCGGGTAAGCAATTTGCTTTTTTGTTTATATTTTTCCACTTTCTTTTGCTTTGCAAGCTTCTATTTGTTAAGTTTCTTGGCTTTATTTTTATTGATCTTATTATCTAAAACTGAAAGTCTTGATTCTAATTATTTTTTTTTTATCAGTAAACAAGAATTTTATTGAAAACTTAGAGCCTATAAATCCTTGCTTGTAAAAATTTATTTGGTGAAATTAGTTTTAGAAGATTTTTTTTTTGTGGAATTTAGTAGTTATATGTTATTGTTAGGCACAGCATGCACGCTAGTTCATGAAAACCATATTTGGGAATTGCTGTGCCCAAATCATTTGCTTCAGTATTCCATTTTGGCAGTGTCTGGTTAGTTGGGGAGCTATGACGATTGACCATGGCTAGTTGTAGGGGTGTGCCATCTGGTAGCTTGGTGTGATGCTGTCATATTGTTAAAGATACTTTTTGTAGTTTGCAATTAGTATCTTCAATTAATTTTTTTTGGACAATCCAAAATCTCTATAATGTTTTTAACTGCTAATCAAAACGGTAATAGTTCTTAGGTGAGTTCCAAATTTCGATATTCACACATTCATCGAAAGAAACTATGTGCGGTATTTTTCTGGTCATTTATTCAAAAGTGATGGTAAGTTTTGTGAATTTTGTTGAAGTTTGGCGTCGACTCCTCAACCCTCCTAAATCCTCCCAGTACCACAATGTTTTAGAATTATAAGTGGCCTTTTGACACCTCATCAGTAACCTAATTTTGTGGGAAGTGGGCTAGTTGTTTCTTAGTTGTTAGGTGTCCCCAACTCTTGTTGGCCATATGCTCAAGAAGTGAGGGTCTCAGTTCAACTCTTCTTGATTGAGGATTATCGACCTTGCAATGTTGAGCTGCATGACTGGTGCTTGATGGCTGGCTTTTATATAGACATTAATTCATAATGCTTCGACAAATTATTGGCCTTTAAACCCCTGGGGGTGTGTTCGAGTGGTGAAGGCCTTGGTCGTAGTGGTATGCTCCCTTCAAGTCTAAGATTCGAATCCTCTTGGGTGCAAGTAATTTTTAGGGGCCATCAGATTAGGAAATTTTCCGCTTAAATTACCCAAGGTGCATTTGCGGAAACGTCAAGGGCCTATGCACCCTAGATTAGTCGGGACGCTGTTCCCGAACACCCGGTGCCAATAAAAAAATACTTATTGGCCTTTAAATAGTTTAGTTAATTACTTTCTCAACTTTGACGGGCTTTCAGGAAGACTTGGGTGGTTTTTTTTGTATTGCTTTCCCTTTGTAGTCCAATATGAAATTCACACGTACTGATATATGCACAAGTTCTGGTGGAACACCACTAGTATCTGTATTTATTCTGTAAATTCCATTTTAAGAACTTATTTGACACAGATGGGAACGGATGGGAAACAGGGTTGAACATTTGTGGTCCCTTTTTCAAGTAGTGAATCCGTCCCCATTAAGTCAATACCCAATCATAGTAAAAAATGCCTATTTGTGTTCCCCACTCAGCCTGCAATGTAGTCATGTCTTCCCATCCAGATTTAACTTATTTGTATTGGCTGCAGTATTATTCTTGAGACAGATGCAAATATTATAGCGGGGAAGGTTGCAAGTAACAGTATGGATTCTGGTGCCTCTTTGTCTGAGCAGGTATCAAAATCCTGTTCTTCGTTCTTCTCAACCCCCTCCCCTTATTCCCTTTCATCTAAAAAAATAAACTCATTCTGGTTAAACCAGAGTAGCATATTCAAGTTGTAACCTTCCTTTACTTTTTATTTTTCTTCTATTGCAGACAATAAGTCAAGCATTAGCCACCGCCCGCGAACATCTAACAAGATCCCTCCTTACATGATGATTATGTTGGACAAGCACAGAGGAGCGGCGAGGGAACATATTTTTGTGTACTGCTTGGCTCCAATATTTTCGGTGTACTCAAATTTACTTTAATCCTGCAAGGCTGCATGCATGTTGGTAGCTTCCTTAATTTGAATCAATTTGTTTTCTGTTCTCTTTTGGTTAACTTGATTAATTTGTACTTTGGAGGCAGTAAGATGAACCCCTGCACACATACATAACAAGTATTTGGATTTTCATGGTAGAATCAAACTCCCCTACTGGCTACTGCCCAATGCTTTCAATTGGGGGGCCTCGTACGTTCGGGCATGTTTGAGTAATGAAATGAGATTAAAATTTTGTAAATAGCAGTGAAATAGTTTGTGAATGGTAATGAAATAGTTTGACTTAAGATTTTTTTTAAGTTTTGTAAAATGAGAGAAAGAACTGAATAAAAATATTATAAAGTGAAAAATTGTTTGAATATTCTTTTTGTTTTGAAATGTGAAAAAAATTGTATTATTTTTTGTGTTTTGATTGAAAGTTTGGAAAAATTGTAATGATTAGGTAATGATTAGATGAAAAAATTGAATATTTGAGATTGAAATATATTTTGTGTTTGAGTGATGTTTGTGAAGAAAATTATGAGAAATTTTGAGATGAGATTAGGTGTTTTCAACTCATCTCATTAGGTGCCAATTGAATAGTGAGTTGAAATAAGTCGAATTGAGATAAAAATTGAATAAAATATTATTATAATATTATTTTTTAATATTATTATTATTTTTAGATTTAAAAATGTTGAATTGTTTATTATATTTTGTGTAAAAATTTGAAAAAATTGTAACGGTTAGATTAGATGAATTGAGATTACTCTTCTATCCAAATCAGGTCTAAATGTGTTTTTATTAGGGGAGGAAACTGTTTTTTCCACAATTTGGCCACCCAAACTCCAAGTAGCATATATAAATTGTTATTCTATTTACAAGTTGGTACGAGAATACATTGTTTATAGACACCTATAAAAAAAATACATTATTTATATCATTCGTATGGCACGATTTGATTTGTTAGATTTAAATCTTTTTACAAATCAAATCCTATGACATTAACAATATGGAATATGTACTGCTAATGACACACATTCTATTATGTTGACGTGACAGGATTTGATTTGTATGAAAACTTTTAAGAGATTTAGGGTACGTTTGGGTAGTGAGAATACTTGAGAAGTGTTAAGAATGTTTGTGAATAATTATGAGTAGAGATTGGAGTGAGTTTGTAGGTTCCATTGAAAGTATTTTGAGTTGTTTGGATGTGTGAAGTATGTTGAGTTGTTGACTTTTAGGTAGATAGTTGAAAAATGTGTGGGTCTCATAAATATTACAGTGATTTTATTTTTAATAATAAATATTATAATGATTTTTTAATATTAATAAATATTGTAGTGATTTTATTTTATTTTTATATATAATAATGGTAAATATTATAATGATTTTATTTTTAATTTTTATATAATAGTGATAAATATTATAGAAATGTTATTTTTTATTTATAATTATAGTGATTTTATTTTTTATTTATATATTATAGCATTTTATTTTTTATTTATATATAATAGTGATTTTATTTTTTATTTATATATTTTAGTGATTTTATTTTTTATTTATATATTATAGTGATTTTATTTGTGAATAGTTATATATAATAGTGATAAATATTATAGTGATTTTATTTTTTTATTTATATATTATATTATATTTTTTTTATTTATATATAATAGTGATTTTATTTTTTATTTATATATTTTAGTGATTTTATTTTTTATTTATATATTATAATGATTTTATTTATATATATATAATAGTGATAAATATTATAAAAATGTTATTTTTTATTTATATATTATAGTGATTTTATTTTTTATTTATATATTATAGCGATTTTATTTTTTATTTATATATAATAGTGATAAATATTTTTTATTTATATATTATAGTGATTTTATTTTTTATTTATATATTATAGCGATTTTATTTTTTATTTATATAATAGTGATAAATATTTTTTATTTATATATTACAGTGATTTTATTTTTTATTTATATATTATAGTGATTTTATTTTTTATTTATATATGATAGTGATTTTATTTTTTATTTATATATGATAGTGATAAATATTTTTTATTTATATATTATAATGATTTTATTTTTTATTTATATATTATAGTGGTTTTATTTTTTATTTATATATGATATCGATTTTATTTTTTATTTATATATAATAGTGATAAATATTTTTTATTTATATATTATAGTGATTTTATTTTTTATTTATATTTAATAGTGATAAATATTATAGTGATTTTATTTTTTATTTATATATAATAGTGATAAGTATTATAGAATGTTTGTGAATAGTTATAAGTAGAGATTAAAGTGGGTTTGTGGGTCCCATTGAAAGTATTTTAAGTTGTTTGTTAATTTGTTTGGCATGTGAAGTATTTTTAAAAGTACGATAATATTTAGAAAGTGTTGGGAAGACTTTGGTAGCCAAACATGACCTTAAACTTGCAAATAAGTTGTATCATATCAATAATATAGATGATGTATTATGACACTAGTTTGTGAATAGCATGGGTGTAAAAAAGACTGGTGAACCAGTTTGTGAATGGTAGGGGTGTGTTTAGTTTGGTTCGTAACCGTTTCTTAAAATCCAAAATTGGTTCTAAACCAGTCTAGTATAATATGAAAATCGATTTGAGCCGAATCAGATCAGTATATATATACATATATATTTTTAAGTTTTTGTATATTATATATAAAACATTATTTATATAATTTTTATATTATATTATATTATATATTATATATTAAATTGTTAATTAATATAACATAAAATTTTAATCTTATTATCCATGTATAACATTTTATATAACATAAAACTAATCTTAAAAGTTTTAATATAACATTTGATTTATGATATAACATAAATTAATCTTATATTTTTAATAAAACATTTGAATTTTGATATTAATGTATAAATTTGAATTTTATAATTTTTTAGCCAAAACTTTTAATCTAATATTTCAATAACTTGCTAAAATTTTATTGGAATATAATTTTGTTTATCTGTAAAATCAGAAGATTGAAATTCGAAAACTGTAAGTTCCAATTTCTGTGATTAATCGGTCCAGTATCGATTTTTAAATTTTCAAGACCGGTAGATATCAGTTCGATTTTACAAAATATTCAAAATCAGATCTAACCTAACAGTTATGCCCTTAGTGAATAGCATAACCCTTTTTCTAAAAAGATAATGATAGATTTACTATTTCCTATTATCTATTTACTATTCTATTTATTTTTTTTACTTAATAGTTAAATAAGTGATTATTAGTAAAATAATATATATTTAATTTAATATTAAATTATTAATGATTAAATATGTTAAAAAATACTTAAAAGAAAAAATATATATAACTACAGTAAACAGATGGTAAGAAGTACTAAGTACAAAAAGCATTTAGTCCAGATGTTATTATTTTTAGTTGCACTGATTAACACGATATTATTGTAATAATTTTATAAATTAATCAATTAAAAAAAAAACTACTAAAAACAAAATATAATACATCAATTGAGGACTGAATATTATGAAATTCAAGAAAAGAAATAACACTCGCATCCTCACCACCACCGAACCAAAATCCAGCGCCAAAGATGAGGGTCTCTGCCCTCTCAAGCTCCTTGCCCACCCTCCCACCATCACCATCACCATCAGAAACTCGGAAGCCTCAAATCCTCTTCAATAATTTCACCACCACCCATGGCATTTCTGCTGATTGGGCTAAGAAATCCCTGATTGGAGCTCTATCCGGAGCTCTCTCCTTCGGGATCCTCTTCTCGTCTCCGTGCTCCATTGCATTTCAGTCTCCAACAGTTCAATCACCTCCTCCTCCTCCTCCTTCTACTTCTTCGTCTTTGTCTACTACACATGACGCATCGCCTGAGCTCTGCCGCGAAGACGAGCGACTAGTGAAGGCCGAGACTGGTCCGGAAGTGGTGACTAACGAGGGGATTGTGGAGGAAGCTTGGGAAATCGTCAACGACAGTTTTCTCGACACCGGTCGCCATCGCTGGTCTCCCCAAACATGGAAGGTACATACAAATTGAGATAACTATATCTGTGATACGTGTGTTCGTATGTAATTATGAATATGTGTGCGAGTTCTTAGAGACGAACCAGTAAATTTCTTGCTGTGGCAACTGACAACAGCTTTTTAATTCCTGGGACTGTTTGAGTGCCTAATGGCTAATACGGGGCCCCTTTGACGTATATAGCCTTTAAATGCTTCCAGCGAAAAAAAGAAGATATTCTGACCACTTCCATTCCGACGAGGTCAAAGGCCCACGATATTATCAAACGAATGTTGGCGAGCTTGGGTGATCCTTATACGCGTTTCCTTTCCCCTGAAGAGGTAATCATCACACAGTTATATATTTATGCATGTATCTCAGTGTGTGTGTGTGTGTGTGTGTGAAGACTGAATAGGACTTTGCATGCCTTTGCTTCTCTCCTTGTCAGGCACACTACAAGCAGGGAGTGGTCCTTGTATGTTAGTTAGAACGGTGGTCGACACCGTTGGTTGGCTAATCTTTGTGCTTGCAATCTTTCCAAAAAAAAAAAAAAAAAAATCTTTCCGCAGTGCAAATGATATGTGGATAAGCCCTAACCAGAGAATTTGATAGAATTTCTTTTGAATTCGTTATATTACTATTTTTTTCTCTCCTATTGAACTTTCAAGCAGTCGAGGTCGGGTTTCTCTTAATTGTGATTCTAATTTACCAATTGAAAGCAGAACATTAAGGTGATTGTGGTTGTAGGTTACTGCTATCAATTTGCTTGCCTTTGCTTCCCTCCTTCACTCTTGTTGCTACATTTTCCTTACAAAAAGAAATGATATCTTAGGACATTAGTGTACTTGATGCTTATGTTTGATATTTGTTTTCACATTTGTTGTGTCTCCCTTAGGCATACATAATGGTCTTTACTTACGAACTTTTCAGTTTTCTTGTTTCCGTGTTATATGCTGCTTTTGTCATTGTTGAAAGTTCACCAAGATGGCAAGGTATGACATGAGTGGTATTGGGCTAAACCTTAGGGAAGTTCTGGAAGATGATGGTGGTGTAAAACTGAAGGTACTAGGACTCCTGTTGGATGGCCCTGCACATTCTGCTGGTGTTAGACAGGTACCTACGGAGCTAAAATTGTGCATGCAACATGCAAATGTTTGTTTCAGTTTGTGCCTTTCTTTATACTGAACTCTTGATTCACTGTTTGAGTCTTGGAGTTCATATGTTATGAAAACTCTTTCTTTGTGCAACAATGAATATTATGTTTTTAATTGAGATTCTACTTATAAAAAAAATGTTTTTAATTGAGATTCTGTTGGGTTGGGTAATTATTTTAGTTCTGAACCACTGCATTTTATCTAAATTTTACTTTAATACTTGCCTTGTATCCACGGTTCTCTGTTCTCTGGTCTCTAAGCTGTGGTGCTTATTTAAAAAAATAAAACCGTATTTGTTGGATATGGTTCATGTCATTTTTCACCAATTTCTTGGTCTGTTTATTTGTATTTATGTTAAGTTTTTTCCCAAGTGCATAATGTTGAATTATCCACATGAAGATGGGGAAGTACAATGGGGAAAGACTAACATAAAGATTGTTCCTGCAACTGAATATCAATATAAAGAAGTGACAAACAAAGAAAAAAATTTATAGATTTTCTTTCCTAGGTGAAGTCCACTAGATTTCTTTGTGTGCCTGAGACAAATGGAAAGGGTAATGATAATGGTCAAGGCACGCATATGCCTAACTATCGAGATGGGTTTTGCCGCCATTATATTTTTCTATTTGTTCAGTAGTGCCAACTTTTACTACACTTTTTTTGATAGGTAATCAAAGATTTTGTATTCATAGAAATAGGCGAAGCCCAGGTACACAGGAAATATACATGAAAAAATGCCTAGCTAGAGGTTACAGTAGAAAGAAGAAGATCATGGACACTAAGTCCGGTACCAACTATAGCCCCCGCCCATATGAACAATGACTTAAAAAAGAAAACTTTAAGCTCATCCATTGTTCTCTCTTGATCATCAAAACATCTAGCATTTCTCTCATTCCAAATACACCAACACATGCATATTGGTACCAATTTCCAAATTGCCGCTACTTGAGAATCTCCGTATAGTCTTCTTTAGCTTGCGAGGAAATCCACCAATCTACAAGGCATAACCCAAGACAATCCGACTCTTGAGAAAAAATCATCCCATAAAACCTTGGCCACCTCGCAGTGTAAAAGCAAATGATCAACTAACTCCCTATGCTTCTTACACATACAACACCAATCTAGGACAATAATCCGTCATTTCCTCAAATTTTCTGTGATGAGAATCTTGTCCAAAAATGCTGTCCTGACAAAGAAAGCTGCTTTTGAAGGAGCTTTCGTCTTCCATATGCTCTTCCATGGGAACATAGACATTCCGGAGTTCGTGAGCTTTTGATAAAAAGAACTGATAGAGAAAATACCTTTCTTAGAATGATTCCAATGCATCTTGTCTCCGGAGCCCCCTCGAATACTTGCGGAATATAATGCCGCAAAGAACTCCATAATAGACTCCAACTCCCAATCATAGGCTGCCCTAATGAAGTCAATATTCTATTGAGGGGTACCATTTGAGAAGACCAAAAAGTCGGCAATCGATACCTTCTTTACTCTAGCAAGCGCAAAGATGGCAGGGAAGGTGATGTAGGATAGTAGTGAGACAAGAGGAAGAACAGAGTATTAAGAAAATAGAGGAGAGAAATGAACGAGAGAGGAGGGAGGGAGAAGAAGAAAGCACTCGGGACTGGAGAGGGGCGGCTAGCGCATCAGTTTTTGCATTCAAAATCAACTAACTACAAAATTCCTTCAAATGTCTTTAAGTAGTAGGGCAACACAAACCCTAAATGAAATAACTAACACATTAATAAAATGACAAAAATAGAAAATGTCTTTAAGTAGTAGGGCAATACAACCCTAAATAAAATAGACAAAACATTAATAAAATAACTAAAACATTAATAGAAGGAGATGTCCTCATCAACTCTCCCGGGGTGGAAAAAGCTTGATTCTGTCAAGTTGATGAGTCACACTAAGGCTGCAATCAATCACCCAACCATAAGCTAAGTGGTTGAGCACGCTTCTTCCGACGGCCATAAACACGTGTGAGTGAAGGTCTGAATCTGGTGTCCCTACCCACTTCTCTAGAACAGGTGTCTGGTGACCCAGGCAAAGGAAGATCCTGCTGGCTCCGATAAAGCTCTAATAAATCTGGATCAAGCTGCTGTAGTGTCTCTCTGGGAATCCATGTACAGTCAGAATCTGGTCGATCGACCCAACGAACAAGGAAACGCTGAACCTCTCCATCATTGGTCAACACAATCTGTTCATCTAGAATAGTATCAATTTTATCTTTGTGTGCTGTGATGGATGGTAGTGGATTATATTAGTGGATTATATTTATTTGAATTAATTCCTATGTTATCTATGTATTTTCTGGTATAGATATATTTGGACAGCTGTATAGGATTTATATGATTTGTAATTTGAATATTTAGATTATGTAGATAAGTATGGGAAACAAATCTTATCCAATATTTGAATCCCTATAGGATAGGAAGTCAGTTTTCGAATGGCTAATTGGATGTAATCTATTTTGACTATTTAATGAATGAGAGGGGAGAGGATGAATTATTCAGTCAAAGAGAAATCTGTTATGGTATCAAGAGCAGGTTCATAATTTTTTTTCTACGAATTTTTTTCCTTTCTCGGGGGATTTCTTTGTGGGTTATCCATTCTCGGCGCTGGCTGAGTTCGTGTTTGGTCTTCCGTGTGCTTCTCGGTGCCTTCCTTGTTTGTTCTTGACCTCCCGCGTGACTATCGGCATTGTCTGAGTTGAAGGTTGGGGTTTCTTGTGACTTTCAACAACCTCGTAGTGTTCCTTGTGCATTATCGGCGCTGTCTGCGTCGATCTTTGGCTTCTGTTTCGGGAAAAAAAAAAAAAAACAATTTTCTCTGTTTCGGTGATTATCGGCACTCTGTTTCAGAGTGTACTGTGGATTTCTGAGGTCATCGGCACCTTCTGTGACTGTTTTCTGGGCTGCGATACGTTGTACTGTGTGAGGGTGCTCACTTCTCAGACTATCGACGTTTTCTGCAGCAGTTTGGTCCTTGGTGAGGATTGTTACATCTAGGGTTTCTTGTCTATCATGTCTTCTGAAATTAGAGATTCCCTTCTGGTTCGATTCAATGGTAAGAATTATGCTGCATGGTCTTTTCAGTTTCAAATTTTGGTGAAAGGAAAGGAACTTTGGGGTCATATTGATGGGAGTAGTGTGGCACCAGAAGACAAAGTTCAGCGGGCTTCTTGGGAAAGCAAGGATGCCCGAGTCATGTCTTGGATTCTAGGATCTGTTGATCCTCACATTATCTTGAATTTACGCTCATTCAAGAATGCTCGTGATATGTGGAATCATCTCAAGCGGCTGTACACTCAGAATAATGCAGCAAGGAGATTTCACCTTGAACTAGAGATGTCGAATTTCTCTCAAGGAGCTCTCTCTGTGGAGGAGTTTTATTCTGGTTTTTGCAACTTGTGGGCTGAGTATACAGATATTGTATACACTTCAATTCCAGCAACAAGTTTGGCCGATATTCAAGCTGTTCATGAAGCAAGTATGCGGGCACAGTTTCTTATGAAACTAAGGCCGGAATTTGAATTTATTCGTGCTAATCTGATGAACCGAGATCCGGTGCCTCCACTTGATATGTGTTTGGGAGAGATATTTCGAGAGGAGCAAAGATTGATGACTCAAACAGCCATGGAACAAACTACTTCAGCTCCTGTGGCATATGCAGCTCAAGGAAAAATCAAAGGGAGGGATTTCAGCACTACTCAATGCTATAGTTGCAAAGGTTATGGGCATCTTGCTGCAAATTGTTCTAAGAAAACTTGCAACTATTGCAAGAAGCAAGGACATATTATCAAGGATTGCCCAATACGTCCGCCACGTCGCCAAGCAACTGCCTATTCAGCTGCTGCTGAGGCTACTAGTGCTGCCAGTTCTACCTTGGTCCCTTCCTCTCATGTTCCAGCTTCCACTTCTCAAAATTCCATTCCTATTACACCAGAAATGGTCCAACAAATGATAATCTCAGCTCTTTCAGCTTTTGGTATTTCAGGTAAAACCAAATCTGCCTCTAAACCTTGGTATTTTGATTCCGGTGCCACCAATCATATGACAAGTACCTCTAACTCTCTTGTTAATGTCTCACGGTATTCTGGTCCTCTTCAAATTCACACGGCAGATGGTAGTTCCCTACCTATCACTGCCGTAGGTGACATTTCTCCTTCCTTAAATAATGTTTTGGTGTCTCCTTCATTAAATACCAATCTGATTTCTATTGGACAATTAGTTGACAGAAATTGTAGAGTGTCATTCACTTCTTCTGGTTGTCTTGTACAGGATCAGGTGACAGGGAAGATGATCGCGAGGGGTCCTAAAGAGGGTCGGCTGTTTCCTTTATGTTTAGATTCCAAATCTGTTGAGTCAAAGTCTTTATCTTCGTTTTCTTGTAATGTTGGTATTTTGAGTGTGAAGGATTGGCATAGGCGGTTGGGCCATCCCAATTCTCACATACTTCATAAGTTGTCATCTTCTGGTTTAATAGGAAATAAAGATCTCTATTCTCTTGCTCAATTAAATTTTGATTGTGATACATGCAAGTTAGCTAAGAGTAAAGTTTTGCCTTTTCCTTCAAAAGGATCTCATGCCACTCGTGCCTTTGATGTTATTCATAGTGATGTGTGGGGTATTGCCCCGATAGAATCTCATGATCGTTATAAATATTTTGTGACGTTTATTGATGATTATACTCGTTTTACATGGATTTACTTTCTTCGCACTAAGAATGAAGTATTTTCGGTATTCAAGCGTTTCTTGGCTTATCTTGCTAATCAATTCTCTACCTCTATTAAGGTTCTTCGCTCTGATTCAGGAGGAGAATATATATCTACTGAGTTTCAAATATTTCTTCAAGATCAAGGAATTATTTCTCAACGTTCTTGTCCATATACTCCACAACAAAATGGAGTAGCTGAAAGAAAGAATCGTCATCTTCTTGATATGGTCCGGGCTCTCCTAATTGATTCGGGTGTGCCCTCTCGTTTTTGGTGTGAAACTTTGTCTACTGCTGTATATTTAATTAATAGATTACCTACTCTAGTATTAGACAATGTTTCTCCTTATTCTTTGCTATTTGGGCACTCTCCAGACTATTCTCAGTTGCACTCTTTTGGTTGTGTTTGTTTTGTGCATCTTCCATCTCACGAAAGACACAAACTTTCTGCTCAATCAGTCAAATGTGCTTTTTTAGGGTATAATTCTTTTCAGAAGGGTTTTGTTTGTTATGATCCTCAAGCTAAACGCATTAGAGTTTCTCGCAATGTGGTGTTCTTTGACAAACAACAATTTTTTCATACTCATATAGACCCTATTCCTCCTAGTTTCTGTGTGTTGCCAAATTTCTCAGATAAAGATACAACTTCTACACTAGCTTCCGCTCGGTTTAAACCTGGTTGTGTTTACACCAGGCGCAAACCATCTCATCCAGAAGATCTGACCGCTCTTTTTGCCCCTCCTGAGCATCCGCCCGTGCCTCCTGATCAATCACTTGACACATCTTATGATCCACCACCACGCCGGCATACTTCTAGAGTCTCCAAACCCCCGAATCGGTATGGTTTTTCATCTCATTCTTCTATGTCAGCTACACTTTCTTCTATTGCTATTCCCTCCTCTTATAAGCAGGCTATGGAACATGAGTGTTGGAGGGATGCCATGCAAGTAGAAATGGATGCACTAGCGGTCAATGACACTTGGGATATTGTGTCTTGCCCTTCTTCTGTGACACCTATTGGTAGTAAGTGGGTGTATTCTGTGAAGCTTAGATCAGATGGGTCCCTTGAGAGATATAAAGCTCGTTTGGTAGCTTTGGGAAATAGACAAGAATATGGGATTGATTATGACGAGACGTTTGCTCCTGTTGCTAAGATGACGACTGTTCGTCTCCTTCTTGCTATTTCCGCTTCTCAGTCTTGGAAATTGCATCAGATGGATGTGAAGAATGCTTTTCTTCATGGTGATTTAAAAGAAACAATTTACATGAAACTTCCTTCTGGTATGCCCCTTTCCTCAGCTAATGATGTTTGTAAGCTGAAAAGGTCATTGTATGGTCTAAAACAAGCTCCCAGAGCTTGGTTTGAGAAGTTTCGCAATACCTTACTTGAGTTTCAATTCACTCAGAGTGCGTATGATGCTTCTTTGTTCCTTCATAAGAGTGATTTTGGCTTTGTTTTTCTGTTGGTCTATGTGGATGATATCATTATTACTGGATCCGATATTGAATTTATTCAAAAGGTTCAGATGCATCTTCATAGGGTCTTTCATATGAAAGATTTGGGACTATTGACTTATTTCTTGGGGCTGGAAGTTCACAATCAGCCACATGGGTTATTTATTAATCAACATAAATACACCCAGGACCTTGTTCAGTTGGCTGGGTTGGGGGAGACTACTTCAGTTGATACTCCTATGGAAGTCAATGTGAAGTATCGGAAGGATGAGGGTGATTTACTTTCTGATTCTACATTATATAGAAAGCTTGTTGGAAGTCTAATCTATCTCACTATCACACGTCCGGATATCTCATATGCGGTCCATATTGTCAGTAAATTTATGGACACTCCTAGGCACTTGCATTTAGTGGCTGTTCGTCGTATTATTAGATACTTGATTGGGACCCCTAATCGTGGGTTATTTTTTCCTGCTGGCACTTCTCTACAACTTATGGCTTATAGTGATGCCGATTGGGCTGGTTGCCCAGATTCTAGGCGTTCTACAACTGGGTGGTGTATTTTTCTTGGAGATTCACTCATCTCCTGGAAATGCAAAAAGCAAGAGTGTGTTTCTAAATCCTCTACTGAAGCTGAATATAGAGCTATGTCAGCAGCATGCTCTGAGGTGATGTGGTTGCGGGGCATTCTTCAAGAGATTGGTTTTTCACAAGATCGGCCAACTCCTCTTCATGGTGACAACACTAGTGCCATTCAAATTGCTGCCAATCCAGTATTTCATGAGCGTACCAAACATATTGAAGTCGATTGTCACTATATTCGTCAAGCCTATGAGGCTATGTCGATTATTCTTCCTCATATCTCTACGGATCTTCAAGTAGCTGATATATTCACGAAAGCGATGACAAGACAGCGGCATCAATTCCTAGTTAGCAAATTGATGCTAGTAGATACACCAGCATCAATTTGAGGGGGGATATTAGTGGATTATATTTATTTGAATTAATTCCTATGTTATCTATGTATTTTCTGGTATAGATATATTTGGACAGCTGTATAGGATTTATATGATTTGTAATTTGAATATTTAGATTATGTAGATAAGTATGGGAAACAAATCTTATCCAATATTTGAATCCCTATAGGATAGGAAGTCAGTTTTCGAATGGCTAATTGGATGTAATCTATTTTGACTATTTAATGAATGAGAGGGGAGAGGATGAATTATTCAGTCAAAGAGAAATCTGTTAGATTAGGAGTTACAAAAGGTTCAGGATCAAGGTTCACAGATGGAGGCAGAAAAGGATCACTGGAGGGATTGAAATGGCCTTTATAAGCAACTAAGTCCTCAACATTGAAAGTAGGGTGGTAACCAAAATGTGATGGAAGATCAATAATATATGCATTTGGACCAACACGCTTTAAAATTTTAAAAGGACCAGCACTACGTGCTTGCAATTTGGAAGCGGATCCAGGTGGACGCCGTTCCGGTCTAATTCGAATCATAACATAATCCCCAACTTTAAATTCAACATGTCGTTTATGCAAATCAGCTTGCAGTTTATATGATGCATTACTGGCCTCAAGTTGTTTATTGATCTCAATATGCAAGTCATGAAGATGTTGAACAAAAGCCTCAGCTGACACAGATACATGAGTATGAGGAGACATGGGAATAAGGTCTAAAGGCTTCCTAGGTTTGTAGCCATGAACAACTTCAAAGGGACTCATACCTATAGACCGATTCACCGAACTGTTATATGCAATCTGAGCTATAGGGAGGATCAAATCCCAATTCCTAAGATTCTCCTGAACCAGACATCTTAATAAGTTGCCAAGACTGCGGTTGACAACTTCAGTTTGACCATCTGTCTGGGGGTGGTAAGCAGTGGAGAATTTCAATTTAGTGCCAACCATATACCATAGGGTTCTCCAAAAATGACTTGTGAAGCGAATATCCCTATCTGAAACAATGGTTTTAGGAAGACCATACAACTTGACAATCTCGTTAAAGTACAACCTAGCGATCTTAGACGCATCTGAAGTTTTGCTACAAGGGATAAAGTGAGCCATTTTTGAGAAACGGTCCACTACAACAAAAATAGAATCATACTTCTTCAGAGTGCGTGGAAGTCCCAACACAAAATCCATACTAACGTCTTGCCAAGGACAACAAGGGACAGGAAAGGGTGTGTAGAGACCAGTATTTTGTCGCTTTTGTTTGGCTAATTGTAGAGACCAGTATTTTGTCGCTTTTGTTTGGCTAATTGACAAGTGTTACAGGTGCTAACTATCTTAGCCACATCTCTCTTCAAGCTAGGCCAATAGAATTGACGTTCAATCTCTTCTATGGTCTTATCACGTCCAAAATGTCCAGCCAAGCCTCCGGCATGAACTTCCCAAACTATAAAGTCTCTAACTGAAGTCCGAGGGATACACAACTTATTGGTTTTAAAAAGATAACCATCCTCCAAACGGAAACCATCAGTGGTATCCGACTGCCCGCTTTGCAAAGCGAAAAAAGTATCCCTAAAATCAAGACAAGACTCATACTCTTCCTTAAGTCTTTCAAAACCTATGACCTTGACGTTCATGATAGACAGAAGGGAGATACGGCGGCTTAAGGCATCAGCTACTTGGTTCTCAACGCCCTTCCTATGCTTTAAAGCAAAAGAATAAGCTTGCAAATACTCAACCCAACGGCCATGCCTAGAATTCAATCTTTTCTGGGAATTGAGGTTGCACAACCGCGTACAGTTCCTTATCATAGGTAGAGTACCGTTGTTTGGCATCATTTAACTTCTCACTGAAATAAGCAACAGGGTGGCGTTCCTGGCTAAGAACTCCACCTATTCCTACCCCTGAAGCATCACACTCAACCTCAAAAACTTTGGAGAAATCAGGAAGTCGCATGACAGGAGCTTCCGTCATTCGCTTCTTGACTAACTTAAAAGCCTTAGCCGCTTCCGATGTCCACTGAAATTCTCCCCTCTTCATGCACTCCGTGATAGGAGCCATGATTGTGCTAAACCCCTTAATAAAACGACGATAAAATGTAGCCAGACCATGAAAACTCCTGACATCATGTATAGTCTTGGGCTCAGGCCAACCAACAATGGCCTGAATCTTTGTGGGGTCAGCAGATACTCCAGTAGAAGACACAATGAATCCTAGGAAGACAACCCGATCGGTGAAGAAAGAGCATTTCTTCACATTAGCATACAGATTTGTCTCACGAAGAGTGGAACAAACCTGTGTGAGATGATCTAGATGTTGTTCCTTAGTCCTACTGTAAACGAGAATGTCATCAAAGTAGACGACGAGGAACTTACCCATGAAAGGCCGAAGAGCTTGTGTCATCACTCTCATAAAAGTACTTAGGGCATTGGTTAGTCCAAAAGGCATGACCAACCACTCATAAAGGCCGTCCTTCGTCTTGAAGGCAGTCTTCCACTCATCACCCTGGCGAATCCTAATTTGGTGATATCCACTCTTTAAATCAATTTTTGAAAATATTGTGGCACCAACCATCTTATCCAACATATCATCAAGCCTAGGGATGGGAAATCGATATTTCACTGTGATCCTATTAATGGCACGACTATCAATGCACATCCTCCAAGAACCATCTTTCTTAGGAGTCAAAAGGGCAGGAACTGCACAAGGACTTAAACTCTCACGGATAAAGTCTTTGTGAAGAAGTTCACCCACTTGTCTTTGGAGCTCAGCATGCTCAGTGGGATTCATCCTATAATGAGGCAAGTTGGGAAGGGACGCTCCTGGGATGAGATCTATGGCATGTTGAATATCTCGTAGAGGATGTAAGTGGTCAGGGAGGTCTTCAGGGAAGACATCCCGAAACTCCTGAAAAAATGATTGGGCCTCATCAGGGACCACTATTGGAGATGCCAAAGGAACCTCCATAACAACTACAGCAAACACAACAGGAGCACTCACGAGTGCACGCTCAAACTCCGTAAAGTTAATGATATTTAACCCTTTTCGTTCCACAATTTTCTTTGTTTGTTGTGAACCAACAGGCTTTGGAGGTAGAGGGTTAAGATGAATCTTCTTTCCATTAAACACAAAGGAACATGAATTGGATCGACCATGGATAGTCACATCTAAGTCGAATAACCAAGGCCTGCCAAGGATGACATGACCGACATCCATAGGAATGACGTCACACCATATACGATCCTTATATTCTAAGAACTGGATAGGAACCAGACAACGCTCTTTCACAGCTATGGAAGAGGTATCAACCCAAGAAACACTATACGGCTGAGGGTGAGGCACTGGTTGTAATCCAAGACGGGACACAGTAGCCACAGAAACCGCATTAATGCAACTCCCACTATCCACAATGATTTTACAACCCTTATCATTGATTTTGATATAAGTATGAAAGATGGCATGACGGCGCCAATCATCAGCACCTTTTGGTTGGGTAAGGGTGCAACGTACAACACTTAATCTGGGTGTGTCGGGAGCATAAGGTACAGAACTTAAATCCACAGGAAAGGTTCGGATACAACCTAAGAAGGTGTCCTCATCATCACCTAAATCACCAAACTCCTCAAGATTAGGCTCATAGACTTGATCTTCTAACAGTTCATCAACTATACCCTCATGTTCCTCAATGACTAGGGTTCGACTAGGACAATTGGAAGAAATGTGACCAAAACCCTTACATTTGAAACACTGCAAGCGGGAGGAAGTCCTTGGAATTTCAGGACCTTTACCCTTATTTTCCCATGCGGGAGAAACATTAGATGGCGGAGGTCCTAAGAGAGACTTAGGGGAAAGGGTGGGCGCTGGGGTGATGGAAGGGCGGTTGTCACCGCGCTTTCCATACGGAATCCTCATGACCGACTCATAGTCTCGGACTAAAGAGTAAGCATGGTCAAGTGTAGCGACACCCCGAAGGACAAGCTCACGTCTAAGGTCATCTTTTAAGCCTTGTCTAAACCTACTCAAAGTCATGGCCTCATCCTCAACAATATGACATCTCATTCGGAATTCATCAAATTGAGTGACATACTCGGTCACTGGCCGATTGCCCTGTGTAAGGGCATTCCATTGGTCCAACAAATTACCCCTGTAAGATTGGGGCAGGTATTTCTCTTGAAGACGACGCTTCATTTCTTCCCAACTCCCAACGGGAGGCGCATGACGCCTCTCAAGGAGATCCTCTACACTTTCCCAAAAGAGTTGGGCAGTGCCAGTTAGTTTCAGGCTAGCAAATTGAACTCTTCGATCTTCAGGGACTCTATACCAGGTAAAGAAACGATCCATATCCCTAATCCATTGAGTAAAAACTCGAGGATCTAAGCAACCATCAAAAGTAGGGGCCTCTAGCTTAATGTTTCTGAATAGACGCTCCTCATGGCGAGTAGGGGACTGAGTACCTTGGCGGTAATGGTCTCGTTCTCGCTCACGATCATAATCCCTACCCCCACGATCATGTCTGACATGTTGTCGATCACCTCGTCGACGACGATGGCGTCTATTTTGGGACACTTCAGAGTTGTCAGACGAATGAGGGAGTTCCTCAAAATTGTTCAACCTAGCAGCTAGGTCCCTGTTCTCCTCACGAGTAGCAGCCATCTCAGTTTGGACAGCCGCTAATTGAGTTTGTACATGTTGCTGGTTATTGGCTAGTTGAGCTAATTGCCGAGTGAGGGCATCAAATTGGGAAGGGTCCATGGTAAAAGTACTGGAACTAGAGGTGACAAGACGACCACTATGCAACTGCATGCAATGCAACACCCGCTAAATGAAGTGCAATGGAGAGATCAATGAACAATAAATGCAAGCAATGAAAAATATCAACTGAGCCAAATAATGATGTCTTTTTTTTTTTTTTTTTTGGGATTAAGTAATTCAAAATACGGCAAACAAATAATACTGACGTTTAAAATAATAAAGCAATGGACAAATGCTTAATCAAACAAGTCCAATCACGTAGCAATGCTGATTTTTTTTTTTTTGAAAAGACAATCAATGCAAAAATGAGAGTAAAGCTTCAGGCTATGGAAATGAGAATGAAAACACAAGACATAGGAAGTAAAACGAAATCCAAGTGTCGAATAAATCTGGCCGTAGCAAATGCGGGTTTGGCTAACTTCTCTATGGTAATAGCAACACAGAGAAACAATTAATACATTTTCAAAAACAAACCGATAGTGTAAACCAAAGAAGGAGATATTAAACTTCCCTCTGCCCGATAACTGTGCACTATCGATGAGAGTCACGCGGAAGTATCGATGAGAGTCACGCGGAAGGACAAGCTGAAACCACGCGGAAGTCGAGCGAGAGGAGAACCCGAAGGAGAGTTCGACGTCTGGTAGAGGGAGAAGAATTGGAGCTGAGATGCTGTGTTTCCGGCGTCGTCTGCCTCAAGTCTAGTGGTTTCGGCGAGGTCTGTACTGTTTTCTCTATTTTTTTTTTTTTTTTGCACCTGTTGTCTCTGTGTATCTCGGTACTGGGTATTTCGGGAGAGGCCGAGGGGTGAGACGGAGGTAACTGGGAGGTCGAGAGGCTTACCGGCGGTGTGCTCACAGAGAACGAGATGGAGAATCGGAGAGGGCCGATTCACTGAAGAGAACCCAGTTCTCGGCAAGGTCTTCGACGGGTTTTGCTTTGGCTTGGATCGAAGGGAACTCAGATGGACGGGTTTGGATTAATCTATTGTTTGAGAAAACAATAGCACCGGCTCTTGATACCAATATGATGTAGGATAGTAGTGAGACAAGAGGAAGAACAGAGTATTAAGAAAATAGAGGAGAGAAATGAATGAGAGAGGAGGGAGGGAGAAGAAGAAAGCACTCGGGACTGGAGAGGGGCGGCTAGCGCATCAGTTTTTGCATTCAAAATCAACTAACTACAAAATTCCTTCAAATGTCTTTAAGTAGTAGGGCAACACAAACCCTAAATGAAATAACTAACACATTAATAAAATGACAAAAATAGAAAATGTCTTTAAGTAGTAGGGCAATACAACCCTAAATAAAATAGACAAAACATTAATAAAATAACTAAAACATTAATAGAAGGAGATGTCCTCATCAGAAGGTATCTCGTAGACAATGGTTAACACACCATATATCAAACCAAAAAGGGACACGCGAACCATCGCCTACAACAAAATGTTCATGACCTTGAAAGGTCCCCCTAAAGGCTCCTTATGTTTTTCCACAAACCCACGCCATACGTACCTCGTACCTCATTCGAGCACCATCCTCTCCAAGCTTTCCCAAACTAAGAATCTGTAACAGACTTCCATAAGGCCACCCTTTCATTTTAGTACCTCCACAACCACTTACCCAAAAGAGTTTGATTGAATTTCATCAAGTAGCGAATCCCCAACCCTCCCCCAGAAATTGGGGTACAAACTGTTGACCAATTAACCAGGTGAAATTTGAACTCTTCCTCCAATCCACTCCATAAGAAATCCCTTTGTAGCAGCCACTTTTGTGGGAAACGAGAACAAAGACAAAAAATAGGTGGGTAGGTTAGAAAGAGTGCTTTTAATCAAAGTCAACCTACCACTTTTCGACAAGTATAGCTTCTTCTAAGCAGCCAATCTGCGCTCCACCCAATCGACGACATCATTCCAAATCCTTTTAGATTTAAAAGAGGCACCCAATGGTATGCCAGGATACTTCATAGGAAGCGAAGAAATCTTACATCCCAAGGTAGTAGCTAAAATCTCCACATCGGGGGCAGCCCCCACCGGCACTATTTTCGACTTTGGAGGTTAATGCTCAAACCTGGCACAACAGCAAAAAAAGGAGTAGTGCCCTCAAGTCTTGGACTTGACCAAGATGTGCACCACAAAAGATAAGCGTGTCATCAGCAAATAACAAGTGAGAAATGTTGTGATGGCCATTCCTCACCGAAAAACCATGGAGTAACCCACCATCCACCAGGCCCTCAATCATCTTGCTGAGAGCTTTCATGAAAAATAAGAAAAGTAGAGGAGAAAACGGATCTCCCTGTCTCAGGCCACGAGAAGAGTTGAAGAAACCCATCTGTGAGCCATTTACCTAGATAGAGAAACGAGCTGAAGATATACAAAATTCTACCAATATTCCCCCAAAACCACATCTTCCAAGTAAGTAAAGAAGGAACTTTCAATTGACATGATCATATGCTTTCTCCATGTCTAATTTGCATAGTAGTCTGGGTTCTCTAGACTTCAATCGACCATCCAAGACTTCATTTGCTATAAGTACCGAGTCAAGGATTTGTCTACCTTTGACAAACGCATTTTGCGGCTTAGAGATTAGTTTTTCCACCACCGAGCTTAGTCTATTTGCTAACACTTTGGATAGAATCTTACATCCCATTCACAAGTCTAATGGGGCGATAGTCTCTCACATCCCTAGACCCTACCTTTGTAGGAATGAGGGCTAAAAATGTGGTATTGAGACTCTTTTCAAATCTAGCATTAGAATGAAATTCATGAAGACTTGCATAATATCTTCCTTGAC
The DNA here is from genome assembly GCF_001411555.2 of Juglans regia. Classification (NCBI taxonomy): domain Eukaryota; kingdom Viridiplantae; phylum Streptophyta; class Magnoliopsida; order Fagales; family Juglandaceae; genus Juglans; species Juglans regia. The sequence goes on from NC_049904.1 coordinate 23,562,121, forward strand.
CACCTCCCAACAAATTTAAAAAAAACCCAAAGAAAACTTATCCGAACCGGGAGCCTTATCACTTGCCATACCTCTGATAACATTACCTACTTCCTCTTCTATAGATGATCTTTCTAAACACCCTGCACTCTGCTGGTCTAATGTGGAAAAAGACAAACCATCCATTCTCGGTCTCCAATTATGCTCTTAGGATTAGAGTTGTTGATAGTATTGTTCAATGTGGTTTTTGATAACCATCTGATCCGAAGAAGCTGCCCCATCTACCATCAGTGTATCAATAGCATTGTTCCTCCTGTGAGAGTTAGCCATCCTATGGAAGAATTTCGTGGATTTGTTCCCCTCCTTAAGCCAGAGTACCCTTGATTTCTGTCTCCATGAAATCTCCTCCATCAACGTAACCCTTTCAAGATCAGCAACTACATGGCTCTTGCGAATTTTATCAAGTTTAGAAAGGGTTCTGGCCTCCTCTTCGCCTTCCAGACCCTATAGTTCCTCTATAAGAGAGTGCTTCTGCTGTAGTTCAGGTCCTGTTTTAGCGCTTTCAACTTTTTTGCCATAATGAAGCTTGGAGAGCCTTGAAAATTAGGAAGTCCACCATTATCTGACCATGTCTACAAAACCGTTAGTTTTAAGCCACATATGCTCAAATTTAAAATACCTTCTACCCCCTTGGATGCCTCCATAATCTAAAATGATGGGGAAGTGATTAGAGCATAAGTGGGGTAATCTTCTTTGAGCTACATCCGGGAAGTGTGAATTCTAATCGGGGGTTAGCAAAAATCTATCGATCCTTGACCAAGATGGACAATCACGGTTGTTGGACCAAGTAAACATGCCTCCTGATAGTGGAATGTCCATGAGCTCCTGTTTTGAAATGAAATCAGAAAAATCTCTCATGGCTGGAGTGATGTGAGGAGCTCCTGACCTTTTACTTGGAAAGCGAGATATATTAAAGTCCCCCCCAATGCAACTTGGTAGCTCCCGCCAACTAATGACTCCCGCCAGTTCTTCCCACATAAATTCTCTCTGAATCAAAATTAGGGCCGTAAACACCAGGGAAAGCCCATATGAAGCCGTCTGCTAGATTAACAAAAGAACATGCAATTGAGAAGTCACCCACACACTCCTCCACCATTTCCACCACCCTTGTGTCAAACATAATTAGAACTCCCCCCGAAGCTCCTTTTGATGGTAGGTAAGACCACCCAACATGTTGTCCTCTCCATAAGCTGCGAACAACTTGTTTTGTAATAACTTCCAACTTAGTCTCTTGTAAGCATATGATGTCCCCTTTCTATTGGTGAAGTAAGTTTCTGACTTGGAGCCGCTTATTAGGATCATGCTGCCCCCTCACATTCCATGATATTATCTTTGGCTTCATAGTACAACCATTTTACCCCTCCCCTTACTACGCTCCTGAGTAGAGCTCTTCTCACCTCCATCCTCTTTCATTGCCCAATTTAGCCTTTTGAGTTCTCTTTCCCTTCTTTTGGCCGAAGCCTAGGATTGATCGGACTTGGATTGGGCATTCACAGCCTCTACAGCTGTAAGTAGGGCCATAAATTCAGCTTCGAAATCCCCGTAATTAATTCCTACCATATGCTTAATGTCCATCGCTCTCTGGATAACCCCATCTGACACATTGGGATGAAAGGAGTAGAGTGGAGTAGGTTCATCCTCTCCATCCCTATTAGCAGTAAACAGAACCAAAGAGCCAGCATTTTCAAAGATGCAGGGCTCTTCTACCATCTCTAGGCCTGAAGAAACAACCTGATTCGAAGAAACAACCAACCCAGAAGGTGCCAGCGGCACTGTCTGTGCCACCACTAGACTCGAAAGCTCAGCTAAAACGACATTCGTCTCCAACAAAACACTTTGTGACAACGCAAGGGCTTCAAAAGGGTTTTGGCCAGCATGGGCTTCGACCATGGGGATCAAGGAAGCTTCCTCCCAAGCCGAGAACAGGTCATGGTTGCAACCTAAGGATGCGACTAGGCAGGTCGGCCCTCTTTGTGTCGACGTCGAGCCTCCGATGTCTTGAGAACAGCCCTGTTGATGCCATCGACGTCGAAACCTTTAGTCGCGCGCTGTCAGTGCAGGCAGGGTCGACGATGACAGTGTCAATAGGGTCGAAGAGGTCCGGCGACATTTTTTGTGGTGCCGGCAAGGTCGTCGGCGAGGGTGCCGGCGGGTTTAGGTTACTAGAGCTTAAGGAGGAGGCTCGGGCCCGAGTGGAAGTCTTTGGCCACCAGACAGAGTTGATGGGCCTCGTGGGCTTCCCTTTTACAGGCCCAACCCAGGGAGGAAAGTCTGGCTCTTTCCTGCGCAATCCCTTTCCAGCGGCCTCTTCAAACTTCTCATCCTTATCATAAAGTGCAGCCCCACTTCCTTGGCCCATTAACACACTTAAGCCCCAATTAACTTTCCTCATAAGAGTAGAAGTTTCTTCTGAAAGACCAGACAAATGGCCTCTGACCTCCCACAACACTCCTACGTCGCCCAACATAGGACCTGCGACAGAGGCTCCCGTATCACCCTTATCAGCAATAGGTCTGCTAAAAAGATTTCCTACGCTACCTAGCCTTTCGCCCATTGCCTGATTCCTTTCAGCCACAGTGTCAGAAACACTCCTTGTCGGCAAACTCAGTTAGAGGGTGGAAGACTCTCTTCCTCCAGGATGGAATCATGCAAACCAGCGATATGGGTGCTTCTTGAATGGTGGCCGGTGAGTTTGCCCAGATTCTAAGCGAAATCCTCCCAACCACTACCCTTCAAGCCTTCAAGAACTATCACCGATCCCCTCTTCTTCTCAAACCCGAGTTCTGCCAAGTGCAAGAAGCACCCCCTGGTGTTTACGTGCCTTTGAATGGCAAGGACTCCATTTCCCATCCTCTTTTGCCTAAAGAAAGAATCCCGTCGATGAGAGGCTAACCCTTCCTCCACCATCTGGACCACCCATGTAGCCAAAGCCCTGCTTACTACGATGGATGTAACCAATCTTCTGCTATGTTCAGTGATACGTATGCTACTACCCCCCTCCCACGAGAAAACAAAAGATTTTGCTTCCACCTTGAAGTGCCTAACAAACTCCATATGCGAAATAGACTAAACAAGTACCAAAAGGAAAAAACACCTAGGCAAAGGGTGAGTCAACTCCGGCGAGAAGCACCGGAGGTGAGGTTACGGATGTGCATGGATAAGTTGTACGGAGAGAAAAAAAAAAAAACCTTGAATATGAAAGCTTTTTTGAAAAAAAAAAGCTTTCGTGCATGAATTTAAAAATTTAAAATAATAAATTACAATTGTTTGGTATTGTTGGTATTGTTGGCATTAGCGTTCCAAAATGCAATATTTCCTGTTTCCCCCACGAAGGGTTTTTTTTCCTTTTCCTGTTTTGATTAATTAGAAACAGAATATGGCCCTAGCTAGGGATGAATGGTGGAAAAGGGTTTGTGTAGCCATATACAAATCCTTTTCTCCCCGGAAGTTCCAGTATCTATCTTGATTGACTCTTTGCCAGCATTTGTATATATCTGGTTGTGCATAATGGGTTCCCTTACATTTATTTTTTCCTTTACTCTACCTCATTAGGGGGATGAAGTGTTAGCTGTTAATGAAGTAGATGTGAGAGGGAAATCAGCGTTTGAAGTATCATCTTTGTTACAAGGCCCAAATGAAACATTTGTGACTATTAAGGTAGTGGTTTTAATTTCGTCTTGTATAGTAATACTACGGTAAGTTTATTTGACTTGTCTTCATAGTGATTATTCTATTAATTTTAGGTGAAGCATGGGAACTGCGGGCCTATTCAATCTATTGCAGTCCAGAGGCAACTTGTTGCTCGATCCCCTGTCTTTTATCGTTTGGAGCAAAGTGAAAATGGCAATGCTTCTGTTGGCTACATGCGATTAAAAGAGTTCAATGCATTGGCTAGAAAAGACTTGGCGACCGGTAGGCGTTAATTGAATCAAACCATATCTCTTCAGAACCTTTTGTATAATACTGCATATTTTTGCAATACACAATCCTTCCAAGTCTCAACAACAGGAAACTTCTATGGAATCAGTGTTGGTCCTTTATTCCCATGCTGCAACGTGCATACAAAAACCAAAAGAAAGGAGCACAAAAGTGGATTAAGAATCTAATTTGCATTTCCTCTAAGAATACATGCCTTTGTAGTGTACGACTGGATCCTTTCTATTTTTTAAAAGAGCAGTGCTACACATACGTACAAGTTTACACAAAATATTATATGTATAGTGACATGTATGGTTTTGTAAGTAAAATCTTAAGTATAGATAGCATTTTCCTGTTTAAAACTATTGAGGCTGCTATCATGGACCTATTTGGCTCTTTGGCTTGCTTGGATCCTTATTCTTTTGTGATGCTTATGGCACCAATTAACTCCAAGCGGCTTTGATTTGCTATATACTTAACAATATAGCTTTGTTGATTGTATGAGTCTAATAAATAAAATAATTATTGTTGCAGCCATGAAGCGACTTCAGGATATGGGAGCCTCATATTTTGTTCTGGATCTTAGAGATAACCTTGGTGGATTAGTGCAGGTTTGTTTTCTAGATTGATCTTTATGTTCAACTTAATAGGTAGTTTTGATGATTTAGTCAAGCCATCTGTCATTGGATTTTTCAAGTGCTAACTTTATTTGTTTTGTTCATCTTATACTTGTTATTGTGTCATCTTCTGATCTTTGGATCCCTTTTAAGATAATTTTTCAAATGAATCTAGAGAATTTTTTTTGGTTGAACATTCGAATGTCCGTAATTAAGCTTTTTCCTAGAGGAGCTTAAATTTACAGAGAATAATTTTTGGAGGGACTTGGGTGGCTACAATGAGTATTGGTAAGGCTTTCTCATGTATACACCCTGTGTACTTGGGCTTTGCCTATTATTATGAATGAAACTTCTTGATTACTTATAAAAAAAAAAGTATTGGTAAGGAAGTGAGTTAGGTTAAGGACTAAGAGAACAAAACAATGTTCTTGTTGTGGCTTACGTACGTGCGTAGGATTTGTGAGGAAGAATTCAGATTGGCAGGAAAAGATTTCCACAAAGAAGCAAAAGGGTCAAAAGTAGAAAGACCCTGTTTGTTTGTCGCCCGAAAAGTTACTGTAGTTCTTCCGCTTGCTTTTCAATGGACAACAAAATTATTAGCATGGGGTAGACAGGCAGAGAAAGTAGGAATCATTGCAACTCTCCTGGGACATAGCTTTAGCTAAAAAACCCATCAAAGAAAAACCTATCAGAGCATCTTGGTCCACTTCAATCACTGGTGTCCAGGAATCCACTCTAGTGTCAATATTATTCTTTGCTGTTGGTACAGTCTGTGTGTCATGGGACCTGATGAGGACATCAAAAGATTTGAGTTAGAGGGATTGTAGTGTCCCTCTAAGCTCCATATTGGATGGTGAGTATGATAAAAGTGCATTGAGCAGCAAGTCCCACATTGTTTCCTTACTTGATGGAACTGGTATAATATTCTAAAGAGCTCCAATTGTAACTTTGACCTGCCCTTTTAGAGTATAGGTGCACATATGACTAGCACTTTCTTTTAGTTGTTACAATGTCATCTTTCCAGAATAACCTAAATAGAAGAACTACTAAAGACACTGCTGATTATTGAATGCTACATTACCATGAATAATACTCATTCTAGAATGACAAGGACAGTGGATGGTATTCGCTACATTTTTTCCAGCTTACATGTCCTGTTCCTTGTTCTCTCTCGTATATTAGAATGTGTACTTCTCTGCATGTCTGATCAGTTTCTACAACTATTGTTTGATTTGATGAGAGATACGAGGAAAATTATATTTCCTGTTAATTTGCGTACATCATTGCGATTAGATATTGTAATATTGTGAGTTTGATCCTATTCTTTTCTTATTTCAGGCTGGAATTGAAATTGCCAAACTGTTTCTAAAAGAAGGGGAGACGGTAGAGCTATTTATTGAAAATGCGTTTGATAAATAATTTTTGTTTGCAACTGTGTTTTTATTTGCCTATGTTTTCCATGTCTCCTGTGCAGACTATAATTTTTATAGTTATTTGCATCTTTCCTTCTTCCCCCATCTAGGCTCTTAAAAGCAGTCAACTAATCTTTTTGATTTGTTGAAAAGCATATCAGTAGTTGTGGGTTGCACTTGAAAGTACCGTTTACCTGCCTACTTCATTCATATCAATAATATTGAGTACGGTTTACCTAGAGCATCCTGTCACTGAGCAGAAAATATGACGAAGTCATTGGTATTAATTCCACTTAATAGATTTTAACATCCATGTATATGCCGGCCTTCATCATGGTTCAATATCCTCATTATTTAATAAATCAATCTCTTCTTCAAAAGAATCTGATTGAGTAGAAACTTGGATTGATATGAGCTCTCATGCTTTGCCCACTACCCTAGTAATTTGCTTCTCAATGTCCTAGTGTACTTGGGCAGAGTATTTTCTTTCTATCATCCATCACACCCAGATACTCATAGAGCGATCATCTCCTAGTGTTCTCGGCTGGTACAATATACCAATTACAGGAATTTTTAGCATTTAATCACAAATTTCAACAAATAATATTAATGGGATCCAGCAAATGGTTATGCGGGCTATCTGTTTATTATTTAAGAGCTATGTCATCCAGAATCAGGACTGGCTGAGTCTGTGAAGGGATCTGGGAAGACAGGCTGAGTTGGTGGCTGTTGCTGGTGTTCTGTGGTGTCTTGGGGAAGACAGCGTTTAACTGTAACATGGAGAGCTTTGGCCTTATGGTCCTTTTGCATATGGCAGAATTGCCTCATCCGTCATCTATGTGGAGAATTTGTCCTTAATTCTTTTGAATATTTATTGAAATAAAAAACTTTATGTTAGGGGTAGATCTATTAATTTTAATAATAGTGATTTTCTGCGTTGCTTTGGACCTTTCCCTTGCAAAAATGGTAGCAGTGCATTTCGGGCATTACTTTATCATGTTGGCATTCTTTTTCCCATCAATAATGTTTCACATCAATAATGCCTTTATATATCTTTAATGCGCAATAAAGTTTCTATACTAGTACTTGTTAGTGCATATATCCGGTCCACAACCAGCATATCGATGTGGTGTTTTCTTCTGATGGCACAGGTGATTTATACCGTTGGAAAGGATCTTCAGTACCAAAATACTACTGTGGCGGATGCTGCACCATTAGTTACAGCTCCAGTTATTGTATGCACTTCTACGTCTGAGATCTTTATGACGAGTGCTCCATCTTTGTTCTCATTTATCACCTCTTCTCTTTTTAGTGGTCAATGATGAAATTAGATCTCTCATTTCAGACTTAGCCTATCATTCAGTAGCAGAATACTCAAATTTGAACAAACAGCTTGTCTGTGCAACCAGGGCCTGGACACAGGACAATTTTGACGGTGACCTGCCATATGCAGGAACTAAAATCTAATTAAGTTTATCACTCATTAGCATTATAGTCAATTTTGAATCAATGTCTGTCCAATATGGAACTGGACACTGATGACAAATGAGCTAGCATAGATGGTGACTAAAATAAATTTGAATTGCATCATAAGAAAGAACGCATGCATGATGTCTGTTCCAAATATGGAAAGTATAAGTTTTTTTTTTTTTTTTGTAGCTTTTCCCCTGTTGATTGTATTTTGTGATAATTGGGATGCAATGCAAATGGCCGCCATTTGGCCTTACCAAACAATTTATTTTGAGGGGCGTGAATAATTTGAGCTGGGAAAGAGCTGTTTAAACTTTGTGTTGGATACATGGATTGTCGTAAATCTATGCTTGTCAATTGGTAATAAGCTCAATCTTTCTTAGTTTGTTCGATTTTATAAGCAAGGTTCTAGGCTTCTAGGTCAAACTTTAGATTGCCCATCGATCTGTTTTAAACTAAAAACTGATTGATTGGGATAATGAAAATACATAATTGATTGGAGTTGCTCAATAATAACTTATAATGAGTGATGGTGTTAGGGTTTCATTTGCTCTAAAACCAGACATTGCATCATAAACAGAATTGCTCAACATACTTTTTCCTAATTCCTTGACGTAGTAATGCTTTGAATGGGCTTAGCTCTTTGGAAAAATGAGCTCTTGGTGGACTTTTCTGCACTCTACACTGCCAAAATTAGTTGCCAACCTCATCCAGACCTTTTTTTTACTTTCTTAAATGATTGTAAAATAGTGACCCATATCATTCCTGGAGTGATATCATCGAATCAATCTTATAAGCTTTTCTGTACTATCATGTTAGGAACTGTGACCACTGACCATGTAACGTCAACCATGGCGACCTTTATTACCAAGTTTTTGACTTTATTCTAATGCAGGTTTTGGTGAACAACAAAACTGCCAGTGCTAGTGAAATTGTGAGTGGCTCTCCTAGAGCATCTGAAATTGCTTTCTGTAGTTTACATTTGTGCTATTGTAAATGGTAATCTTATCGCAGGTTGCTTCTTCGCTGCATGATAATTGTAGGGCTGTTCTTGTGGGGGAAAGGACTTTTGGAAAGGTTCAGATATTCACTCATAACTGCTGATTTAATAATTTCTAGTGGTTCAGATTTGTCTTTATATGCCTTGTGAAGTGTAAACAAACACCTATTTAGTTGGGGAAAAAGATACTAGAAAATCTTGAAAGATAATCCCATTAAAGTCTATAGAAGCTTTTCAAAGGAAAAGAGTATTGCACTCAGCTTTAAACTTTCATATGGAGGATTTTTTTTTTTGCACTTTCGACAGTTGCAAAAGATGCTTTTATTTAATTATTTATTATTGGTAGGGATAAAAATAAAACTCTCTGTTAGTTTCTGCTCTCTCCAGCCATAGCAAGGGTTTTGGTTTTCAAGATTTGTATTTAATAATTGATATCCGACTAACCAAAAACTAGGTATTGATTTTTTTATACAAGTAAAAAAAAAAAAAAAAAAAACTAGGTATGCGATTAACCTAGATTGTTTTTATAACGTGATTCGAAGTAAGAATCAATGGCAACTCCCTCCTTTTAATTCTGATTCTAGGCTGTATATGTTGACCAGGGTTTGATTCAATCTGTATTTGAACTTCATGATGGATCTGGTGTGGTTGTTACCGTTGGGAAGTATGTCACACCAAATCACAGGGATATAAATGGCAATGGAATAGAGCCTGATTATCGAAATTTCCCAGGTAGAGTTCTTTGTATATTTCTGCGATAAAGTGATAGTAAGGCCCCATTTAATCTAAACAATAAAACTCCACATACAGCTTGGAGTGATGTCAGGCAGCATCTATCTCAGTGCAGTAAGCTTCAGCAAGGATGAAACAGAGGTTATGGCTTTTTTATTTCAGTTCTAGCTTTAATTTCTTATGTGTTTTTTTCTACATGTTGTTCGATAGCTAGTGTAGGACATGATCATGGGAACGTTTGTTTTTATTGAAAATCTCAGTGTGGAAGTAGCCAATCAAACAAGGAAGAGATATGATTTGATTGGCTTGCTTTTGTGCCCTGTGATCTTGGATATGGTGCACAATCAACTGGTAGGGGTGGCAATTCGTATTTGTGGGTTATGTTTGTGTTGTGTCAAGTCATGATTAGACTATGTGGGTCAATCCAAACCTGACCCATTTAATTAAACGGGTCAGACCCAAAACCCTAACATGACCCATATAAATAACATGTGACATGACATGACCCGCTTAACCCGTTTAGTAATTAACTTGGACACGGCCCATTTCAACCTATTTAACCTACTTCAGCTTGTTTAACATAAATGGGTTGAGCTGACTCATATATTTATTTTATAACCCAATTAATATAATTTCATATATAATACAAGAATAACTATATAAATCATTCATAGTTACAATTGGATCCATGATAAAACATTTTATTATCAATATCCAAACCAATAATATGGAAGAAAATTAATATTTTCATAAATTAAAATCACAAGGCATTGCTTAAAGCCATTGAGGAGGGGCGGATCCAATCCCCTAAATCTACTACTAGGAAAAAGAGGAAACTGAAACGACTTAGCTGCTCAATCAATTACGATGGAAGGGAGGGGAGCACTTGCAAGAGAAGATCCAAGGGAAAGGTTGTTGTTCCCTATGAAGCCTATAATTCTCTCTTGGAATATTAGGGGTCTTAATGATCCCAACAAGCGGTTGCGGGTGAAGAATCTCTTACGTCAATGGAAGCTGGATATGTTTGTTTGTAGGAAATGAAAATGTAATTCATAGATCGTAGCTCCATCACTAGCATTTGGGGCTGTCCGTTTGTGAGATGGGTGTTTCTTGCCTCGGTGGGAGCATCCAGGGGCATCCTTATTATGTGGGACTCGAGGGTGGTTGAGTCTATTAAGGAGTGTGTTGGAAATTACATGGTAGCATGTTCGTTTAGAAACAGGGAGGACGGCTTTTGTTGGGCTGTCGTTGGTGTATATGGGCCAAACATGGACACACATAGGAAGGTCTTATGGGAGGAGTTAGCAGGATTGGGCAACTCGTGGAACTTACCATGGTGCATTGGTGGTAATTTTAATGTCACTAGATTTCCTAGTGAAAGATCGGGAGAAGTCCGGCATAACCAGGCAATGAACGAGTTTTCTAAATTTATCTTTGATATGGATTTGGTGGACTTACCACTTGGTGGTGGTGTGCACACTTGGTCTAATAATCGGGCATGGTCTCGTTTAGACAAATTTTTGGAGTCTCCTTCATGGAAGGCACATTACTCTACAATGTTACAGAAGAGAATGGATAGAGTTTGCTCGGACTATTTCCCCATTGTTCGAGATTGTGGAGGCATTCACGAGAGTAAAAGCTACTTTAAGTTTGAAAATATGTGGCTGAAAGTTGAGGGCTTTGTGGATAAAGTGAGGTCATGGTGGACCTCATACTCTTTTGAGGGCTCACCCAGCTTTATATTAGCTAGGAAATTGAAAGCATTGAAGCGGGATTTGAAGAGGTGGAATGCTGAAGTCTTTGGGCATATTAATAATAAAAAAATGTCTCTTATGGAGGATTTAAAGGCTTCGGAGGAAAGGGAGGTGAGTGCTCCTCTTTCCAAAGAAGACTCTTGTAAGAAACTAGTTACCACTTCGAAGTTGGAGAAGGTGTTACAAATGGAGGAAATTTCGTGGAGACAAAGGTCAAGAGCCCTTTGGTTGAAGGAAGGGGACCGTTGTACAAAATTTTTCCGTCGGCTGGCTAATTCTCAATGTAGGAATAATGCTATCGAGGTGCTTCAGGTTGAGGGACAGGTATATTCTGATCATGATGCTATTAAGAACCATATTGTTACTTACTATGAAGATTTACTTGCTGAAAAATTCCTGTGGAGGCCCAAATTGGATGGTATGCCTTTTGAGAATCTTGATCAAGCTAGCTCTGTGTGGTTTGAGAGACCTTTTGAAGTAGAGGAGGTTCTTCGGGTGCTTTGTGGGATGGCCAAGGACAAAGCACTGGGGCCGATGGGTTTTCAATGGCCTTCTATCATGAGTGTTGGGATGTGGTGGGGGAGGATATTATGCAGGTTTTCCAGCAGCTATACACTTTTGGTAAATTTGAAAAAAGCTCTAATGCGTCCTTCATTGCTCTCATCCCTAAGAAAGTTGGGGCAGTGGAGGTGAAAGATTTTCGGCCTATTAGTCTCATTAATGGGGTGTTGATTGCCAATGAATGCCTGGATTGTAGACTCAAGGAGGGTACACCCGGTCTATTGTGTAAACAAGACATGGAGAAAGCATATGACCACGTAAATTGGGACTTTTTGTGCTATCTACTCGTGAGATGTGACTTTGGGGAGAGATGAATTTCATGGATTCAACATTGTATAACTACAGTTCGCTGCTCGGTTTTGGTGAATGGAGCATCGGAAGGATTTTTTTACAACTTCAGGGAATTAAGACAAGGGGATCCCCTCTCCCCTTTGTTGTTTGTCATTGTTATGGATGCATTGAGTCGCATGTTGAGTGCAGCTGTTAATAGAGCTTTTATTGCTGGATTTTCGGTGGGAGGGATTACCATATCTCACTTATTATTTGCTGATGACACGCTGCTGTTTTGTGAACTGGACAGTGTTCATATGCAGTACCTGAGAGCTGTATTGCTTTGTTTTGAAGTGGTCTCAGGTCTGAACGTAAATTTCTCAAAGTCTGAAATGGTTCCTGTGGGTGGTGTGAACAATATTCAAGGCTTGGCAACTATCTTGGGTTGTAAGATTGCTTCATTGCCTTTGCACTATCTCGGTCTTCCCTTTGGGGGCAGAGTTCAAGACAAAATCTATTTGGGATGGAATGTTAGAAAAAATTGAAAGAAGATTGGCCGGGTGGAAATAGTTATATTTGTCCACGGGTGGTAGATGGACTCTCATTAAGAGCACCTTATCTAATCTCCCTACTTATTTTCTATCCTTATTCCCGATACCCGCAAGTGTGGCTTCTCGTATTAAGAAAAATTTCAGTAATTTTCTTTAGGGAGGAATGGGGGATGAAACTCAATTTCATCTTGTGGGTTGGAATAAAGTTTGCTCTCCAATAAGATGTGGAGGGCTGGGGGTGCGTACTGTAAGGGTTTTCAACAAAACACTTTTGGGGAAATCGTTGCTGAGGTATCGTAGTGAAGGAGAGGGCTTATGGAGAAAAGTGATAGAGTCTAAGTATGGGAGCATTCGGGGGGGTTGGTGCTCTAACGAAGTTAGGGGGGGCACATGGAGTGGGATTGTGGAAAAACATAAGAGCTGGATGAGACAGATTTTCTAAATTTTTCAGATTTGCAATTGGAAGCAGCAACAATGTTTACTTTTGGCACGATGTGTGTGCAGAGACATGGCTCTTAAGCAGGTGTTTCTTATGCTTTACCAAATTGCTTGTGGCTGATTTATCGGTACACTTTAATAGTGTTGTCCATTGGAATGTGAGATTTTTGAGAGTGGCTCAAGATTGGGATCTGGACATGTTTACTGGTTTTTTTTATTAGTTATATGCTATGTCAATTGGCAATGAGATGAGGGATAGGCTGTTGTGGAATCCAATTGGAAATAAAAAATTCTTGGTGCGCTCTTTTTATTCGGCTCTCTTGGGATTTCTAACGATCATAGCTACCCTTGGAAGGCTATTTGGAACTGCAAGGTACCCCCAAAGTTGCTTTCTTCGTTTGGACGGCATCTATTGGGTGGATTCTCACCTCGGATAATATGAGAACGTAGTCTCATTATATGAGATTGGTACTATGTGTAAGAGTGATGGAAAATCAATTGATCATTTCTTATTACACTGTGAAGTGGCCTGGTGTTTATAGAATGAGGTCTTAAACAGGATAGGGGTGGCATGGGTCATGCCTGGAAGAATTAGGGATATTATGTGCTACTAGAAAGGTATCAGTGGAAATGCCCAAATCGCTACTGTGTGGAGAATGATCCCTCACTGCATTATGTGGTGCTTGTGGTTGGAGTGAAACAAGAGGTGCTTTGAAGATATGGAGCATTATGTGGATGAACTGAAACGATTTTTCTACAATACACTTATTTCTTGGGCTTCGGCCATTATTTGTAACATGGACAACCTTCATGATTTGCTTGTAACTCTTACTAGTACTTAGTTGTAATCAGGCATGTTCTTTGTATACCACTAGTGTACTCCGGCAATGCCTCTTATATCAATAAAATTTACTCTTACCTATATAAAAAAAATTAAAATCACATATTAATGAAAAAAGTCTAATAGGTATTATGTAGTCAAATATTAATATTAATATTACATTTTCTCAACAAAAAAGAAGACATAAGACTAAACATTTAAAACTTTGAAAAATAATTTTATTTGTATTATACGGGTTGGTTGCGAATTTTGTAGATTGATCCATTTATTAATCGTGTCTTATCAGGTCAACCTATTTTAACCTCAACCTGCCAAACCCGCATATTTTGTGTTAGTTTCACAGGTGTCATGTATTGCCACTCCTAACTAGTATACAACCTGGAAGTAGCCAAAACAGCTTTATTCCTAAACAGGGACAACTGGAAGTAGCTAAAACCTGCATTAACCAACTGATATACAACCTGGAAGTAGCAAAGCAAGCCGATAATATGAATTTACTTTTGCTTTTGAGCTTTATGAGCTTAGATATGGTGCTCTAAGGCATTTTACTTGTACGCCTTGGTATATAGGGCAGTTTTGAACTTTTTAGAGACAACTGGTTTTTGGGATTTGAAGTGTTGACGGACCACGGTATTAACTCAGGCTTTATTCTTACAGGTACATGATTCTGATTCGATCAGCTCAGAAGAAATTACTCCGGCGATCACCATGGAAGAAATTTGCATTGAAGCTGGGTATGAGGGGCTTTCAATCCAATTCACTGCCTCAAGAAGATTTCACGGCCATTATTGTTTATACTTGAATTTGCTGGAAGACTGTAAGTAGCCACTAGCACGCCAGGCTCATCAAATAAAACCCCTATTGTTGTAAGAAACTTATTCATATTCTCTTCATTATTATTGAAAAGAAAAATATTTAGTTCACTTACTCTATAGTTCGACAATGGTAATAGCTTGTACTGTACTGAGACAAAGTAGAACTGATCAGTATTATACTAATGCAGCATTGAAACAGAAAGTCAGAATATGCAGAGTTTTTATTTTAAATTCATTGTACTGATAGACAAAATTAGAGGCGGATTAATGTTGTTGTGCTTACTCTTGTCCCTGGAACTAATACTCCACGTATTGTTACTGATTATTCTCATATCCCAGAAAGCTGGTGATATTTTGTGAATGTATTGGGAATACATTTTGGGGTACCAATCAGGTTGCATCATCCCCTATCCTCCTCAGTTGCAAACTGTATGGAATTGTCGTGAACTCAAACCCTGACCCTTGGTGGTTGGGTATGCTTTTCGGTTCACATATCTGATTCTACAATCTCGACTTGGCAGACTTTGTTTCGAACACACACTCACCCTTGGCTGGATCCTCTTCATTTTTAGCCTCAACAGTAAAGAGGACCCAGGAAAAACAAAAGGTCACCGAAAGAAATTGTCAGCTCTCTTATTTTTTAAGCAGCAGCCCATATACATTTGTTAAAAGCCTAATAATATAATCCTAGGAGTTGGCTCAAGTGGTAAAGGTCTTGGACTCGCTTAAGTGTTAAAGGCCTAGATTTGGGAGTATGTTCCCCTAGGTCTAAGGATTTTTTCTTTGAATAATTATCCAATGTGCACTTGTGAAAAATTCCTTTCCGAGTACCTGTGCATTTCCGAAATTAGTTGGGATGATGTTCTTGAACACTAGGACCCAGTACCAATAAAAACTTACATAGGCTTGCACAAATAATTGCATTTGCACAATATCCATATCCGAAATTTTTATAGTCATCAAAAAATCGGTAGTGATAAGCTTACTACCCATCTACTACTTGTAGTGTTTTTATTTTTTTATCATTTTATTTTAAGTATTTTTTTAACAACCTTAATCATTGAGAAAAAATTAAAAAAATATATAAATTTACTAATTATTACTTCCTTAACGATTAAGTAAAATAAAAAATTATAAAAAAAATCAAATATAAAAAAAGTAGTAAATGAGTAGTAAGAAGGTAGTAACCCTATCATTTTCCATATTCATAACTACCATCTCTCTAATTTCATTTCTCAAGTCAAAGTTGCTAAAGGCAACATAAAATAATCTAGAATAATAATATATACAAATTCAAAATGAACACTCTGCATAGGGTTTTTATAAAATAGTGAACTCTATCGTTAAAAAAGAAAAAAAAAAGGTGTGAAATATACACTTTTTCTTAGTGCGACTTTTTTTTATATAAAAAACTGGTACAAAACTCCTGCATTTGAAGCTTGTCTTGGCATTTCTCAGTAATCTAATCCATTTTAGCAGCACAAGCTAGCTCGCCAGTTATCCCGACACCAACTACTGCAACACTCCCAAAGACCCCAACCACTACTACTCTTCTAATTCACTGATCATTCTCTTCACCACTACTACTGATCTTCTGGCCGTGCCACTTGCATCATATTATCCTTAACTCATGAAACATGCCAACTTAATTCATTCTTCAGTTCTTCTGATCTCCAAAGCGAGATCGTTGGCGATTCACTCGGTTCATTTGCCACCGAGTCAGTGACTCTGAACTCGATCCAAGGAGCTAGCTAGCTAGCTAGGCAAGTACTACTCGAAATTCAAGTTGATATCCAAGGGAATGTATTTATCTCATTAATTCCCTCATCATTCGCACCATTAAATTATTTTTCTAAGCTTACAAATGCATGTAAACCTAGATGTGGTAGGTTTACAAAGAGAATTTACGAAAATAAAATTTATATACGAATGTCGGTTTATTAGATATTCTTTATGATAAAACGAGTTTCACAATAAAATGTATTATGATAAATTGTAAAGAGATTTCATAAAAGTATATTCGTAAACTGACGTAGTTTAATGTGGTACATTAAATTATAAAAATACATTGATTATAAAGTAGATCTATCGTATTATATGAAACTATGTTAATTTGAATGTATATTAGATATTTTTGTTTTGTCTGTATATTCAAAATATTATGCATGTATTTTCAGAAACAGCTATATATGCCCTGTAAAGTTACACATAACTATATACAAATCACCCAGTGGAAAATTTCTGAAAAATAAATAGTGAAGACTGAAACTAGAGTCTAGATTGGTAAAAATCAACATATCATGTAAGCTTGTGGCAGTAAAATGGAAGAAAATGAACTAACACGCTGTAAGGTGGTGACCTATATACCATAGTTAGGAAAAGAAAAAATCATTTTCCAAGTACAAAGTTTGAGGAGTCCGAAGTTCAACCATTTGATGCCACGTAAGAAGATGATAAATAGAAGTTTTTATAAAGAAAAATGGAGCCACCAAATTTTTATGCACATATTTTGTACCCATTTTTTTTTATTATTTTTTTACGTAATAGTTAAAGAAATATTTTTTAATAAGTTTGTAAATATTTTTTAAATATTTAAAATGATTTAAAAATTATTTAAAGAAAAAAAATATACCGTTCAATATCTATTCGACACCGAATCTTCGGTAAAAGTAGTACCACTCTTTTATAAAACAAACACTAGTTAAATGTGAAGTAATCAATATTTGTTGGTAATCATATTTAAAAATTCAATATGAACTTAATTCAGTAAACACAGTTCGGGGGAATTCAGGCTAAAATCAGTCTTATCTTAGCTTTGAAAATCTTAGGGAATCCACGTAAGTGGTTCTTGTAACGTGTCAGATGGATTTTCTACTTGCGTGGATTATGGTATCTATCGTGTAATACAAGTGGCAATTGTTTATTGGACAAGAAGTAATCAACGGGGCTAAGTGATACGGAGGGTGCCAAGTGGACAAAGAGAACTAAAATCCCAAAGTGTGACAACCAATGGGAATACAGATATGAAAAATTCTATTCTTAAGCCTCATACACCACACATCAATCTTTTTATGATTTCTTTAATTTTATTCTTTTACTAAATGTGTGGTATATGGATTATGAGTAGAATAATTTAATTATTTTAAGAATAATAAAATCAAAAAAAATTTTAAAAAAATTTTAAAAAAATAAAAAAATTTTGATGTGTGGTGTATGGGCTTATGAATAGCGATGCATATTGATCTTTGAAGATAAGGACCCCTAGCTTCCTCCCCACCCAACTCGTATTTATAAAACCCATCAAGCTCCAACACAAATACCCATCACTACCTCTCTCCCATTATTGTTTCTTACACTATTCTTTACAATTTACATCAATGGCTGCTTCAGCAATGGCTCTCTCTTCTCCATCATTTGCCGGCAAGGCGGTCAAGCTTGCTCCATCCACCCCCGAGCTCGGTGTTGGACGGGTCACCATGAGGAAAGCTACCTCCAAATCCGTTTCCTCTGGAAGTCCATGGTATGGTCCTGACCGTGTCAAGTATTTGGGTCCCTTTTCTGGTGAGCCTCCATCTTACCTTACTGGAGAATTTCCCGGCGATTATGGTTGGGACACTGCTGGGTTATCAGCTGACCCAGAAACCTTTGCCAAGAACAGGGAACTTGAAGTCATCCATTCTAGGTGGGCCATGCTTGGAGCACTTGGATGCGTCTTCCCCGAGCTCTTGGCCCGTAATGGAGTCAAGTTCGGAGAGGCCGTGTGGTTTAAGGCTGGAGCCCAAATCTTCAGCGAGGGTGGCCTTGACTACTTGGGCAACCCAAGCTTGGTCCATGCACAAAGCATTTTGGCCATCTGGGCCACACAAGTCATCTTGATGGGTGCTGTTGAGGGTTACCGTATTGCTGGGGGACCCTTGGGTGAAGTGACTGATCCAATTTACCCAGGTGGAAGCTTTGATCCCTTGGGCCTTGCTGATGATCCAGAGGCTTTTGCTGAGCTTAAGGTGAAGGAGCTCAAGAATGGAAGATTGGCCATGTTCTCCATGTTCGGATTCTTTGTGCAAGCCATTGTTACCGGAAAGGGACCCTTGGAAAACCTCGCCGACCACCTTGCCGACCCAGTGAACAACAATGCCTGGGCCTATGCAACCAACTTCGTCCCCGGAAAGTGAGCAACAAATTAATGTTGTGACCCCATGAAATTATTTTCCTCCAATTTGAGTGTGAATTTGAGATCACTGATGTAAATTGGTATGAAAAAGAGCACTAAATGTGAAATATTACTTGTACTACTAATATGATGAACGCCATTATTATTCTATCTCCAAGCTCATCTGTTTCATTCAATATTTCCTTTAATTGAAATTTTCTTTGTCTAGCGGAGCCTATCATCATCATCATCATAGCATAAGCTACCTCGTTCATGATCCCGTCTTTATTATTATTATTATAGTGTACGAAAATGGTTAATTATATTTATATTTTATTTATAATCCGAGATCGGAAGTTATTTAAACGTGGCTTTATTTGATTTGTAATTGTATTCAAATGGTATTAATTAGAAAATGTCCATATTATTTATTTATTAATTTTCTAAAAGAACAAAAGTTTTTGAGTGGCAATTCAAAAGTTTTCTAGTTAATTCATATCACAAATGGTTATTAAAACAAAACAAGAATCACGTTGTATTGGACCAAATCCAAGGTGCCCATAACATACTGAGTGACCAAAAGTTTCTATCAAGATATAGAATAAAAAGGATGGGCTATAGATAGAGTACGTACTAACAAAGGCAATTAATTGTTGCAAATCTTTAAAATTTCATAATTTTTAATATAATAATTAATATGATCTTTCAAATTATTATAATTATTTTAATTAAGTAAAAAATAATGATAAAAAGGAAAAACAAATTTACATATATTACAGAAAATTGAAATCTGGTCGACATAAACTCCAATACTCCCATGTGTTGTTAATTTGATTCAGATTTGCCGCATTTTCCCTATGTAATTCATTTTAAGAATTACCTCTTGTTCGTATCCACCTGACTTAACGGAAAACTTGTGACAGTACGTAAACTACCACGCAAAAAATCATTTTTTCTAATAATTTAAAGATATCTATATGTGGAAGCTAAGAAAGATATCTTGGCCTTCCAATCATGGTGGGTAGATTAAGATATAATACATTCAAAAACTTAAAGGAGAGGGTCTAATCCAAAATCATTAGCTAGAATAACTCCTTTCTATCGCAAGCAGGGAAGGAGATTTTGCTAAAGACTGTTGCTCATGCAATACGTACATTTGCTATGAGTGTTTTCAAATTACTACGAAGGCTGTGCAAGGAGATATCATCCTGTTGGGGTGTATTTAGAGACTGGTTTTGGAGCTAAAAATCTAGTAATAGTGTTTGCTTGATGTGCGCTCGACATGCGCTTGAGCGAAATTCTCTCAACTTGTGCTTGGCAGTTGGCTCGAGAGAAACTCAACCCGTGAGTTCATTTGACGTGCGCTTGACAGTGGGCTCAAGCGAATCTCAACCTGAGAGTTCGCTCGAGTTCCGCACGACAGTGAGTTTGAGCGAGACACAAACCCTATTGTTCGCTCGATCTCCGCTCGACACCCCGCTCCAGCCAATATTGATTTCGTTGTTTGCTCGAGGCGCGCTCAACACGTCGCTAAAGCAAAGAACGTAGATTTTGCCAATTAGGATTTCTAGTACCGTTTGCAATATTTGTCATATTTGAATTTTGTTGGACGACTTTTTTAGCCTATTTTAAGAGAGAACAATTATCTAGTGAGTGCATATTGTGTAAAAGGGGAAAAAGCCCTAGAGAGTGTGAGTTGAGATTGAGTGATTGTAATCTCCTCTGGTGAATAAGATTTCTGCAGCTCTGTGGACGTATGCAATTTGCCAAACTGCGTATATTGTGCGTCGTGTGCTTGATTGTGATTGCTTTTACTTTATTTGTCATCATTGGTATGTATGTTTTGCACAATAATTCATAACAACTAGTATCGAAGTCAAGGTTGGATCTGAAGGAGAATAATGACTGGAAATAAAGTGAACGCACTTGGGATTGAGAAGTTTGACGACACGGATTTTGGGTACTGGAAGATGCAAATTGAGGACTATCTCTATGGGAAGAGGCTCCACCTTCCACTGTTGGGAAAAAAGCCGGAGAGCGTGGATGATGCTGAGCGGACCTTGTTAGATCAACAGGTTCTAGGGCTTGTTCAGTTGACTTTGTCCAGAACAATGGCACACAATGTCAGTAAGGAAAGAACCATGGTGGATCTATAGCGACTTTGTCAGGTATGTATAAAAAGCCGTTGGCAAACAATAAGGTGCACTTAATGAAGAAATTGTTCAATCTAAAGATGTCGAAATGTATGTTTGTAGCCTAACACTTGAATGAATTCAATACGATCACAAATCAACTGTCTTACGTAGAGATTGAGTTTGATGATGAGATCAAAGCGTTGATTCTGTTGGCATCGTTGCCAAGTAGTTGGGAGGCCATGACGATGGTTGTGAGTAGTTCAGCCGGAAAGAGGAAACTTAACTACGACGACATACGTGACATGATATTTACTGAAGAGGTATGTAGGAGAGACTCGGGTTAGTCTTCGGGTTCAGGATCTGCCCCGAATGTTGACAATAGGGGGCAGAGGACATGACATGTCAAGTTCCAAGAGCAGAGGGAAGAGCAAGATGAGATCAGGGTAGCAGACCGCGTGCTAGAGTTGTGGCAAGCCGGGCCACATTAAGAAAAAATGTAGGAATCATGAAAGTGTTAAGGATGATGCGGTGAATGTAGTGACAGATGAAATTTATGATGCATTACTTCTTGCAGTGCACGGTTCGATTGATGATTGGGTGTTAGATTCAGGGGTTTTGTTCCATAGCACCTCACATCGAGAAATCATGCATAATTATGTTGCTGGTGATTTTGAGAAGATGTATGCGGTTGATGGAGAGGCATTGGATGTAGTGGGAGTGAGACTTCCAAACAGGGGTGTGTGGACTTTACAACAAGTCAGACAAGTTCCAGATCAGAAGAAAAATCTAACCTCTATGAGACAGCTTGATGATATCGGTTTTGATGTAGCGTTCTTTGGAGGAGTTTAGAAGATCACTAAGGGTGTGGTGGTCTTAGAGCATGGTAAAAGATATAAATTTTTGTATTTAACATTAGGATCCAGTGATATGCAGGGAAATACAAAAGTGAAAAAAGGCAGGCTCAATCGAGGGAAACATGTGAGAAAGCCAAAGGGAGTCAGCTTTGTCGTTCCTCATGAATGCCTGAGAAAGTTGGCTAAGGTTACCAAGATTGATTCAAGATCGGATACTCCTAGTGCAATGAGAGTTGTGACTTCAGTGTGTCTTCTGGCTTGAAGACGGGAGCTGTGAGCTGCAGAGATGATAGGGCTTGGATGGAAATAGTGGTTGGCATGTAGAGACCCAGTCTCCAAGTGGTAGATTGTTGGGGCGTATGTGGAGACTGGTTTTGGAGCTGAAAATCAAGAAACAAAGGGTTTTCTTGATGTGTGCTCGACGTGCGCTCGAGCAAAATTCACTCAACTTGCGCTTGACAGTGGGCTCGAGCGAAGCTCAACCCGTGAGTTCACTTGACAATAGGTTCAAGCGAATCTCAACCCGAGAGTTCACTCGAGTCCCGCAAGATAGTGAGTTCGAGCGAGACACAAACCCTAGTGTTCGCTAGATCCCTGCTCAAGCCAATGTTGATTTGGCTGTTCGCTCAAGGCGTTCTCGACATGCCGCTTGAGCGAAGAATGCAGATTTTTTCAATTAGGGCTTTCAACATCGTTTGTTATATATTTGTTATATTTGACTTGTTTTGGACGACTTTTTCAACCTATTTTGAGAACTAAGGGTGCTACCCGCATGGTGCGGGGCGGGGGCACCCCCTCCCCACCCCCCGCCCCGCCCCCCGCTCAACCCATTGTCTAAATTTTTTTTTTTTGTCTAAAAATATTTTTAGACTCAAATTATAATATAATTTAAAGTATAAATTGAAATTTATACATTAAAAAAAATACAAACTCTTTAGAGTTATATTTTGGATTGTCTTGGCCTCCTAGGCCAACCATTATATAGGAGGCCAAGGTAATACAATAGTGATAGTTAAGCAATGTAAGATTATATTTATATAAATTACTTATATAAATATTAAAAATGTAGGACTATATTTATATAAATTACTTATATAAATATTAAAAATTAAAAATTTTTACATTAAAAATGGCAGGGGGCGAGGCCCCACTGGGGTCAATCTGTCCCCCGCCCCCGCATGGGCGGTGTGGGGTAACCAGCACACCCATGCGGGGGAAGAGAGATCGGGAGCGGGGTAGCGGCGGGCGGGCCCCCGCTGCCCACCCCTAGATAGAACAATTGTCTAATGAGTGTATATTGTGTGAGAGAAAAAAAAAAAGCCCTAGAGAGTGTGAATTGAGATTGAAGGATTGTAATCTCCTCTGATGAATAAGATTTTTGCAGCTCGGTTGACGTAGGCAATTTGTCGAACCAAAAATATTGTGTGTTGTGTGCTTGATTGTGATTGCTTTTACTTTATTTGACATTGTTAGTGTGTGTGTTTGTACAATAGTTCACAACACATTGCTCTTGGCAAGATTCTGGTAGGGACATAAGCATGATGATAAGAAAACTTAGCAGAGAAGCTAGTTTAAAATGTGAGAATAAAAAAGAATTGGAGGGCTGGGGATTCCGAGACCTTGAGTGTTTTAATAAGGCAATGCTGGAGGATTTTGAATCAGCCCGATTCACTGGTGGCAAAGAAAATGAGAGAGAATTATTTTAAAAATGTGGGACTGGTAGATGCCAAGTTGGGTTGTGGTCCTTCCCTCATATGAAGAAGTTTGTGGTCCTCTCTAGACTTAGTGAAAGAGGGGTTGTTATGGAGAGTGGGGGATGGAAGTAGAATTAAAATTTGGAAGGATAAGTGGTTGCAACCTCAAATTTCTCACTGTGTGCAATCTCCTATTAAAAACTTACCTAGTGAATCAAAGGTATAACAACTCATTGAATCTGAAACCGGGGTATGGAAAAAAGAACTGATTTTTGATACTTTTATTGAAACTGAAGCTGAAGTCATCTGTAGTATTCCTTTGAGTAGGTGGGGTGTAGTGGACAAAATGGTGTGGGAAAGATAAAATGATGGTAAGTTCTTATAGTGAAGAGTGCTTACCATCTAGAACATGAAAGAATGAAGAGGATGAAAGGGGAACCTTCAACAAGGAGTAATTAAGAAACTGGGTGGAGCCTGATATGGGGGCTAAATGTACAAAGTGTGGTGAAGCACTTTTTGTGGAAGGCAGGTCATGATTTACTCCCAACCAAGCAAAACCTGTTCAAGAAGTAGATCTATGATACTAATAAGTGCCTAATCTATGAGAAGGAGACTGAAACAACCATGCATGCACTTTGGAGCTGCCCTGCAGTCTCCTGTGTCTGGGCAGAGATTGATAGCCCTGTGCATAAGTGGAGTAGCTCAGAATCTGATGTTGTGGCCCTATGGAAAAAAAACTAAATTCACATTTGAAAGTGGAGGAAGTGGCGTTGTAACTTGTATTATGAGGAAGATCTGGCTAAGAAGGAACTCACTACTGTTTGAAAAAAAAATTTTGATAACCTGAGAAGTATCATAAAAGCTGCAAGTTATGGACTAAGTTAGTTCATCACTGCTTAGCATCATCAACATATGACACAGATGAATGGGAACACTGATAAAAGATTGGTCAAGTGGGAAAAACCAACTAAGTTGGCAGTGAAAGCAAATTGGGATGCTACTGTAGATGCTCATCACATGAAAAGGGTGGGTGTTGGAGTAGTTATTAGAGACTCAAAAGGTGAGATGTTAGCATGCCTTTGTTCAAAATTTGATCATAACAAGAACCCGATTGTTGCTGAAGCTCTGGCGTTAAGGAGAGATGCAATTTTATGTGCAGAACTGGGTCTCTCAGATGTGATGCTAGAGGGGGATTCCCAGTTGACATTTAATGCTACAAGTAGTGGGGAGGAGATATGGGCTGAGTATGAGAACATTATTGAAGATATAAAGAAAGTGATGCCTGAAAGGTCAAATTGGTGCATAAAATTTGTGTATAGAGAAGCAACCAATATAGCACACAAGCTAGCTAAGCTAGCACTTACTTTTTATGATGAAAAGGAGTGGATAGAGGAAGGTCCAGTAGAGATTACTAATGATATGCTAAAGGAAAAATATTGTAATGACTGAGTTGTATTGATTTCAATAAAGGAATTACCTTCTGACTTGAAAAAAAAAATAATATTATACACCACACTCTCATGCCACTTTCATCTCACTATGTATGATGTGACACATTTATCACCATTGGATTCATAAATGATCATCCAATAATAATAAATGTGCCACATCTTATATAGTGAAAAGAAAGTGAGATGGTAGTCTGGTATATAGAATTTTCCATTTAAAAATTCAAAGCCACCCTATGTTTTTTCGTATTGCTTTTTTGAACCCTGTAATGCACATTTTCTTAAGCATTTGTATTATAAAAAACTATGATCATTTTGAATATGAACGTCAGCTTGTTTAATCTAGTTTTGCTTCATATATTATTTCTATTATTATCTTTCCACTATATTTCTGATTCCTACTTGAAATAAATATGTGCCTTTCGCCATAAAATGTTTTCAATTTACGTACTGCATGTGTCCAAGAATCTGCCCTTAAAATGTGATAACCTGAAAAAAATTATTTCGAAAACTTGCTCAAACTTGATTTTTTGGGATTGTAAAATAAAATACATAAACAAAAAGTTAAAGGATTTAATTGGAAGGACCAATCATACTATAAGTGTTTTACACTTACCCATCTTTATTCCATTACTAAATCAAACAGTAATGTGAAGATCAAGCTATAATGCTAATATAAGTATACATGCAGGGCTGATGATATTGCACTCATTCTGCATGCAGACCCTTTGTGTTATCTAAGGGGCAACAACATCAGAGCTTTATTGCAAATCATTGTTATAATCTTCATGAGCAAGAGAGTAGTAGCACTTGTTTTGGTGCTATATGCGCTTGCTAAGCTTCAAAAGGAAAGACAAAACCTCATTTATGTCCGGTCGATCCTCAGGATTTGGGTGAGTGCAAAACAATGCTAGTTTTAGTAGCTCCTCCAGCACTTCCTCATGCTCCTTAGCGATATTCTGCATGAGCGTGGGGTCTAGAATGTGATGAAGACCCTCCTTCATTCCATTTTCAAGAGCTTTCTCCACGAGTTGCCTCAAACTGATCGGCCATCCATCCTCTTCTGTGAGTCAAGTTGGCCTTCGCTTTGTTAAAAATTCCATGACAATTGTACCAAAGCTGAATATGTCTACTTTGGTACTGACTTTTGTCATATACGCAAACTCTAGTGAGAAAACAAACATGTTGTCAGTTTAGTAGGAACTGAGAAATGCTGTTTTCTTAGAGTTTATAATAAGGAGATGATTTTGCAATTGATAGGAAGAAAAATGGGGATAAACTTCGCAAGTGAGAAAGGGCTAGGAGTTACCTGGTGCCAAGTAGCCAATAGTGCCCTCAAATGTTGATGACGAGGAAAGGTTGCTTCCATCTTCAAGGTGAACACCTAAGATTCGAGCAGTTCCAAAGTCGCTCACATGGGCCTCCCAATCTTCATCCAGAAGAATGTTAGAAGGCTTCATGTCGCAATGAACTATGGGGAAATCATAACCAGAATGCAAGTAGTCCAACCCAGTTGCAATGGAAATGAAAACTCTGATTCTCTCTGACAAAGTCCACCTCGACTGATCCACATTAGGGTCATGTATAATGGTATCCAAGTTCCCATTCTCCATGTATTCCAGAACTAAGGCCTTTAGCTTTCCACTCTCCCAAGCATAGCCAAGAACCTTCACCAAATTCCTATGCCGCAGTTGTTTTAGGGTGTTGATCTCTCTATTGAAGCACTTATCAGACGCTTCAGAAAATTGATGCAAATTCAGCTTTTTCACAGCTATGATCCTCCCATCTTCTAGTCGACCCTTGTACACAGTGCTCAAACTGCTAGCTCCGATAATGTTGTTTTCATTAAAGAAACTGGTAGCATTTTCTAATTCCCTTGTTTCAAACCTCTCGAGGATCAATGCTGGGGTGTAATCTGATTCAGGATTTTCAACCCCTTTTGATTTGCATAACTTGGTATGCCATTTGAGGATTATAATTCCAAACACTAGAAGCAAAAGTAGAAATATAGATCCAAGTACCACAAGAACTAACACAGTCGTCTTGGATAGCTGATGTGAACTCGTCTGTCTGCAGGACCTGAGGAATTCAGTTCCGCATAGATCTGGGTTTCCCATCAAATTGGAAATGTTAATGCGTCGAAAGATTCCAGTATCTGGAACATGGCCTTCAAGTTTATTGAAAGAAAGGTTCAGATGTTTCAAGGAGGAAAGATTAGAAAAGCTCTCTGGGATAATGCCCTTCAACTGATTCTGAGAAATGTCCAGGGACTTGAGGTGCTTTAGACTTGCTAGTTCTTCAGGGATTCCACCATCTAAATTATTCCTCGAAATGTTCAAGCTAACAAGCATATACATTCGAGTAAAAGCTTCAGCTGGAATTGGACCAGAAAGTTTGTTCCCTGATAGATCAAGAGAGAACAAATTTCTACAGCCACTTAGTGTTTTAGGAATGATCCCCGAAAGGTTATTGTTTGAGATTTCAATAGCATGTGCCATTTCCAACAAACCAAGTTCATCTGGAAGAGTTCCAGTCAAGAAATTGTATGAGAAGTTCATATATATATCCATGCCTTTCATACTTGCGATCACAGATGCAGGTATTGATCCTGCGAGATGGTTGTGGGAGAGATCCAAAGTCATCAGCCGATTAAGATGCCCTAGGCTTCTTGGAATGGAACCATTAAGCATGTTGCCTTGGAGGTTTAAATATGTGAGCT
The DNA here is from genome assembly GCF_001411555.2 of Juglans regia. Taxonomy (NCBI): domain Eukaryota; kingdom Viridiplantae; phylum Streptophyta; class Magnoliopsida; order Fagales; family Juglandaceae; genus Juglans; species Juglans regia. Next base: position 23,589,539 of record NC_049904.1, read on the forward strand.
GCTCAAGTTTTGAAATTGAATCAGGAATGGGACCCTCGAACCTATTGATCATCAGCCCAAGCTCACTAAGTTGTCTCAGATCAGATATTTTATCAGGTATTGCACCCTCTAGCGCATTGTCATTCAGGTACAACCCTTGAAGGATAGAAAGATTACATAATTCCGATGGAACTAGGCCTGAAAAACTATTTCCACCAAGTGATAGGATGATTAGTTGAGTTAAATTGCCAATCTCACGTGGGATTGGCCCTGTGAGTGAATTTGTATAGGCTTGCAATTTCTGGAGATTAGAAAGCTTGCCAATACCAGGCTTTAGCGGGCCGCTAAAATTGTTCCGTGACAAATCTAAAGTTCTGATATTCGAGCAATTGAAGAGGTCATCTGGGATTTCCCCTGACATTTTATTGATAGAAAGCACTAGGAAAGTAAGATTTTGCAACTGCCCAAAACCCTGAGGAATTTTACCTGTTATTTTGTTAGAAAATAAATTTATGGCTAGAAGATGGGTGCAGTTGATGATACTAGATGGAATGGATCCCTCAAGAAGGTTGGAGCTCAAGGTCAGGTTCTTCAAATTGTAAAGCAATCCGATATCCGATGGAAGCTTCCCTGTGAGGAAATTGAAGCTCATAGACAAGTAAGTTAGATTTCTCAAGTCTGTCAACGAGGAAGGAATCTCCCCAGTTAACTTATTTGAATGTAAGGTCAACACTTGCAATGATCTCAATGATCCTAGCTCAGAGGGCACTGTTCCAGTTAATTCATTCTCTGATAGTCCTAAATGGGTTAAAGATTTCAATTGGAGTATCGAGGTGGGAATGGTAGAATTTAACCTATTCTTGTACAACCGCAAACTTTCAAGGTGAACTAAGTTTCCAAGCTCAATGGGAATGTTTCCAGTGAGCTGATTGGTGTATAGTTCTAGACTAACAAGCTTTTTGCAGCGACCTAGTTCGGAGGGTATTTTTCCAACAAGGGAATTTTCAAACAACTGAAGATACTTTAAATTTGACAAGTTCCCTATCTGATGAGGTATTACTCCAGACAATCAGTTATGACTTAGGTCTAAAGCTTGCAAAGATTCCAACTTACCAATGGACACAGGGATAGAACCAGCCAAATTATTCTCATACAGACCCAAAAGTAGAAGGTTAGCTAGATTACCTATGTTTGATGGGATTGTGCCGGTGAGATTGTTAAAATTGACACTAATTCCTAACAATGATGTGCAGTTGCAAATACTTTCAGGGATATTTCCATTCAGAAAGTTTCCCCCTAAATCTAGTAACTGCAGATTTTTGAGGTTTCTGAGTTCTGGTGGAATTAGACCTGAAAGAGAATTTGCATAAAGAACAAGCTGAGAGAGCTGGGAGCAAAGTCCTAACTGAGCTGGAATGTGGCCAGTGAAGGAATTAGAAGTTAAATCAAGAACTTGGAGGCTTGACAAGTTTCCAAGGAATGGTGTGATTTCACCTTTGAGCTGCTTCTCAAGCAGAGAAATGGAAATGACATGATTTGATAAAGGGTCACAAGCAATACCAGACCAGTTGCAGTGGTGAGTGCTATCAGTCCAGTCCTCAAGTGCTCCAAATGGATCATTTCTTATGGAACTCTTAAAAGCCTTCAAAGCCTCAATCTGAACTTCCAAGGTTGATTCTTCCGATAGAACAGTCACTAGAACAACACAAGTTATGACTATTGCCAAACTTATATTTTTAGATGCCATTGCTATAGATCAAATGCTAGATACTGATATATGGAAGAATGAAAATGAATTGAAAGAAGCATTTATAATAAAAAACCAGCTAATAGTTGCGCCACAAACCTTGACTCTTTCCAAACAAATTTTGTCACTGCATGGAAGAAAAACTTGGTTCTCTGAATCATATCAAGAAACCTATTTTTGACTCTGAGCTCATCTAAACATGACAAATACATATCCAAAAGCTAATGGAGGTACAAACGAAAACATGGCCCATTTTTCCTTCCATGATGTGGAAATAACTCCCTTATATCTTGGCTTTATATCAAGTTTCCTTCACTCATTTAGCTGGATGGAACCAATGAGTAAAGTAGCAAGAAAGGATGGTGGGAAAAGTTCATTAATCTAAGCTAAAGTCCAAGATTTCTAAACAAGGGTCGGTAGAGAAACTAATGCAAAAGCAGCACACTGATCTTTGAAATCTAGCATTGTAGTTTGGCGGAGTGTGGTATCCGCGCGCGGTTTTGACTAAGCAGTGTACTAGGACAAGTTGCAAGTTAACGGCCAAAATGATGGGAAAGCAGCTACCGAATTGTCTGACCAAATCTGACCAATATATTATTATGGGGTTTTTGGTTGCATGAATCACGCATGTCCTTCAGAAGGAAAAACTTCAGGTGCCCTTAGACTATTCGACCAAATGTTTAACCAAATTAATGAGAAGGGAGAGACCAAATGTTAATGATCTAGATGTGTCATTCCTTTCTTTAAGACACGCTTCAAGAAAAAACTTATTTACAATAAAAATGATGATTTTCTATTAAAATGAGCCATTTTTATTGTACATAATTATTTTCGTTACAAATAACTCGTTATAAATAATCATTTTTCATGAAATATACTTAAGTCTCGAGATATAGCGCTCGACTCTTATTCCACCGAGATCAGAAAAATTCCACGACCAGAAAAAGTGGTTAGATGAGATCTTGCAAAGTACATAAAACTCTATCTATCTTCGAAGATTTGGATATTGAGTTGAAATGTAAATTAAAAGTTGAATAAATTTTGTTAAAATATTATTTTTCTATATTATTATTATTTTAGAATTTAAAAAAGTTGAATTGTTTATTATATTTTGTGTGAGAATTTGGAAAAGTTGTAATGATTAAATGAGATGAGTTGAGATCAACTCTGAATCCAAACGGGGCTAAAAAAATTGAGAAAATTTTCAAATGTCAATTTCAAATCCTATTCTTTATTTTGGGATTTTGATATTTTTTATGGTTAAATACAAAATTGGTTGAGATTGTTTGTCTTATAATCAATTGTTTATATTAATAAGTTTGGATAGTGAGATGAGATAAGATCATCTGTAAATAATAGTAAAATTATTTATGAATAATAGTGAAATGATTTGAGTTAATATGTTTCATAAGGTTTTGAAAAATGAGAGAAAAAAATTAAGTTGAACAAAAATATTATAAAATTAAAATATTATTAGAATATAATTTTTGTTTTTGAGTTTGAAAAAATTGAATTATTTTTTTATATTTTGTTTGGAAGTTTGGGAAAGTTATATAATGATTATATGAAGAAGTTAAAAATTTGAAATTAAAAAGTGTTTGTGTTTGTGGTGTTCGAATATTGAGATGAAATAAGATGAGATGAGTTGGAACGATTTGCTATCCAAACCAGGCCTAAATGATAGTCCACATCTGTCATTTCATATGCCATCCTGGAAAGACACGTGTATTAAAAATTAAAAAAATAGTATAAAAGAATATAAATTTGAAAAGATTTAGAAGAACATAAAAACAAAAAAACAAAAAACTTCAAACCAAAAAATGAAACTTAAAAAATGATAAAAATCCTTAAATTGAAAAAACAAAACTAAAACTTAAGGGAAAATAATAACAAAAGAATTAATTTAAAATAAAGAAAAAGCATAATTAAAAAAAAAAAACTAAGATTAATACATCCCCATTTTTCGAGTTTTATTCCAATCTCACCGTTGTTTGAACTTTTTGTAATTTTGATTAAGATTTTTATGAATAAAACTTTTATATTTACTGGTTTATTTTTTTTACCAAGAATTACCATTTAAGGTTGATTTTATTCTAGGCAAGATTTTCTCCATCTTTTATGCTAACCTATCTTTTCTTTTAGGCAAGATCATAATATTTTTCATTTTTGAGAAGTGCTATATATATAAAGAGAGTATACAAAAATAAACTCATAAATTGATATGACTTCATGTGATTCGTTAGATCTATATTATAATAAAAGTATTTTTTGAATCTGACGTACTGCATCAATCTACATCAATTTATAGATTTAGTTTTGTATAATTTCTTTGTGACTAAAGTATTTCTCTTTTACTAAAGCAGTTATACTATTTGACTTTAAGGCAAATCATAGATATTAATTATGTATTTAGACCTTGGAAGGAAGAAAGGTAAGAAAGGGAGAGAAGAATGAGAGTTAGAGAGATGCACCTCCATTCTCTACTATAGTCAAGGTATGGACGTTTTTGGGGAAATATTACTTTCAGACAAGAGCTTTCTTGTATTTAAGCATGGTTAGTTCTCCATTATTAAAAGTTTAATAATAATAATAATAATAATAATAATAATAATAGAGAAATACTATAAAAAAGTTTGATATCACACATATACCCAACCAACATGTTGATTAGGTGGAAGTGTGTGGCGTAAACCTTATTTGTAGAATTTCTTATAATAATATGCTCTATTTTCATAGCATGTATGTGTAAATGAATGGTGGAAGAAAAACTATGTCATTGCTTAATGCATGAACTTGCAACCTCCTTGATTTCTTTCTATTAATGTCAAAATATATAACCAAGGAAGAGCGGGTGCTTTGTAGGGAGACCATTACACTCTGCCCTCATTCACAAAAATGAGATAATGGAGTTCAATGAGTCAACTTCCTAGCCCATCATGGGCCCACAACTAAATAGTCCACCCAAAGAGAATAAAAATAACATTCCATACCCAATAGATTTGGATTCATTATTTGGGCTTGCTTGATTACTGAATATACTCATGAATTTTCAGGCTTATATTGAGAAATATACAAAAGGTTTCTTCCTTTCTAATTATTGTCCTAATTAATGATATATTGTTGTCCTTGATTCCTGAATTTCTTTTATTTATCCGGTTCTTTTTATTTTATTTTATTTGTGGCCCTCTTTAAATTTAGTATATTTTATAAAATTCAAGGAATTAATAATTTTTGTAAAATCAGTGTAATTTCAATTCTTGAGTTTGAAGTACAAGATTTGGAGTCTAGCCATTAAAGTGAACATCCATGATTCACTTTAAGGTTAAGACACCAAAACATTCGTCTTACTCTTCCTATTGATCACATTCCGACCCATTATTCCGACCGATGAAGTCACGCATCCAATTCCTAGACAATACACCCGTCATTACCTTCATGCATCCTAGCTCACACTAAATCATCATTCCCATCTATACACACCACACGGCTTTAAGCCAACTATGAGGCTTAAATACCGTATAACCATGCTTAAGACAGATTACACATGTGCCCTATCTCCTCATCACTTAAGATCAACATACAACACGTTGATTACCTGCTTGTGTTAACAAGCTTATACTCTGATACCAACATTTTTCTTAACCCGGCTAGCATGACTCTTCATGCTACCCGTCCCTCTTGATTGTTCATCCCAACACTTGACATGACAATATTCCATACATAACTACACCTTACGTCACGTCATAACTCGGGACTACTCTCAATCTACACCGTGACCTTGTCATATCACCTGATATCCCGCTACGTCATTTTTACGCTAACTCCTAACTCATTATGAGTATAGCCTCTCACGTACTCCTGTCACATCATGACATCTCGTCACATTCCCGCTGCGCCATTCTTACACTAACTCCTCACCCATCACAAGCACGACTTCTTGTTTAACTATGTCACTTTGTGACATTTCCCCGTCATACTTCCGATGCGCTACTCTTACATTATTCTATCATTTCACACATACTCTCAACCATAAGTTAACTACATAGTGACACTTGTCACCTTAGACTATAGGCCACATCACAGCCATTTAGGATACTATTCCACAGTTCCCGACACTACTCATTATACTTTACACCCATCAACTACGCAACCATCCTTATCTTCGCAACACGCCACACAGTGTATCGCTGCACCTAATGGAGAATACTCCACATGTACTCCCTTCACACACGTTACACCACATCACCGTTACGGCATACACGTCATATGGTGTGAGTACACTCCATGTGTACTTCATTCACACTATGCTACGCCACACATATTACACTCCCCGTGTGCTCTTCCCATTCCATGCTACGCCACGTCATCATTACAACACATACTTCACAACCACACTTCCTAGCACAGTCCACAACACTATACAACACACAACTACGCCCAACACTTCACATACACAACACATTACATCACATCACCACACTACATAGTGAACTCCACAAATGCTAATAGCACAGTCAACAACCTAACTAACCAACTAATATAATAATGAGGATAAATGGAAATAGAGTTATACCATCGATGAGATAACTCGTAAGTTGCTTGCTGTCTGGTATGACCAGTGGCGTCGGAAGCCACTCGCTTGGGCGGTAGTAGTCACTACCATGACCTTACAACGGGGGGACCGGATCTAGGATTCTTGTGGGTAGATCTAGGCTATGCGAGGGTGGCCGACATGGTGGGGAGTCCGTGGGTGGTGGCTAAGGCCGTTTACAGTGGTGGTTAGCCACGTACAGTGGCTGTCCACCGTGTATGGTGGCTGTTTGGGCGTGGGAATAGCTAGGTGTGGTCTTGGAAGGGCTCAAGGTGGCCTCGTGGTGGCGGTGAGGGGTGGAACACGATAGATCTAGCCGTGTATAGTGCACCCGAGAGAGTGAGGGTGCGTGTGAGGCTAGGGTCGGCTGGGGACTATGGCTGGCCATGGAAGAGCTGAGTGAGGTGTGGTGGAGCTTGTGGAGGCATTGGGGTGGCGCCACGGTGGCTGGAGGGGGCGGATCTGGGCCGTGAGGTGGAGGAACACCCGTGGGAGAGCTAGGTGGCTCAGCTGGGCATGAGGATGGCTAGAGGAGGTGGCCGGTGAGGGAGGTGGCTTCTGGTGCTGGTGTTGTGGCCATGGGAGGCGGAGCTCGGTCGTGGGTATGGTGAACCCGTGCATGGAGGCTGCGTGCGTGAAGTCTAGGGAGGAGCTAAGGCGGCTGGGTTCGATAGAGGGTGGCCAGGGAAGACTCTTGGTGATCCGGCGTGGAGGTGGGGCTAGCTCACGATGGCGCTCTGGCCGTGCGAGGTGAGGAACCCAAAAGAAGAGTGGGCCTAGTGTGGGGGAAGGGGAAGCTGTTGTATGGGACATCGATGGTGGGGGATGCTCGTCGGCGTAAGGGGAGGCTGATGAGGTGGTCGGTGGCGCCGCATGGTGGCACACTGTGGCGCTGGAGGCTGAAGAAGGAGATCGGGTGAAGGGGAGGGGGAAACTGCGAGGGTTGAGGGAGAACGGGAGGAGAGAGAGAGGGAAAGGGAAAAGTGAGGGGAAAAGAGAGAGGGACCTCGGTTTTAATCCGAACCCTTTAACTTGGGGGTCTTCAAAACGACCTAACGGTGAGCTTTAAATACTGATTTGAAAATGCATAAATATTATTAACTTAACTAAAAGCACTGAAATGAATTAAGATAGAATATTATTTAAACTAAACTTTAGTTTATAAAATAATATTCCTTTATCATTAATAAAATGATGAAGTTTTGCTAATTACTTTAAGAGAATAAAACCATCTAATTAATTATAGTTTTCAACATAATTTAAATCCCATAATATTTTAAATAATTGAAATCATTTAGATAAAATGATTTTCTACAATAATAATATTTTTGGAACTCTTCAAAAATATTATAATTGTCTTACTTAAAATCAAGTTTGGTTCAATAACACTGGAAATACCCCATATAAATATTTCTATGACATTTAAAATATTTGAGGGCTTTAAAACACTGGGCGTACTTTAAGAATCAACTGCTGACATTAAAACACGGCTTCAGTATTTAAAATGCATAGACGAGACTCACAGTCGCTAGAGAGAAGGGGCGGATTGTTACTTCCTCTCCTCTTTGTAATATATTCCGTCCTCGAAATTTACTTATGTCAGAAAGAATGAGCAGGGTGTTACAACAATAGTCTTTTTTTTTTTTAACCTAAGCAAGCAGTTTCATAGATAAACTAAGTGTTACAAGATTCAATGGGATGTGAGTCCCCAACAAACATCCCAAAGCAAACAAACACAACACCAATTGAAAAAAAAAAAAAAAAAAAGGACCTAGAGCCAAAATTTGGCTCCCATCCATTTCCCACTAAGGGGAAGCCGCTTTGAAGCAGTTTTTGAATAATATGATAAACAGACTATTAAACTGTGACTAAAAGTCACAGTGAGACGGTGTGTGCTGTAGCTTGTTTGTCTGGAATGGCGGGAAGAGACTTTCACGCTCACTTTCACTTGATCCTCGGTTAGGGAAGATGGGAACATATGATAACAGCCAAAAACTGTGTCGAGTCACCGGCGAAGGGCCAACACAGGCGGTGGCGGTGTGTGCAGGACATGCACCACCATTGGAGTGGAAAGGAGAGTCAAATCCGAAGCCTTTGATGTCGGGGGGGCCACGCGTGGCTTCAAAAACCTCACCAGAACGCAGCGGCGTATTGAAGTCTCGCACGGTATAAGTCGCGCGTGCGACGAATGCACCGAACAAATGAGCGGATTCCTTCTATAAACTAGAAGATCGACGACTAAAAAGGCAGAATTGCGTGTTGGTTGGAGGTAGCCGGAAAGCAGAAGATTGACATATTTCGGCGCTACGGAGAAAAACCTAAGACAAAAAACAAAAAGAAAAAATAATAGAAAAAACAAGAAAATATAATACTAAAAAGCTACTACAGCTGGCTAGAGGAGGAGGTGGGAGGAGCCGAAGCTCCAAACCCCTTCCGCCTAGTGGACGGGAAGAAATCCTAGCTAAGGCAAATGGGTTTTTGCCAGGGGTAAAGAGAAAAGGTTAAGGCAAAAGGTAAGAGAGATGAGTCTTAGGCAATACAATAGTCATATTTAAGTAATGTGGGACTTACTATTAAGTCTTACATTGATTAAGTATGACTATTGTATTACCTTGGTCTCCTATATAAAGGTTGGCCTAGGATGCTAAAGTAATACAAAATACAACTCTAATGAGTTTAAATTCTTTTTGTATTTATAAATTTTAATATAATTTAAATTATATTATAATTTGGGTCCAATAAGTTTTTTTTAGACCAAAAAATAATTTTTAGACCTAATGGATTGTGGCTTGGGCGGGGGGCGGTTTCGATCCCACCCTGGGCATCAGGACAGGGTTGAAAACCCCTACCCCGCACGGTGCAGGGCGGGGTGTGGGGAAGGGTCTATCCCGCCCCGAACTATGCGGGTATCACCCCCTAGTTGTATGTGGGGAGAGTGAGGTTACACATGTTTGATCCTTTGTTTGCAAATGTGCAAAAAAGCTTGTTGGGTGGAAGAATAAGCTTTTATCTTTTAAGGGCAAAATTATTCTTATAAAGTATGTATTGAATAGTATGCCGATTCACATGTTTTTTATGATGAATCTGCCAAAAGGAGTTCTTAAAGGTTTGAAGTTGATTTTTTCAAATTTGCTCTGGGGTTCGAATATGGACAAGAAAAAGGGGAAATGGGTATCTTGGCCTAAGATTTGTTTGCCATTGGAGGAGGGTGGACTGTGTGTTCGGGACCTCTCGGACATTCAATCATCCTTACTTATGAAGTTCGCATGGAAGATGCTCACTAATGGGTCTTTGTGGTCTAAGTTCTTCAAGGCAAAGTATGTTGGAAATTCACATCTTGCTATGTTGGTGTCATCCACAAGAGGTTCTCAGTTTTCGAAAGGCATCTTGCGGGTATTACCACTGGTGTTGATTAATTCGAGATGTTTGGTGCGTAGGGGAGAATCGAGTTTCTGGTTTGATAATTGGTCAGGTGATGGGGTTATTACGGAAGTGAAAGAGGTGGTTGGAGATCCTAGTATAAAGGTCTGAGACTTGATGAATGAGGATGGTTGGGATTTATTTAAATTACGGGATCTGGTAGATGACGAGATGGTGGAGAGGATTACTCGGTTTCCTATTCGATTGCGAGAGGCTAAGGATGTTTATGTATGGAAGCTTACAGCGGATGGTTCGTTTAGCTCAAAGTCTGCTTGGCAATTACTTAGGCACAAAGGTCCTATTTGCCAGTAGAAAAAATGGTTGTGACAACATCATGTTCCTAAGAAAATTTCTTTTGTGTGTTGGCGTGCTCGGCAACATGCTATTCCGGTAAGACCATTAGCATTGGTCTATGCATATGCAAAATTACCTTTTTTGCATATTCACTTTGTCATTCAAGCAAAATTTTCACATTGGCTTATGCATATTTGAGACAAAATAATAAAAAAATATTATTATTTTATTATTATTAATTTTTTGTAAAAATTAATTTTTTTTTATATATTTTGCAATTAACATCCACTACATATATTTGACATTAATAATACAAATACAATAATAAAAAATATAATTTTTTTATATATTATATTAGAAATATAATAAAATGAAAAAAATATATATATAATATATTATAATAATAAAATGAATGTGCAAGTGAATGTTTGTTGTGTTGTTGAAGGAGAGAGAAAATGAAAGGATTGTGAGAGAGAAAGAGTGGGATGAGAGAGAAATAATGATTAAAATATTATTTGTAGGGTGAATAGTAATTATCCAAATTTGTATAAGCACTGTTCATAAATAGCTAAATATTTGGATATGCTAGTGGTGTCTAAGCCTCCGAAGAAAATTGCTTGGTCTTGGCCTGGTCAGGATTTTGTTAAATTAAATGTGGATGGAGGTTCTTGTGGTAATACAGGTCCTTCAGGTGGGCGAGGTGTTATTCGGGATGCTCAGGGAAAGGTTCTTGCGGGTTTGCTCATTTTTATGGTCATGCCACTAATACTGTTGCAGAATGCCAAGCTTTTCTTGATGGTTTGCAGCTATGCCGTCAGCTTGGTTTGAGGAATTTTTTGGTTGAATATGATTCGAGCGTTGTGGTGGGCTTTTCGAGGATGTGTAAGTTTTAATATTTATGAGATTTTTGGGAAGAAGCACAGGAACTCATCTGGTCACTCAATGTTCAAGTTCATCATGTCTATATATATATATAGAGAGAGAAGCAAATTATATGGTTGCAGACTATCTGGCTAAAGAGGGGGCAAAGGGACGTTCTAGTGATTTTTAGGGGGATGGTTATGCGTAGGGACGGTTTCATGGTCTTGTATGTATTGATAGATGGGGTATTCCTTATATTAGCCGAAAGTAGATCACTTTGTCGTTGTATTCCTGGCTTTCCTCCGCCTTAGTGAGCATCTTTTTAATAAAAAATATATTTCGGAAAAAGAAAAAAATAGTAATGTGAAGATCAAGCTATAATGCTAATATAAATATACATGCAGGGCTGATGATATTGCACTCATTCTACATGCATACCCTTTTTGTCATCGTAGAGGCAACAACATCAGAGTTTTATTGCAAATCATTGTTATAATCTTCAGCAAGAGAGTACTAACACTTGTTTTGGTGCTATATGCGCTTGCTAAGCTTCAAAAGGATAGATAAAACCACATTTATGTCTGGACGATCCTCAGGATTTGGGTGAGTGCAAAACAATGCTAGTTTTAGTAGCTCCTCCTGCACTTCCTCATGCTCCTTAGCGATATTCTGCACGAGCGTGGGGTCTAGAATGTGATGAAGACCCTCATTCATTCCATTTTCAAGAGCTTTCTCCACGAGTTGCCTCAAACTAATCGGCAATCCATCCTCTTCTGTGAGTCTCGTTGGCCTTCGCTTTGTTAGAAACTCCATGACAATTGTACCAAAGCTGAATATGTCTACTTTGGTACTGACTTTTGTCATATACGCAAACTCTGGTGAGAAAACAAACATGTTGTCAGTTTAGTAGGAACTAAGAAATGTTGTTTTCTTAGAGTTTATAATAAGGAGATGATTTTGCAATTGATAGGAAGAAGAATGGGGATAAACTTCGCAAGTGAGAAAGGGCTAGAAGGAGTTACCTGGTGCCAAGTAGCCAATAGTGCCCTCAAATGTTGATGACGAGGAAAGGCTGCTTCCATCTTCAAGGTGAACACCTAAGATTCGAGCAGTTCCAAAGTCGCTCACATGGACCTCCCAATCTTCATCCAGAAGAATGTTAGAAGGCTTCATGTCGCAGTGAACTATGGGGAAATCATAACCAGAATGCAAGTAGTCCAACCCAGCTGCAACGGAAATGAAAACTCTGATTCTCTCTGACAAAGTCCACCTCGAATGATCCACGTTAGGGTCATGTATAATGGTATCCAAGTTCCCATTCTCCATGTATTCCAGAACTAAGGCCTTTAGCTTTCCACTCTCCCAAGCATAGCCAAGAACCTTCACCAAATTCCTATGTCGCAGTTGTTTCAGGGTGTTGATCTCTCTATTGAAGCACTTATCAGACGCTTTAGAGAACTGATGCAAATTCAGCTTTTTCACAGCTATGATCCTCCCATCTTCTAGTCGACCCTTGTACACAGTGCTCAAACTGCTGGCTCCGATAATGTTGTTTTCATTAAAGAAACTGGTAGCATTTTCTAATTCCCTTGTTTCAAACCTCTTGAGGATCAATGTTGGGGTGTAATCTGATTCAGGATTTTCAACCCCTTTTGATTTGCATAACTTGGTATGCCATTTGAGGATTATAATTCCAAACACTAGAAGCAAAAGTAGAAATATAGATCCAAGTACCACAAGAACTAACACAGTCGTCTTGGATAGCTGATGTGAACTAGTCTGTCTGCAGGACTTGAGGAATTCAGTTCCGCATAGATCTGGGTTTCCCATCAAATTGGAAGTGTTAATGCGTCGAAAGATTCCAGTATCTGGAACATGGCCTTCAAGTTTATTGAAAGAAAGGTTCAGATGTTTCAAGGAGGAAAGATTAGAAAAGCTCACAGGGATAATGCCCTTCAACTGATTCTGAGAAAGGTCTAGGGACTTGAGGTGCTTTAGACTTGCTAGTTCTTCAGGGATTCCACCGTCTAAATTATTCCTCGAAAGTTTCAAGCTAGCAAGCATATACATTCGACTAAAAGCTTCAGCTGGAATTGGACCAGAAAGTTTGTTCCCTGACAGATCAAGAGAGAACAAATTTCTGCAGCCACTTAGTGTTTTTGGAATGATCCCCGAAAGATTATTGTTTGAGATTTCAATAGCCTGTGCCATTTCCAACATACCAAGCTCATCTGGAAGAGTTCCAGCCAAGAAATTGTGTGAGAGGTTTAGATAAATTTGAATGCCTTTCATACTTGCGATCACAGATGCAGGTATTGATCCTGTGAGATGGTTGTGGGAGAGATCCAAAGTCATCAGCCGATTAAGATGCCCTAGGCTTCTTGGAATGGAACCATTAAGCATGTTGCCTTGGAGGTTTAAATATGTGAGCTGCTCAAGTTTTGAAACTGAATCCGGAATGGGACCCTCGAACCTATTGAACATCAGCCCAAGCTCACTGAGCTGTCTCAGATAAGATATTTTATCAGGTATTGCACCCTCTAGTGCATTGTCATTCAGGTACAACCCTTGAAGGATAGAAAGATTACATAATTCTGATGGAACTAGGCCTGAAAAACTATTTCCACCAAGTGATAGGATGATAAGTTGACTTAAATTGCCAATCTCACGTGGGATTGGCCCTGTGAATGAATTTGTATGGGCTTTTAATACCTGGAGATTAAAAAGCTTGCCAATACCAGGCTTTAGCGGACCACTAAAATTGTTCCGTGACAAATCTAAAGTTTGGATATGCGAGCAATTGAAGAGGTCATCAGGGATTTCCCCTGACATTTTATTGATAGAAAGCATTAGGCGAGTAAGATTTCGCAACTGCCCGAAACCCTGAGGAATTTTACCTGTTATTTTGTTAGAAGCTAAATTTATGACTAGAACATGGGTGCAGTTGATGATACTAGACGGAATGGATCCCTCAAGAAGGTTGGAGCCCAAGGTCAGGTTCTTCAAATTGTAAAGCAATCCAATATTCGATGGAATCTTCCCTGTGAGGAAATTGAAGCTCATAGACAAGTAAGTTAGATTTCTCAAGTCTGTCAATGAGGAAGGAATCTCCCCAGTTAACTTATTTGAATGTAAGGTCAAAACTTGCAATGATCTCAATGATCCTAGCTCAGAGGGTACTGTTCCAGTTAACTCATTCTCTGATAGTCCTAAATGGGTTAAAGATTTCAATTGGAGTAAGGAGGTGGGAATGGTAGAATTAAACCTATTCTTGTACAACCGCAAACTTTCAAGGTGAACCAAGTTTCCAAGCTCAATGGGAATGTTTCCAGTGAGCTGATTGTTGTACAGTTCAAGACCAACAAGCTTTTTGCAGCGACCTAGTTCGAAGGGAATTTTTCCAACAAGGGAATTTTCAAACAGCAGAAGAGAATCTAAATTTGACAAGTTCCCTATCTGATGAGGTATTACTCCAGACAATTGGTTTTGACTTAGGTCTAAAGCTTGCAAAGATTCTAACTTACCAATGGACACAGGGATAGAACCAACCAAACTGTTCCCATACAGAACCAAGATTTGAAGGTTAGCTAGATTACCTATGTTTGATGGGATTGGGCCGGTGAGATTGTTAAAAATGACACCAATTCCTATCAATGATGTGCAGTTGCAAATACTTTCAGGGATATTTCCATTCAGAAAGTTTCCCCCTAAATCTAGTAACTGCAGATTTTCAAGGTTTCCGAGTTCTGGTGGAATTGGACCTGAAAGAGAATTTACATAAAGAACAAGCTGAGAGAGCTGGGAGCAAAGTCCCAACTGAGCTGGAATGTGGCCAGTGAAGGAATTCAAAGTTAAATCAAGAACCTGGAGGCTTGACAAGTTTCCAAGGAATGGTGTGATTTCACCTTTGAGCTGCTTCTCAAGCAGAGAAATGGAAATGACATGATTTGATAAAGGGTCACAAGCAATACCAGACCAGTTGCAGTGGTGAGTGGTGTCAGTCCAGTCCGCAAGTGCTCCAAATGGATCATTTCTTATGGAACTCTTAAAAGCCTTCAAAGCCTGAATCTGAACTTCTAAGCTTGATTCTTCCGATAGAACAGTCACTAGAACAGCACAAGTTATGACTATTGCCAAACTTATACTTTTAGATGCCATTGCTATAGATCAAATACTAGATACTGATATATGGAAGAATGAAGATGAATTGAAAGAAGCATTTATAAACAAAAACCAGGTAATAGTCGACTCTTTCCAAACAAATTTTGTCACCGCGTGGAAGAAAAACTCGGTTCTCTGAATCATAACAAGAAACCTATTTTTTATAATACAGCACAACTTGAAACATATCCAAAAGCTAATGGAGGTACAAACGAAAACATGGCCCACTTTTCCTTCCATAATGTGGAAACAAATCCCATATATATTGGTTGCATATCAAGTTGCCTTTACTCATTTAGCTGGATGGAACCAATGAGTAAAGTAGCAAGAAAGGATAGTGGGCGGGAAAAGTTCATTAATCTAAGCTAAAAACCAAGATTTCTAAACAAGGGTCAGTGGAGAAACTAATGCAGAAGCAGCAGACTGATCTTTGAAATCTAGCATTGTAGTTTGGCGTAGCGTGGTATACGCGGTTTTGACTAAGCAGTACTTGACAAACACGAGACAAGTTGCAAGTTAACGGCCAAAATGATGGGTTGGCCGCGGCTCTGCGCCTCGTGCTAAGCAAGTGGAGGAGAAGGACAGGAGATATTGAAAACAAATGGAGATTGAGATGGCTACCGACTTGTCTGTGGGGCCATTTCTGACCAATATTAATATTACTTATCTTTTTCTTGAGGGTTTGATTGGATGTAGGGAGTTTGAAGGTGCAGCGATGGATTGATATATTAATTATTATGGAGTTTTTGGTTGCTTGAATCATGCATGTCCTTCAGAAGGAAAAACTTCAGGTGCCTTACCACTCGACCAAATGTTTAACCAAATTAAAGAGACCAAATGTTAATGATCTAGATGTGCTCCAAATGGATCTCATTTCTTATGGAACTCTTAAAAGCCTTCAAAGCCTCAATCTGAACTTCTAGGCTTGATTCTTCCGATAGAACAGTCACTAGAACAGCACAAGTTATGACTATTGCCAAACTTATACTTTAGATGCCATTGATATAGATCAAATGCTAGATACTGATATATGGAAGAATGAAGATGAATTGAAAGACGCATTTCTAATAAAAAAAACCAGCTAATAGTTGCGCCACAAACCTTGACTCTTTCCAAACAAATTTTGTCACTGCATGGAAGAAAAACTTGGTTCTCTGAATCATATCAAGAAACCTATTTTTGACTCTGAGCTCATCTAAACATGACAAATACATATCCAAAAGCTAATGGAGGTACAAACGAAAACATGGCCCACTTTTCCTTCCATAATGTGGAAATAAATCCCATATATCTTGGATTCATATCAAGTTTCCTTGACACATTTAGCTGGATGGGACCAATGAGTAAAGTAGCAAGAAAGGATGGTGGGAAAAGTTCATTAATCTAAGCTAAAGTCCAAGATTTCTAAACAAGGGTCAGTAGAGAAACTAATGCAAAAGCAGCACACTGATCTTTGAAATCTAGCATTGTAGTTTGGCGGAGTGTGGTATCCGCGCGCGGTTTTGACTAAGCAGTGTACTAGGACAAGTTGCAAGTTAACGGCCAAAATGATGGGAAAGGACAGGAGATATTGGAAACAAATGGAGATTGAGATGGCTACCGAATTGTCTGACCAAATCTGACCAATATATTATTATGGGGTTTTTGGTTGCATGAATCACGCATGTCCTTCAGAAGGAAAAACTTCAGGTTCCCTTATCGACCAAATGTTTAACCAAATTAATGAGAAGGGAGAGACCAAATGTTAATGATCTAGATGTGTCATTCCTTTCTTTAAGACACGCTTCAAGAAAAAACTTATTTAAAATAAAAATAATTATTTTCTATTAAAATGAATCATTTTCATTATACATAATCATTTTCATCACAAATAACTCGTTATAAATAGTCATTTTTCATGAAATGATCACTTATTCCACCGAGACCAGAAAAATTCCATGACCAGAAAATGTGGTTAGATGAGACCATGCAAAGTGCATAAAACTCTATTTATCTCCGAAAGTTTAGATAGTGAGTTAAAATGAAATGAGTTGAGATGCAAATTGAAAGTTGATTAAAATATTATTTTTTAATATTATTATTATTTTAAAATTTAAAAAAGTTGAATTGTTTATTATATTTTATGTGAGAATTTAAAAAAGTTATTAATGATTAGATGAGATGAGATTAGTTGATATCAACTCTGAAACTAAACGGGACTAAAAAAATTGATAAAATTTTCGAATGTCAATTTCAAATCCTATTCTTTATTACGGAAGTTTGATATTTTTTATGGTTAATACAAAATTGGTTGAGGTAGTTTGTCTTATAATCAATTGTTTCTTATCCTTTTTAATCGAAATTTTTATGATATATGATTTTAGGATCGATCAAATATGTCTCTCAATAAGAATTCCACCTATACTAAGTATAAGGTTTTATTTAGATAGTGAGATGAGATTAGATTATTTATAAATAATAATAAAATTATTTATAAATAATATAGTGAAATGGTTTGAATTAATATGTTTCATAAGGTTTTGAAAAATGAGAGAAAAAAATTAAATTGAATAAAAATATTATAAAATTAAAATATCTGTCATTTGATATGCCATCCTTAAAACACACGTGTATTAAAAATTAAAAATAGTATAAAGGAATACAAATTTGAGAAGATTTAGAAGAACATAAAAACAAAAAAATAAAAAACTTGAAACCAAAAAATGAAACTTAAGAAATGATAAAAATCCTTAAATTGAAAAAAAAAAACCAAAACTTGACGGAAAATAATAACAAAAGAATTAATTTAAAATAAAGAAAAAAGAAATAGTTAAAAAATATAAGAAAATTAAGATTAATACATCGTCATTTTTCCAGTTCTATTCCAATTTCAGCGTTATTTGAGCATTTTGTACATTTTAATTAAGATTTTTTTGAGTAAAACTTTTATATTTACTGGTTTGTTTATTTTTGTATTTTTACCAAGCATTACCATTTAATTTTTATTCCAATTAATTTAGATTTTCTCCATCTTTTATGCTAACCTATCTTTTCTTTTAGGCAAGATCATAATATTTTCATTTTTATTAGGTGGGGGGTTTAAACTTTTTTTATTTTATAATATTTTGATTTTATTATTATTTTTATACAAGTGAGACCACATGTTGACTTGTCATTCTTGCTTATACGTACGATGTTATTAACGTTTTACTAAAGCAGTTATATGTGATAGGAAGAACTGTTTGACTTTAAGGCAAATCATAGATATTAATTATGTATTTAGACCTTGGAAGGAAGAAAGGTAAGAAAGGGAGAGAGAGAACCTCCATTCTCTACTATAGTCAAGGGGTATGGACGTTTTTGGGGTAATGTTACTTTCAGACGAAGAGCTTTCTTGCATTTATGCATGGTTTGTTCTCCATTATTAAAAGTTTAATCATAATAATAATAGAGAAATTCTATAAAAAAAGTCTTTTACCACACACTTCCACCTAATCAATATGTGATTTGTCATTTTTATCCTTCTATCTTGTAAAATCACCACTTATCTTAAAAGTTTAAATTGATGGGAATAAGTAGATTTTATTATCTGTATTATATTCTTAACACCCCCACGTCGGGTCAGTTTCTTTCTCATTAAGTAGGTCCAACGCATGAAATATTTAATTAAAAATGTGAGTGTAGAATTAGGGTTCAAACTCAAGACATCTACTCTGATATCATGTGAATTTACCACTTGTCTCAAAAGGTTAAGCTGATGGAAAATATAGATTTTATTATTTGTATTATATTCTTAACATATTTTAATGTTTAAATATGTGTGTTTAACTATAAGAGTAAAAATAACAAATCACATGTTGATTAAGTGAAAGTGTGTGGGGGTATACCTTACATGTAAAATTTCTTATAATAATATGCTCTATTTTCATAGCATGAATGTGTAAATGAATGGTGGAAGAAAAACACTTAAGTTTTACGTCATTGCTTAATGCATGAACTTGCAACCTCCTTGATTTCTTTCTATTAATGTCAAAATATATAACCATTAAAGAGCATGTGCTGTGTAGGGAGACCATTACCCTCATTCACAAAATGAGATTATGGAGTTCAATGGGCCAACTTCCTAGCCCATTATGGGCCCACAACTAAATAGTCCACCCACAGAGAATAAAAATAACACTCGATTCATTATTTGGGCTTGCTTGATTACTGAATACACTCAAGAATTTTCAGGCTTATATTGAGAAATATACAAAAGGTTTCTTCATTTCCAATTATTTTCCTAATTAATGAGTTATTATTGTCCTTGATTCCTAAATTTCTTTTATTTCTCTAGTTCTTTTTATTTTATTTCATTTTATTTGAGGCCCTCTTTAAATTTAGTATATTTTATAAAATTCAAGGAATTAATGATTTTGTAAAATCAATGTAATTCCAATTCTTGAGTGTTAAGTACAGGATTTGGAGTCTAAGCAGTGGAGGGTGAAAAATATGCACGAACCCCTAGACCACTTGAGAGTTTATAAGAGCACATTCATCCGTTTCATAAACTCCCTTATTTTCTAAATCTTGGAGAAAAAATTTGGGAGAAAATGAGATTTCCCCTCACATCCAGATCCCTAAATTATGGATCCTATTTTGGGTTGGTACAGTGTTTCTCCATATTTGGAGAACCACTGCTTATCCCCAACTTATTTTTTTATTCTTTCCTACTTTTGGTCCCGTGTGAAACTCTCTCTAGATGTTGTCGTTCATATTGGCCCTCTCTCACACCGTTTTCCACCATCGACAGTAGCCTTTCCGATCGACTTCTATATGTAAGTCTCTGCTCTTCTCTCTCGCTCAAATGGAACACACACCCTCAAGCTCTCTCAATTTATGTGATGGCTTTCATATGAGATAAATCCCAGTTTCGAATCTCTACTTTGCATTATGCATTCATTGGATCTTTCTGAGATGAAAATCAAAAACCCTAGTCTTAGACTAACAGTTGGATTTGGTATCTTGTCTATGAGCTTTTCTACGGTTTCACCAACTAAGATTGTGTTACGGATTTGGAAAAAAATATAGGGCAAATCCATTCGGAGAGCTTCTTTGATTTATTCTTTGTGAATCATCTGTGATTATGAGATTTGGCTCTGAGATTTTCTAGAAGTTGTTGTTGTGCTTTGGTTTCTACTGTAATTTTCGTACTCTTGTTGTTCTTTGTGATTCTGTGATTTTAGCCACTGTCATTCTATGTTGCTTGGATTGGATTTGAGCCACTATGATTTAAACATATGTTGTGAATTGAGCCCCCATTTGTGTTGATTCCAAGGGATGGAAGTTTATTATTATGCCTCTGTTATTGAATGTAATTTTATTCAATTTTGGCGATTCTGTTGTTCTAAGTTATCTGTAATTTTACCCATTGTCATTCTATGTTGGTTGGATTGGATTTGAGCCACTGTCATTCAAACCCATGCTGTGAATTGAGCCCCCAGTTGTGTTGATTTTGTGAGGGATGGAAGTCTATTGTTGTGCCTCTGTAATTGATTGTAGTTTTATTAAATTTTGGTGATTCTGTTGTTCTAAATTATCTGTGATTTTACACACTGTCATTCTATGTTGTTTGAGTCGGATTTGAGCCAGTGATATTGAAAACCTATGATGTGATTTGAGCCATTTATGCGTTGACTCTTTGATGGAAAGGTAGCTATTTTTGTGCCTTTGTGATTTGAGGAATCGATTGCTGTGATATTTGAATATTGAAAAATCTGTTCATGTGATTTGTAGACAATATTTTGAGTTGGGATATTTTGTTATTTACATATGTCAGTTGTGATCTCTTCTATACTTGTTTTGTGTTATTTATTTACCTACTTCCTATTGTTTATTGATTCTCTCATTGACGTTTAGTTCTACTTTTTTCTTTTGCCACTTTTGGTGTTGATTTAGGGCTCTCGTTAGGGTTGCATGTTTAGTGTAAGGCTGTGATGATGGTTCTAATTACTATTTGATGTGTAAAATCATAAGTGCTGTCAATAGGGCTCGATCGATATGGCAGGGTAATCCTAACCCTGGTTTGCCACCTTTTACTTGTTATAGTTTTCACAAAAGCAACCATGGTTAAAGGTTTTGCAGCCATTCGAGCTTGGGCTCCTATTTTATGTATGCTGTAAATAAAAAACAATTCTAAGCCCCATGGAAAAAAAAATATTTTATGGTTGATATTTGAAGTTAAATGCTGTAAATTTAAATTATGTTATTCTTTAGGAAAGCGGATGATGTTGCTCTTATTCATTTAGCATGCATACTGTTTGTTTATTTAAAATCATGTTGTATTAAACATGTCTGCAATTATGTTTTGACATGGTCTATTATTCATTTAGCATGTAGGCGTGTTTTTTTCGGTTTGAAGCGTGAATTTGTTTCTTATTTCACCTGCTTTGATGTGATATATCTATGCTAAACATCTTTTCATGGACATATACCTAAAAGCTTGTTATTTTTGCTATTCTTGTTTGATTTTGACATTCTGGTCAGTATTGTTTGCATTGAAATTCTGGTATTTTTTTAGTGTTCTATTTTGATTTACTCATGTTGTTCAGTTTTATTTGTTAGATTAGTTTCTTCTTTAGATTCAGTTTTGTTATTAAGTTCTTATGGTATGATTAATTTGTCATTTTGCTATTCTATTATTCAAAGATCAACCTAGAGTCTTGATTATTTTTATAAGCCCCCTAGTTGTGATTTTTTTTTTGGCTTTCATTGGATTATTTACTTCTTTCAAATATCAGAGTTGTTCTATATCCATGTTGTTATATTCCATCTTACTTACAATTTAGAGTTGTTGTTCAAAAACTATGGATGTGAGATTTTTATAGGCATGCTTACCAACTTCAACAAAATTATACATGCTGTCAATATATCTACATGCATGCTGTTCAGTTTTGTGATTGGGATGTGATATTCAGTTTTATTCGTTGGATAATTTCTTATTTCACTAGTTTTGATGTGAGATATATATGCTAAACATCATTTCATCTTCTTTAAATCTACATCATTTCTTGTAGTTGGTTGTGTTTGATTTTGGCATGCTTCTATAATGGGTTCCCAAGAGCATGGGCATATGTACTTGTCATTGTCTGTCCCCCTCAACTGTGATGATACAAAGTTGAGTGGGGATAAATGAAAGTTGGGACATACTCTAGGGTAGGGTAACTTGGATGGCCAATCACCACTCTCAAAATCTCTAATCTATTGTTCTTGAGTTTCTAACATATTTATCAATTGTTGTGTGTCTAGAATTTGTTAGAGATGGACTTTCAAGACAATGGATATATGTATTTCACGACCCTCCTTAACCAGGACCCACTCCTTGACCACACTTACATTAGTCAAACTCAACAATCTCCTTTGACATTGGACGACTCTCCACCCCCACTCCAAATAGAGCATCTCGTCATAAAAAAAATAACCAGGGGTACAAATTTTACCCAATGATAAGACAAGTTACTTGTCTCGACATAGTTGAATACCAGTGTAGATGTCATCTAAGGAACGGACAAAAAACACGCCCAACTTTGAGATAAATTTTTATTTACTTCAATCAGTTTAAAGAAACTACAACTGAGTAAAGTGTTGGGTCCTTAATACATCGGTGGTCAACCATTCAAGAGGCGACCAAAAAATTTTGTGCAAAACTTGTCCAAGTTGAAGGGTTGAATCAAAGTGACATGACTGAATAAGACAAAGTATAACCATCCACTACTAATAACTTTTTATAGCTGCTATTTTTTTTAAAGTTTCTGTGGCCGTTCTGCTTGGTAATTGTTTTATATTTCTCTCTATTATGGCAAGTTTTCCAAAGAGAAGATCATGTACCAATCACTAGAGAATACTTCCTTTCAGTTCGATTATTGTTGTTGGCACCTGTTGAAAGACCAATCCAAATGGATTCAACGTTGCATAAAAGAAGGTCCAAAGTGAAGGTTAACGATGTCCCCAACCTCGACTCATACCTCAGCTGCATTTATAGATTCAGTAAATGATATCGAAGCAAAGAATGTATTGGACAATGTTATCGTTGAATTGGAGTGGCTAATGGGAAAGAAGGCTGAGAAAGCAAAACGTAAGGCCGAAGGCAGGCGAACAAAGGACATTGTTCAGCTGAGCAAGATGAAGTATACTCTTCTCAAGGAGTCACGCGCTCACGAGAGATTGAGATTGGAGGTCGAGAGACTTGAATTTGCCCGGTTACAAGCGGAGAGTGAGGGCTTGGAGAGAGAGGAGCGAATCATGATGATCAATGTGCCCACCTTGCTTGAACTACAAGGGACATATTTCCAGCAACTTCAAAGGGAGATTGTGGCGAGATGCAATGCTAAGAATTAGTGACTTTGTTTTTTTTTTTATAAAATTTATGTTATTGATGCGTTCTCTAATTTGTATAATTTTTTAAACATTAATCAGTGAGTTTGTAGCCATTGGTTAGTTGTTATTGTTAACAAATTTTATAACTTTGGTAGTATTTATCCTTAAAACAAGTTTTTGACAATGATCTTGTGCATGAATAAAAGATGGTAAACAACATATTAACAACTGCTTAAACTATTACAGATAATGAACATAATACAGCTTGGCATGTTCTATTTCAAGAGAATATTTTTTAGAGAATGGAAGTTGAACAAATAGGACTATCTAGTTACTACTAATAAGATCAGAAATTATAGTGGATTGAAAATACTCTACTTTTGGGAATATAATTCTCATTGATACTCAATTAGGTCTGAATGGAGTTGATGATGTGCCGAAGTATCTCTAATTTCATGATGACATTGAATGAACTCCATAAGCTCGACTGTAGGATTGCGTGAGAGTTGAGAAAGATCATCTCAACTTGATCGTACTCGAACTCGGGATCCTGATTATCATCATGCTCGTCTTTGATGATCATGTTATATAGAATAACACATGCTTTCATTATATTTGTTAGATCTCTAATCTCCACAAATGATTGCAAAGCATTGTTGAAGGATCTCAAATGCAACATCTACATCCTTTATTGCTAATTCTTGTGCTGCTGAAAAATATTTCTTCTTATTCTCTTATGGAGATGGAACAGTCTTCATAAATGTTGACTACTTTGGAAAAATACCATCAGCAATGTAGTATCCCATAATGAAGTCATTGCCATTGATTGAGTAATTTACTAGAAAAGCACGCCCTTGGGCAAGTTTAGTGAAAATGAAAGATCTTTCTAGCACATTAATATTATTATGTGACCCTGGTAGTCCAAAAAATGCAAGTCATATCCAAAGACATATGAAGCAACCGCTTCTTGTATAATAGTTGGTTCACGACAATAGCTAGAGTACATACCTTTACAGGCTGCTTGATAATTTTTCTACTTCTAATGCATGTAATCAATGCTTCCTCTAATATCCATGGAAATCCACGTTGTTCACCAACAGCGAGCAATCGTATAATATCAGTTGCATTTTGGGACCATAAATATTCATTAGAAAAAATATTTACAATTGCGGTTACAAAATTTTTTAGGCACTCTATTGCGGTGGTTTCTCAAATCCGTATGTATTCATTGATAAAATCATCAGTTACTCCATGTGCAACCATTCTAAGTGCAACGGTTATCTTTTGCAAGGAAGATAAATCGAGTCTTCTAACATTATCTCTTCTTTGACTGTAGTGAGCTCGTAAGCCTCTACCTCATGTTGAATACAAAGAAACAGAGGATGACTCATATGAAATCTCATTCGAAATAGATTTGAGGGATATACTGGTACTTTTGCAAAATAGTCATGAAATAACTGTTTGTGCCCTTTAATATGATCATGCCAAATATACTTATGACGTTGATGATTACTACGATAAGTCGATGTTTATCCGTCATCGTTATTAAGAACAACCTCCAACTCATCTTCATAGGATAGTTTAAGTAGCAATTTGCGAAAAAATGTGCAAGCCATTTTAAGAAGCAGTGGAAAATGAGGCCGAAATTATATTTCTCTTCAAAGATTTAGGTTGCTGAAGATGCGAATGGAACCAAAAGTCCTCTTATTTATACACAAAAAGGGATCCGTTTAAAAAAATATGGCAGTTAAGAAAAAGTTTAAAAATATTACCATTACATACAAGACAAAAAATATTACCGTTAGAACAAAAGACAAAAATATTATTGTTTAAGCGGAAAATATGTGTTACCCTTGGACAAAAGATAAAAGAATATTATTGTTGCAACTCGGAGAAAATGTGTTGTCGTTGGAAAAATGACAAAAAATTTTACCGTTGCATCGCAACTCGGAGAAAATGTGTTGTCGTTGGAAAAATGACAAAAAATTTTACCGTTGCATCAATGAGAAGATGTGTTACCATTAAATAAAAGACATTTAAAAAAAAAAAAAAAAGTAGCTTCACCATTTGGCAAATGGCAATTATTTCAGTTGCAACATGAGATGAAACACGTTGCAGGTCTCAAATGTTTGGCTAAATGAAAAAAAATAAAAGATGCAGCAACTATAGTTTAATTGATGAGAAAAATACAATCAAAATTTTCATTTTTCGTAATCTATTCCTCAAGTTAACAGATTATCTGAGCTTCATAACACTCGCAAACCAATTAAATTGGAGAAATATAGGCAATCAAATATCTAAATCCATGCTCCAAGCTTTCACTTGCTCTCTATATCATACTGATTCATTACCAAATATATGCCATGAGCAAATGCCCCTACCAGCACAAGCGTAAACAAACGGTCCCTTAAAACCAAGTTCTTCCTCGAAGAGAGTCGGGTGAGAGGAAGGATAAGGGCATAGACAAGTGGAAACAAGAACTTAAATGGGGATCATTTTCGTTGCCTTTTTATTGCGGCTTCCTGGCTTGAAGGATCGGACAACAAGGCCATGATGGTGATGAAGTTGAAGAAGAGTCGGCTTTCTATTAAGAGAAAAAATATTACCGTTATATGTGAATTAAAATGGTATCATCATACAACAAAAAATATTACCGTTACATCTTGGACAAAACCATAATCTTTATTTTTATTTATCCGTTACAAATATCATCGCGTTGGAAAATGCACATATTTAAAAAATAAATTTATTATTTTTAATACTATAATAATACTCTGGAAAAACATGGGATTTGTGTTTACAAAATTATGTGAAAGGTGATAGTTAAAAACTGAAGGAAAAAAGACAAAAGAGTTTAGTAGTTAAGTATGTAAATAGAAGTTAGAAAAAAATAATAAAGAAAAAATAGAGATATATTATTTTAATAGAATAGATAAATGAGAGAGAATGAGATGTATGAGCTTTTTTAAAGATGAGTAAAATTTAAGAGAAAATTTTATGAAAACTTATTGGGAAGCGGATGTGAATGCTCTGAGAACTGTCACTCCACTATCTATTTTTTCATTGTGACCAAACATTTTCAGAAGAGAGAGAAAAAAAAAAAAAAGAACATGATGATTGAACAATACCAACCATATTCATGATGCACAGTTCAAATTTATGAATATTATTGTGACCTTTAGTAGCCAAAAAAATAGATTTAAACGTTAAACTAAAAATGGGGTCAAACTTAAAACATGCAGAAAAACCCATTCATTTTTCATAATGCTTAACTTTATTCATAACAATGAAAATCGACATATTTGTAAACATATTATCATGTCAAATGAGCGTTGTTTTGTGTTTTTTGGTAAGCTTTTAACTTTTAAAATCGTAACATTCCATCACGTTTTTTAATTTGACGTCCACTCTATCCATATTTATTTGATGGTAGCACTTTTTCTTTTATGCTCATACATAGGATAGATGCATTTTAATTCAACTTATAGGTCCCCCTTTCCCGCCTTCAATGAACTCATGACATGATTCTTAATCTTATATGAATTATCAAATATCCAACTATTGATCCTAAAATTTTAAAATTATTAAATACTAATTTAGTTGAACTTTTATCCTCTTATCATAATCTTCAATAGTACAACAAAATAAATTATTTTGAAATATTATGAATTGTTATCAGTCGTTAGAACAACGAACCCTTTCTTGTTTAATACCTAATCAACCAAAAAAATATAAGATTGGACAATTAATTTGGTTACATTTTTAGCTTTTTCACTTTGATTTTTAATTAAATTGATGAGACATTGTATTATGGGTGGGCTTCGATGCCGACGGAGTTGGAATACCCCACCTTTGACTTTTGACTCCGACTAGGGTCAGAGTTCAAAATCTACTCCGACGTCGACTCGAAGTTCGGAGCTCGGAGTCGGAGCTCCGATCGGAGTTGAAGTGGGCTTGCCCAATTGCCCTACTCAAATTGGGACTGGCTCACAACCCAATCTCCAATGCCCAATCTAAAATTCATATTGGCCCACTCCTGTTTAAAAATAATAATGTAAAAAAATAATTTGAAAAATCTAAAATAATGTAAAAAATATGTTAGAAAGTTAAAATTTAAATAGAATGACTAAATCATGTACAATACAAAAATAGGTTATTTAATGTGTGCAAACGATAAATTTAAATTTATAAGTACAAATTGCAATAAATTTAAATTTAGCACCAAAATATTAATAATGTCATAGATTTCATTCAAATATGAAATAGCCACAATCCCCCACATAAGTCTTGACAGTCCATGCATTTGAGTCATCTTCTTGTGGAGAATTGCGGGAAGATGGTGTAGAATCCATAATTTGTTATACAAATAATTTGAAATAATTAACAAATAACTGTCATTTAACATGTTATGAAAATTATCTACAAATTGAAAACACATTGAAAATAAAAAACATATGTGTCTAGTCGTGTTTGTGATTTTAAAAACAAATAAAACATAAAAAATTGAACGTTCGCTCGAGCCACACTCGAGCGAAAGCTTGATCGAATAATCTGTGTGACATTCACTCGAGCAACACTTGAGCAAAGGCTGATCGAACAATCTGTGTGACATTCGCTTGAGCGACACTCGAGCAAACGTTGTCTAGAATAGAAAGACTTGATTTTTCCAAAATCTAAATCCTTCAATTATTAAATTTAATAGCTTAAAAACGAAAGTCATTAAAATGAAAACAACAAATCATTGAAATGAACAATAAATCATTCACATTTAACAAATTTCAAATCACAATGTGATAATTAAATGATTTTAGAACCCTAAAATTCTACAATAAAAACTGAGTGAGTGAGTGAGTGCCGAGTGGCTTACAATTTGTGATAAACTCCGGAAGGTGGCTTTCGGCGGCCTCAGGTGACAGCAGATGGAGGGGGAGGTGAAGTACAATGTGGATACAAAGGGAGTTGCAGGTGGGTGTTGTGCGTAAGTGAGGGGGAACGACGTCATTTAGTTACTTTAGTAGGGGGTCCTATGTTTTGGACCTCGAACCCCCTTCTGAGCGAAACAATGTCGTTCTTCTTGATTTGGAACGACGTCGTTTTGATTATGTGATTTAAAAAAAAAATATGTCAGAGTCGGAGTTACTTTGACTCCGAATTTTGAAAACTCCGTCGAAGTCAGAGCCTTGTTGGAATTTGGCCGGAGTCTAAATTTCAGAGTTTTTGCCCACCCCTACATTGTATTTGATCATTATTACGATTTGCCTATGAAAAAAAAATATATTTTTGCATCTATCTTAATAATAATTTTATAATTCAAAAATATTTTAGCCATAAATAAATTATATAAATTTAGTCTTATAAATTAACGTGGTTTTATGTAGTTTACGAGATCATAAAATCGTAAAATTATTTTTATTGTAAAGAAGAAGTACTATAGTCACAAAGAGATTCTACAAAAGTAAACCCACAAACTAGCATGATTTAATATGATATATTAGATTTACTTTATAATAAAAATAATTTTACAATCTAACGTATCGAATTAAATCATATTAGTTTGTGAGTTGAATTTTATAGAATCTCTGCTATTTTCTAATTCTAGGTTATGTTTGGATGTCAATATCATCTCAATTCATCACAAACTAATTATTGAAGGACCCATTACTTTTCAACTTCTCATAAAAAGTTAAATCTATCTTAATCTATTTTATACATTCAAACACACATTTCAACTTATTTACATTCAAACTTATTTTAATAAGATTTATAAAATATTATTATTTACAAATTAACTTAAATAATCTAGATCACTTCAACTAATTGAATCGAAATCATCTAAATCGAATTTTGAGTAGTCAATTTTTAAGATGAGATTTATTATGTATAAGTTACTATTCATTCTCATACTCTATACTTGTAACTTTTTTATAGGGTATGAAAATATTTTTTATAAAATATGAAATATTTTTCATAAAATGTAAGATGTGAGACGATGAATAGTAACTGATTTGAAGACTTTTTCTTCCAAAATATCCCTATTCCTCAAACCTCGTGAGCCCCACTGCCCACTTTCACGCATGCTCGATCCGACGGCCACTATGTTATCCGCATTAACTCTAATCCAACGGTTCCTGTTGTCCTGTTGGATTCCTCCCCGTCCGAACCCTATAGCTCACAGCCCAATAAAACCCCAGACCGGAAATAATTAAACACATCCAAACACTACCCACACCTCTCTCTTTCTCTCTGTCTAGAACCCATACTCTCTGTCTTTTGCAGCTCTGCACCGACTTTAATCGATAGATCTTCAGCATATATCGGGGGGAAGAGCTTCGGAGAAACCCTAGGTTTGGCGCTCTCTCCGCTTTTGTCTACGTGAAAAATCCCTGCTCAGAACTTCTTGTAGTTTTTTGGTTCGGGAGCTGTTAATATATTTTATCAATGGATTTGCGTTTTCGTATCTACAAAGTCTACGGCTTTCGAATGTTATTTTGATCTAGGATTTCGTTTTTCGTGTCTACAAAGATCTACTATTTTTTATTTGATTTTCTCAGAAATTAAACAGAGATATCTTTGCTTTTTTATTTCGCTTCGATTAGTCTTTTAGTTGTTCTATTGTTTTCTCTACGATCCCTTGCAGTCGAAGTTGGAGTTCGTTTTTCTTATAGAGCTGGAAGGAGAAAAATAAAGATGCCTTGGACTTCCTCTTCAGCGAATTACGAAATGAACTGTGTTCGCTTGGTGGTGTTCTTTCGTGTAATACTGTAGCTTTATTTCGTCCGGGTGAGACTCTCTCTCTCTCTCTCAGCTGTGGTGATCATAATTCATTTCTTTGAATCAGTTTTCTTTTATTTGAATCAGATTATGAATAAAAAAGTTTAATTTTAGACGATTCTATTCAGGGCTAAATAAAGTGTGGAAAGAATTTGAATCTTAAGTTTGATCATTGTGGTGAATGTCGTTTTGTTTTTCACATAAAAATGAGGGCCTGCCTCTAGAAAAATTATAAGTTTAGCACGCGCTGATTGGATATACCTAAAATTTCCCGTCTGGTAAGATTTATCATAGGAATTTTTTTATTATTGTTTAAAATTTACTCACAAGTTAGCATTGGTTATGTGGTTGTTTCTCATCACTTTTTTCTTCTCTGTTGATGATCTGAGGCGGGTTTTCCTTGATATCTGTTATCTGTCGGTTGATTGCAGGTGGTTTGTGAAGGGATTTCTTAGCTAGTATTCTTTTTTTAATTTGAAACTGGTGGGAGTGAGAATGTACATTGGAGTTACCATAAAAAGATATCGAGCAGTGAAAGAAGTTGGGCAGATTAAAATGAGTGTCAGGGTCATCACATACTACCAATTGATACAAGCTTGCCAGGTAAATTATCTTCCTATTTTCTTGTTGCAAATTACTTCTTGAGATCTTTGACTCTTTTTCTATTTCTTGTTTCCTTCCACATTGCTTGATCATTATGTGATGCTTCCGAACCCCTTATGATATATGGATGGAAGCTTTTATGGCTACGGTGGTTTCAATCTTTGTTTAGTTCTACATGATGAGGTTGAAGGCAGGGGAGCTATGCCCCACCTTAAATACTCCCCCTTCACACCCAATCTTGGGCCTTTATGTTCATTCATTACAAGCCTAATTTTTCCAAGAATGCTTCTGCATTTGAAGGGAGAGAGGGGGGGAGAGAGAGGGGGGGGGGGGGCACCTGGGTTTTACAAGAGGTATAGTCTGCCTCCGTTGGATCATGCATGTTAATGATTTTCATTTCATTTCTGATTTGTCATTTGTTACAACACATCGCTAATTTTGTGGAGAGAGAGAGATCTGGGTTGTACAAGAGTATAGTCTACCTCATTCATTGGATCCTGCATGTTAACGATTTTTCATTTCTGATGTGTTGTGTTATAACCACATGGCTAGTTTTGTGCAATGAAAGCATCAATGTCTCTATTAAATTGTAGACATATCATTGTGTGATGGTGAGTGGATGTTGATGTTGATGTAAATAATTGATGAAGGGGTCCAATAGGAAATAATTAATACAGGGGTCCAAGAGATACATTATTAGGTGACTTTACATGAATTTTCCAGCATGCATGTGAATTTGTTTGTCTGTAATTCATTAACAGTAATGCGAATACCATTAACAGTAATGCGAATACTCTAGCTCAAATGAAATTGTCAGCCCAAAAACGAAAGATCATGTGAAAGTTTCAAAATGCCATCTGCTTTCAAATGAAATAGATTGTGAATATTTTTTTTTTCATCTTAAAATCTTTGCACCTTTAACTCCATGGAGACTTCAAGCAGTCCAGAATAACTTTGGGTCATGGGACTGTCCATTTATCTGAGGTTGCATCATTTTATTATGGAATTGCTTCTGAAGGATCTCACAAAAGTAAAACTCACAAACTGATATTGCTTGATGTGGTACGTCAGATTGTTAGTTTTTTTTTTTATTGTAAAGTAGATTTGACATATTACATTAAGTTACATCAGTTTGTAAATTTATTTTGTGAGATTGCTTTGTGGATCTAGCACTTTACTTTTATTATACCATTGCTCAGTTTTAACTAATGAAATCCGGCTAAGTGTTTGATATCTATAGTTCTCTTTTCATGGACATTTTGGGGACACCTCCCTTCTGATTGTATGTCTTAAACACAATTATTACTTTACCAATAGTGCTGTTATTATAATAAATGTTATTATTATCATCATTATGTTTATTACAGGCTGAGTATTTCCGTCAGTTGCTTAAACCTGTTACGTAGTCTTCTATTTTCAAGTTCTGGGACACTGGGATTTGGATTGACTGCCTTTGATTGGATTCATACTAAAGAAGGCAGTGACAGAGACGAAACATTTGATGATGGCAACTGTTTGTTTGGAAAAACTGCCGGGAACGTCGACACTTTAATCAACTAGTTAGTATTGTCATCACCTTAGGAACCTTCATCCAATTGAGGTTTGTATAATTGCTAGTGTAGAAGTGGGAACTCCAACATTTCTTCAGACTTTTAATTACGTAGGAAATAGGAATATCGATGCAGGGTGACCAGCAATTTTTCCGTGAAAAGGCTCTACCAAATCAAGTGGGGAACAGTTATGTGCACACTCCAGTTGCACCTGCTTTTGGTGCACTGTTGAATTCGAGTGCTAGGTACTCGACACCTTTTCATGGTGTCGAATTTCAACCTTCTGAGGTTTGCCCCAAGAATTTTATTATCTTTGATCAAACAGATCACCGGAGCCAGATTATGTTCCATCCTTGGATTTCCAACAAATGTAGTGCTCCTGGCACCGGTGCAACCTGCATTGAAGTGAAAGAAGTTGATCGCATGGAAAGAGAAATATCATTGCCACTGAAAGAGGATTCAGATGATATTGATGCATTGTTGAGTTTAGAAGAGGATGGACAAGAATATGATGACGAAGAGGTTAGCACAGCCCGAACTAGTGGAGATCATAGAAGCTCGTCCCCAGATTCTTTCTCCAGCTATTGTTCAAAACCAAAGAAGAATAGATTTTCTTCTTCTATTCAGAAGTCCTCGAGCAGTAGTGACAGCTGCAACAATGACAGGAAACGGCAGAAAATGAAGAAGATGGTGAGGGCATTGAGAGGGATAGTACCTGGTGGCAATCAAATGAATACTGCTGCTGTGCTAGATGAAGCCGTTAGGTACCTCAAGTCTCTCAAGGTTGAAGTACAGAAGCTTGGAGTTGGGGATTCAAATGATGTCTAAAGTTTAAAGCCGTGGTAAGGATGACGGAACCCTCTCTTTCTTGTTCTCTCTCAATTGCAACAAGTTGGCATTAGGGGAATAATAATTGCCATTGTTAGAGACTCACTGTTGTGTAAGAAAACCAATTTATACTTGTATTAATGGAGTCTGCTCCACAAACAGTGACTTGCGTGTTTGAACTATTAGTTTCTATTCTGACCTCTGCTTTATAGTAATTGGATGGACAGCCACCACTTCGATCTATATGTTGCCATTGCTTTGGAGCTACGGTATAAATAAGTCAATCTTTATTAAATGCTTAAAACTTGAGAGATTTTGCTGAAACACTTACTTAAAATCAATAAATTGTGGGCGCTTATTTAAATAACTTATTAAACTAGAAATAATAAAACTGAGCATGACAGGAACAACATAAGCTTTTGCCTCGTTTCTTTGGGTTAAGTCATGTCCTGCAGTCTCATATTCAGAATGATCATCACCTACGATGGTAAAAACATATAAAAATTAGTCGAATACTTAATAAGCAACATATCATACAATAAATATAATAAACATAAGGTTTCTTGAAAAATATGCATATTCATAAATATATATGTAAATAACATGAACTTATCTTTCACTTATCATAAGCTGATATCCATTATTGACCCCCGTGAGTTAGGGTTAGCGAATTTAAGTAGATTTCTATTCTGCTCGTAGCCACAAGTTGTGGAATCCATACATAAGGAAGACACATTGGGTACACTACCAGTATGTATAACCTGGCAATGCAATATGCCTATAATATATGGTATCGTCTTCATATCATAAAATAGGTCATTACGTATCTTATCATTCATATTTCATCATAATCATACTTGCATATTTTTCATATTATTGATTTCAAATAAAATCACATTCTTTCATAAAATGTCACGATACATGTTTCCTCACATAAAATTATGATTTTTCATAAATCTTTAGATGCATAACTCTTTTCATAACATCATGAATTTTCATAAATATTTTAATGTATAATCTTCACATAAATCATGGATTTTCACAAAATATTTTGATACATAATTCTTTACGATTTTATCGTGACTTGGATGCAATAAAAGGGACTTTCAATGGAGGGCAAACATGGATAATACATTTTATAAAATGCATGTCGTTTACCGTACATACGTGTAAGAATATGATCATGTTATTACCTCACAACATTAATCTAATATTTTCGGCATGAAATCGATCACGTGAACTAGAATGAGAGAGAACGTGAGGGATGCTATCATGCTAGTGCACTAAAGGTACTCTGTGTGATTTTGGGTAAGCAGAAACTACACTGGGGCTTGAAGAGGAATAAGATACACGTAAAGTGTATGAGACTGAGCGTATATATAAGGAGTCAGTTTAAGAGTTTTAATGTGAAGATGATTTGTAGAATTGTAAGAGAGTTCTATTAGGGTATGAATCCTAGTAGAAGGTGGAGTGCATGGTTTAGAGTTTGAGAAGGCAGTCGGTTAAAGAGTTTTAACGTAAAGACGACTTGTAGAGTTGTATTCTTGTTGGAATAGGATGTCGACAAGTTTGACCAAGGTCATGATTATTCAAGAAGAGAGTTTGAATTTAAAACATGATCTAGTAGTTCATTCAATGTAGGATTAATAGTGACTGGGACTGCGTAGGAGATTTCAATCAGTAATGATTTTAAATTGAATTAAATTTCTAATGGCTGATCTTTATATTTTAAAATTAGTCTAACTCGTTCAATAAATAATAAATGAGATTTAACATAGTTATTGAGCCTAATTAAAACTCATAATTAATCTCAATAATTTATCGATCGTGGGCTTATTCAACATGACTCATTAAATATAATTTAGGTACAATACAAATTATCAATATTTCAATTTTAGAATTATTGATCCGGGTTGTTACAAGCTATCTATGTAGTCATTATTTATGTTAAGAATGAGTTCCTCATGAATACCTTTCTCTCAGTTGTATAGGATTTTATTTTTTAGTATGTACTGCATTTGGCCCCTGCAGACCCAGTAGGTAATGGTGTTAGTGGCACACTCTTGTAGGGGCTGTACAAAAATCAATGAGACTGGCTGTCGTCGACACGGACTAGTCGCCAGAGTTTGAAACTGGCAGAGAATCGGTCTGCCAGTGGTATAAAAATAAGGAAACCAATGCCGGCTAGTTCGGTTTCGATCTGAACGAAAACCATTGAATCGGCCGATTATATATTTATATATATATTTTTTATATTATACGTATATAAAACATAAGTGAAACGACGTTGTTTTAGTTGTTTTAGTTACGAGTTTTATAAAAAAAAAAATTAGATAAAACAATGTCGTTTTCTCCTGAGATTAATAACCCTCGTTTCTTCTTTTTCTCCCATCTTCTTCTTCTCTCTAGTTTTCTCCTTTGCAGGTTTGCTTCTTTCCACCGATGGCACAGTCCATTGCTCCCTTTCCTCCTTCACAAAGACGTTGACGACAGACCGACAAACCGTATCGATTCATGCCAAGGTCGAAGCTATTGATTTTCTCTTTTCCAATCGGTTTGACCAGTTCTAAACCTCTCCAAAACTCTTCGATGTAATATCGGTTTTGCACCGAAATCGTACCCCATCACTAGGGGTGTAACCGATCCAGTCCAGTTTTGGATAAAATCTAGGACCGAACCGGTTTTGTATTTTTCAAAACCGATTACGTACTGGTTACCCTCCTAAACTGGTACTTCCGGTTTCTGGTTCGGTCCGGTCCGGTTTTCCGGTTTTTTTAAAATGTAAGTTTCACAATTTTTCATTAAAAACTTGTTTATAAAAAAAAAAAAAATTGATTTAAAAAAAATTGTTTTATACTTTTATTAATATATTAGACTATATAATAGTATTAATATTAGACTATTAGTATAGTTATAAGTTATATATTAGTATTAGTTATAAACTTTTAGTGATTTAGTATTAACATTTTATGTAATAATTTATAAATTATAATAAGAAATTATTTCATATATGAATATATATAATTATATATTATATATAAAAATTTCACATAAAAATTTATAATTATACATTATATATAAAACTTATATATATTAATATTTTATATATAAAAAATATTTTATATAAAACTTATATATAAAAATATTATTTTTTAATTATTTTTAATCAACTGATCCGGTTCAGTCTAAAAAATTTCAGAACTGGAACTGGACCGGAATCGATCGATTTTTACATTTTAAAAATCGATTCTGGACCGGACCGATTCAAAACTTATAAAATCAATTCGATCCGATCCGATACAATTCGAATTGATTTTTTGATTTGAATTTACATCCCTACCCATCACATCGAATTTCAGCCCTACACTCTTGACTTTTTGTTTTGAGGGTCAGTTTGTCATCTTTGATGCTGGTTCGAAGTTGCATGTTTTTTTTTTTAATTTTTAATTTTAAGAAAAGTAGCAACTAATCACTTTATGTGAGCGTGACATCTCTGTCACTGTCTTCTTCACTTTATGAACGCATCTTGTATGCCTTTTTTTTGTTTTCTTTTTCTTTTTTAATTGGTTGTTGGACAAAAACACGAAAATGGTGGTGTCATTATTTTGGTACCTTCTGTCCCATCAATGTTTTCACCATCGGCGGACCCAACTTCATGCTTGGTTGCTTCTCCCAAAATTTCAAAAAAATGATTGAAGATTTATTTTTTGGTTTTTTTGGTAAGTTACATTCTATGAAAATTAGAATTTTTTACCTTAAAAAAAGTTGTTTTATGGTTTTGCCCTTAATATTTCAAATTTTGTTGCACCTTCGTTCTTTAGTATTTCTTAGCCCAAAGGCCCTGTTGAATAAATTCGATGTTAGCTCTTATAATATATCTAATTTAGCTAATATGGAAAATTGTAGCATCGGACTAGGGATTTTCTCATTGAATTATTGGTGTACTTAACGGAAAACTTTTTGCTGATTAGTCGAGACGTTGTTTCGGGACATTATGGTTGTGTTTGGATGTTGAAATGATTTGAGTTAAGTTGAGTTGAGATGATAAAATATTGTTAGAATATTATTTTTTAATATTATTATTATTTTAAGATTTAAAAAAGTTGAATTGTTTATTATATTTTGTGTTAGAATTGAAAAAAATTGTAATGATGAGTTGAGATGAGTTGAGAGTATTTAACTAACCAAACGAAGCCATATGTGTCAATAAAAAAAATATAAAAAAATGTGAAAAAATTAGATTAAAATTAATATTTTTAAGATACGGACTAATGATTGAAATCTTATCAATTTTCAAATTCAAACTGAGGGAGAGACAGCCCATATAGGCAAAATATTAGATGATGTAAAACTTTATATGCACTTGGACAATCGTGGCTTTACTATCCTTGTCAACAAACACCAACATCCTCCATCGAATAATTTCTCAAAGATTCAATTTTGAAATCATCAAAAGGACTTTACCCGAAATGAAATCATTAAAGGGGAAGAGTTGCAGGATTATGATCCCCACCCTATTGATAAAAAAAAGTTTGATACATCTCCTTCGATGTTCTTTTCTTTTTAGTTTTGTT
This sequence comes from Juglans regia, assembly GCF_001411555.2. Taxonomy (NCBI): domain Eukaryota; kingdom Viridiplantae; phylum Streptophyta; class Magnoliopsida; order Fagales; family Juglandaceae; genus Juglans; species Juglans regia. The sequence continues at coordinate 23,627,252 of NC_049904.1, forward strand.
TTGATTTGTTTTTTCAAGGTGTTGGTGGTGGGTTTGCTGATCATAACAGTTTCAAGTTTTAACTTATAGTAATCATTTTGGCAGATAAACCATTGGTGTTAAGTCTATTTTAAACATAAAGCATGAATTAATAAGAATGGCCATACTCATTGCAACATATTGAAATGCAGTTATCATTTGTCCCTTGCCTCTGCAAATCATTATGGTTTTGAGTTTTGGGTGGAGGCGAATTGTCAGCTCTCTATTGCTGTCTTTGGATTTACTGCTTTTTTTTAGGATAAAAGATTGGCAGATTTTAAGACAAAAGATTGACAGATTTGGTAGTTGGCCAACAGCACAAGGGGTCTGAGATGGACAAAATAATGTGACAGGATGGATCAGTTTTAAAAATTGAACAATGCCAGGGATTTTTTTAGTTTTTTTTTTTTTTTTTTTTTTAACTTAGTGATTAAGAAAATATTGTTTAATAATATTGTGATTTTATTATTTTTAAAAAAAATATTTAAAAGTGATAAAAAATGATGTAAAAAAAAAACTAAACAAAAAGGGAGAGCAAGATGTCCCACAGGATCCCTATCATTTTCCATAAAAATTTTAATAACATAAAGGGTTAATAATCCTTAAAAAAAATGTCAAATGACTCATTTGTTTTCACATATGAGATAAGATAAATTAAAGTCAAAGTTAAAAATTGAATAAAATATTATTAGAATATATTTTTTTAATATTATTTTTATTTTAAGATTTGAAAAAATTAAATTATTTATTTTATTTTGTCCAGCCAACTATAAGCATCTTGAATCTCAAGCTTGGCCCATTACGCTATCCATGAGAAATATGGGCCAAGTCATCCGGTCCGGCCTACACAATGAATTATGATAACAAAAATTCTATATGCAGTGACTTTTACATACTCTTTATACATTCTACTAATATGTAATTAATGAGATGAAAGCGATTGCGAAAACAACCAGGGCATTTGAGATTCTTCTCCGGAAAAAGTTCCCGACCATAGACCTTCAATCTCCATCCTTCATTGGAAAATTTTAGATGATCATGATAAAATATTTTTAAGTGATCGTGATCCTCATTTACCTTACCATCAAATCAAACCAAAGGCGCACAAATCAACTTTGTAAAATCAAGAGCCATTTGACAAAATATAAGGGGGAAAAAAGCAGAGGCAATTGCTGCCCATAATCAGCCTTCCAAAATTTTTTACAACTGGAGAAAGAGAATCATCCCTCACTCGGCATTCTGTCACCATATACATACATGCCAAGAATGTCAAAAGCGTGGTAAACTGGCAAGCAGCCACCTTAGGATTGTCCTCCGATTGCCAATATGTAACGCCGCAGTCTATGTTAATCCCATCTCAATGCCAAACCAGTTTCCATTCATCAGAAATTCCAGCCTTCTTCCTGAAGCTGGCCGGAGAAGAGCAGTCATTATTTGCATTCAGAAAGACAACTATATAGGACTCCCTCTTGATGTCTGCACAGACCAAGTTTAAAGATAAGATGCGAAAACGTGTTTCAAGTTAATGAAAACAGCCAAGTCATCCATGGAAGAGAGCTCCTAATAGGCATCAAAGCGTACGAGATACGTACTGGACTGATGCAAAAGCATACAAAAGAAATACAAATATACTACAGAAAAAAAAGGACACGACTCTTTTCCATGAGAGAAATGTCATACTAAATTCTTCCATCAACTATCTAGTATTTTCTTGAAGAAATTATAATTGCAGTCGTGAGTGTGCAAGCGCCACGAGCGCCGCTCAATTACTTTGAAAAAAATGAATAAATACTAGATCCACATTAAAAATAATTAATTTTTTAATAGTAGACCCCACTCTTTTTCAAAGCGACTGGATGGCATTTGCGCATTCCACGATTGCATATAGCATTACTCATCTTCTTGATCTCAGAACTCTTTTCAGAGAATCTTCCACGTCATACTAAATTCTTCCATCATTAGACGTGTCAATATCAGATAATTAGTAGGTCCTAGATAGTCCGATCTCTTAATTCTCATCCCTGTTTAAATTATTAAGAAACACATAAAAGTTTCCTCCAATATTCCTATCTTACCGTCAGAAAAGCCAATCACACTTTATTTGGTTGCTTCTTTTGCCTCCACTTTATCATAAAAAGCTACATTTATCCTTTCTCCTTTCGACCTAAATTCACCTTATAATCCTGAAAAGTATGGTTGGCTTTCTTGAGTCTGTTTTGTTTTTTTTAAACTAATCCACTCCTCTGATCAAGATGCTATTTCATGTCACCATTGTTCCCTCTTCTAACTCAATAGTCAATATGTTCAATCTACAATATCTCTCCAGCAGAAAATATTATCTCTTGTTTTGAGTTCCACCATCATATACTGGTACCATTCTGCGAAATTCAAGTCATCATCAGGTAATACTAGCTAATTGGAAATCTTAAATAAATCATCATTAAACTTGTATTTGTGACTGCTGCAAATGTGATTTACTATCTCATCATTTTGAAATCCAAAATGATCCTTAACTGTTTATTTTAATAAAGTGTCCGGCAAGAGAATTATTTTGATGATGTGAAACCTCACCACCAGGGCCCTTTGGACCCACCCCTTGGAAGTAAACCCTGGATATACCATCCAACTAGTAAGTAAATTTTCTAGATCGGCAAACATTAATGCTAAAAAACCTGGTTTCTGCCATTTTAATGCTGTGTCATTTCCATCATTGAATAATAAAATTGAAAAGCACCTCCAAATCAAATAGACAAGGTTGAGAGTTCCAAATTAATAAGATAAAAACCTAGGTTCATGCATTCATGAATGAACCAGCAAAGAGGATGTCCAAACCTGATTCTGCATTGCAGCTGTCCAGCGCTGAGGATTTTGACCTACAGCTGAACTATCAGCGACGAAAGTTATCGTGCTTGCTTCTCGTGGTTTAGCTGAGACTGATGTGGGTAGTTCTCTCATGGTCCATAATATAAAGGCTGAGGGCATTGATGAACCTGCAACAACATGATCTTTGTAAGTGTTCATTATATCTTCATTAAGGTAGTACTGATTGATCCCTCATAAACAGGATCAATTTCACACTACGCCCTGCTTAAATGTTGTCGAGCATTACTTATAAAAAAAAATATTTTTGAACATAACTTCTATAAACTCTGACAATTGTAAACTAGACATGCCATAATGGTAACCTCAATAAAAGTTATCAATCATGAAGGAAAAGCAACTTTCACTCTACTTATTTAAAGGTGGGTGGTGTTGGAGCGACAACTGGCATGTAATCGGATAATATTAAAAAACACAAACACGTTTCATAACAGAATTATAGAAGGGCTGTCTTATTTTTTTTGCCTACCAAATCATAAGATGCGAGCTTTTTGAGATTACAACAATGGTGTGAGGTCCTTGAAAAAAAATTAAACTAAAATAATACAAAGATGTGATAAATTACACAAAAAAGAAAAAAGGGAAAAAAAAAAAACAATGGTGTGAGGTGCTCTTTGAATCTGCAAGTAACCCAAATTTTCTTCAACTGTCATGAAACTTCCAAGTTCCAATGTCTAGTCTTATGCAGAGTTGCCATGGTCTTCTTTTCTTACAAGTAAGAAAATTTTATTGAGGCAAGTAAATAGGCATAGCCCAAATACACGGGAAGTATACAAATGCGCAAACCTAGTTACAAGTTAGGAACTAGAAAAAGAAACAAGGAAACCAGGAACTGGAAAAGAAACAAGGAAATCATGAACAGTAGTTCCATTGAATACAATGGCCGAAGCCCAAAGAAATAAGGTGTTAAAAAAGAAACATCTGAGTTTGTCCATCGAGCGTTCTTTATATTCAAAGCACCGGCCATTCCTTTCGAAACAAATACACCACATAAGACATAAAGAGATCAAGTTCCAAACAGCAGCAATTTGAGAGTTACCCTCAAGACTTTCCAACAGGAAAAAATATCCACCACCCTCCTAGGCATCACCCATGCCACTCCAATCCTATTAAAGACCTCATACCATAACATCCTTGCCATCTCACGATGAAGTAACAAATGATCCACCGATTCGCCACATTTTTTATACATGTAGCACCAATCCATAACAATTAATCCCCGCGTCCTACGATTGTCCAAGGTCAGAATTTTCCCAAGGGAAGCAGTCAAACCAAAGAAAGCAACCTTGGATGGCACTTTACTCCTCCATGTACACTTCCAAGCAAAAGAGTGTACCACATTCTAACCAGACAACACCTTGTACATAGAGTGAAGTGTGAACTACTTATTTCCGCTATAAATCCAAACCATCTTGTCCGTCTCAGCCCTGCTAATACTTGTATCATAGAGCAAACTAAACAGATCAGAAATTGCATCCGTTTCCCAATCATTGCTGCACTTGTAAAATGTACATTCCATTGAGGGGAACCACTCAAGTTGTAACACCCCAACCCAATATGGTAAGGAATGGGTTATGGATAACTTTATTGGGCCTAAATTAGGTTTAATGGGCCATATTAGATAAGCCAACAAACGATTATAATTGAGGTTGGCTAGAGATTTTTTAATTAGGCTCATAGGCCCAAAAGTTTATTCTAAGGCCCATTAAGGTTTAGTGGATGATTTTGGGATGGTATTAAGGGGCCAACATTTTTAGAAGCCCAATTGAGTTTTATTGGATAATTTTGAATAGGCCACGGGCCCAAAATTTATTATAGTGGACTATGGAATTTTATCGGGCCTAATAATTGGATTTAAAGCCCTTTTAATAGTTATGGAGCAAGCAGGCCCATATTTATTGAGTACTAGCTAAAAAATTTATTTAAAAGCCCAAAGGTATTTATTGGACGAATTGGGCTCATTTTGGAATTTAAGATCAACTCATTAGGGTTGTTAACGACTTAGCCAATGAAATTATAGGCAAGCCCTGGAATTTAGTTGAACCCATTAAATGGGCCAACCCATTTGCTAGAGCCCAAATAGGGACCCAAGAGAAAATCCTAAAAACCTATGGGTCAGCCCAACCCAAATCCCATGAGACCTGCATATATAACCCATGTTACCGAGTACACCTTCATCTTCAACCAAGGCCTGGGGCTGCCACTCGATGTATTTCCCTCATGTCTCTTAGTTTTTCCCACCGCCGTGCACCACCAGAGAAGGTTAAGGAAGCCCCATCCTAATGATATAACAAGTTCCCTAAAAGGGCTTTATTGAAGGTCCTCAACTTCCGAACCCCCAACTCTCCACACTACAGTTGGGAACAAATCTTATCCCAACTAACCAGGTGAAACTTGGCTTCCTTCCTGATACCTCCCCACAAGAAATCACAAAACATCTTTTCAATCCAATTAGCCATGCCAACTGGTAGAGGAACTAATGAGAGAAAATATGGAGGAAGATTAGAAATAGTGCTTTTGATTAAGGTGATTCTTCCCCCTTTTGACAGGCGCAACCTCTTCCATCCCGCTAGCCTTCTCTCTATCTTCTCAATCACCCCATCCCAAACTGGTCTTGCCCTAAAATTTACAACAGCTTTGTTGATGCCCTATTCCTCTGAATTATAACATATTCACTTCAAACCTTCCTAAGTAACCACTCTCCACCTTACCTCCTAGGCAGACAAGTAAAGATTCACATTTTTTCCATAAGAAGTCCCAAATAACTGCCTCCAATCCATCTCCATCCAAATTATTTTTTTCCTCACTTGAAATGATAGAAACAATTAATCTGTTTTACAACCAAAATATGTAACTCTCCAAGGTAGGTTTTGCTCATTCACGCTCACAGTCTGCACCTTCAAAAAACTTCATCTTTCTCTTGAAGAACTCTAGTCACCCTTACGAACAGGTTTGTTCGAATCATGATTTTATTAAGGGGCATATTGTCAACTTTTATGAAGATCTCCTTAAGGAAAAATTTACTTGGAGACCCAAACTTGATAGCTTGTCCTTCGACATTATCGATCAATCAAGAGCTATTTGTTTGGAGAGACCTTTTGTGGAGAATGAAGTTTTTCAGGTGATTCTTGGGATGGCTAAGGATAAAGCTCATGATTGTTGGGATGTGGTTGGTGAGGATATTATGAAGGTCTTTTACGAATTTCATTCTTTTGGAAAATCAAGAGTCTTAATGCAACTTTTATTGCCCTTATTCCTAAGAAAGTGTTGGTAGTGGAGGTGAAGGATTTTTTACCCATCAACCTTGTTAATAGGGTGTATAAGATACTTGGCAAGGTACTTGCTAACGGAATGACTGCTATTATGGGTAGCATTATTTCAAAACCTCATAATGCTTTTGTGAAGGGAAGACAACTCTTGGATTCGGTTCTAATTGCCAATGAAGGTTTGGATAGTAGAATTAAGGCAGGAACACCAAGGATCCTTTGCAAATTAGACATGGAGAAGGCATATGATCATGTCAACTGAAACTTTTTGTGTTATTTGGGAGATGTGGCTTTGGAGAAAGATGGATTCGACATTGTATCTCTACTATTCGTTTTTCAGTTTTGGTGAATGGTGCACCGGAGGAGTTTTTTCACAGCTCTAGGGGATTAAGATAAGGGAACTCTCTTTCCCCTTTCTTGTTTGTCATTGTGATGGATGCACTTAGTCGCATGTTGAGTGCTGTTGTTGATGGAGGCCTTCTCGCTGGTTTTGCAGTGGGAGGTGTTAATATTTCTCATCTTCTTTTTGCTGATGATACTTTACTTTTTTGTGAGCCGGACCGTGGTCATATTCAATATTTGAGGGCTCTTTTGCTTTGTTTTAAAGCTGTTTCAGGCTTGAAGGCAAATCTTTCAAAGTCTGAAATGGTTAATGTGGGTACAGGTTTAATGTTCTGGGATTGGCAGACATCCTGGGCTGTAAGGTATCATCACTACCTATGAAATATCTTGGTCTTCCACTGGGGGCTGCTTTCAAGGCGAACTCTATATGGGAAGGTGTGTTAGAAAAGATTGATAGAAGGTTGTCTGTCAAGATAGAAAAGAATTTATTTGCAAAGGGGGGTAGATTAACTCTTATCAAAAGCACTTTATCCAACCTCCCTACATATTTTGTCTTTATTTCCATTACCTGCAGGTGTGGCAGCACGTATTGAGAAAACTTTTCGGAGTTTCCTTTGGGGAGGTATTGGGGAGGAAGCCAAATTTCATCTTGTTGGGTGGGGAAAAATATGCTCTTTTGTACATTGTGGTGGTTTGGGAAATGGTTGAGGACCTTCAATAAAGCACTTTTGGGGAAATGATCATAGTGTTTACTTTTCGCACAATGTTTGGTGGGGTGCAAGGGCTCTTAAGTATGTGTTTCCATCTCTCTACCAGATTTCTAGTGATAAAGAGGCTATGGTGGCTGATTTGTTGGTGTGTTCTAATCGTTCTTTCCATTGGAATATCAATTTTTTTAGAGCAGCTCATGAATGGGGGAAGTTTGCTGATTTTTTTAATTCCTTGTATGCTATGTCATTTGGTAGTGTGACGGAGGATAGGATGATTTGGATTCCTAGTGGGAGTAATAGGTTCTCGGTGCGATCCTATTACAAGGCTCTCTCAGGATTCTCTAATGATCATTGTTCCCTTGGAAGGCTATTTGGAAGTGTAAAAAATCCCTCCAAAGATTGCTTTCTTTGTATGGAGTCTATGGACTGCTTCTCTTGGGAGATTGCTCACTACTGATAATTTGAGGAAATGTGGTCTCATCATTATGGATTAATGTTTCTTGAGTAAGGAAAATGGGGGAATCTGTAGATCATCTTTTGTTACATCATGAGGTGGCTCGGTTCTTGTGGAATGATATCTTTAACCGGACTGGTGTGGCTTGGGTTATGCCTGGAAGAGTTAAGAATATTCTTAGGTGCTGGAAAGAAATTAGGGGAAATGCTCACGTTGTTGCTGTGTGGAAAATGATTCCCCTCTGCATTATGTGGTGTTTGTGGATGGAGAGAAATAAGAGGTGTTTTGAAGATCGGGAACGTTCCTTGGATGAACTGAAGAGATTCTTTTATAGTACTTTATTTTCTTGGGCTTTGGTCATTAGTTGTAATGAGGACAGTTTTCATGATCTGTTTGTATCCCTCAATAGTGCTTAATGGTACTTAGGCATTTTCTGTGTATACTTCCTATGTACTTGGGCTATGCCTATTTCTATCAATAATTTTTTTTTTAAATTTTAATTTTAAAATTTTACTTATAAAAAAAAAAAAAAAAAACTATAGTCACCCTTTCTTGGACAGAAAAACAGTCTAAAAACACCATCACATACATTATAGTTAGGTCTTTTTTATATCATATCAAGTACAATCAAATCTAAAAATTGATAAGTTGACTAATACGCCCATAATCATCCCTCAGCAGATATAAGAACACCTACGCAGATCTGCCAACAAATTAAATTTCAGAAAACACTCAATTGCCATATGGAGTAATAGTTAAGCATGGGAAAAGCGTAGTGAAAAACCATTTGATTAGCCAGAATAATTGCAGGTAGAATAATTAAGGGAGTCCCAGCAGGAAAAGAAATAAAGGAAGAAGCAGGATAAGATATGAAGAGATGGGCGGATTAGCAAAAATGTGAACAGAAGAAATAGTTGTAAAGTGAAAAATGCCCCCTCATCATTTGCAGCCAATCTGAGAAACTGACATGGAAAATAGTAACCACATACCTATAAAATAATACACAAGCAGTAAAAGGGATGCACAAATGACATTTGAGCGATGTTGAGGCCAGTGATATAACATCTGCAAGCATATTGAAATAATGAATTAAGAAAAAGCTATAATGTTGAGTTGGCAATTATTTAATACATAGATAATTTATGACCAACATTCAAGTCCATACCGGAATATCAGTCAAAAGAGCTACAAAAGAACTTGAAGTGAAACAGAGCACAGAGACAACAGCTAAACCTGCAAACTGCCAGGAGAAGAAACTAGATAAATAAAATAAAAAGGCAAATGAGCATACATATATAATACCGGGTAATTTTATAAGGGAGCCAACATATGAATTATATCCAATACGGGGTATGTCACGGCACAAAATTAGTAACAAAGAAGATAATAGATAACAATGGATTTGATACCTTCCACTTTTCAGATGAAGCTTGCTCGGATCTAACTTTGCTCATTTTTAAGCATAATAGAAGTCCTGAATGGAACTCATAGCACAAAACTTAACATTAGCAACAATGGAGGAAAAATAATAAGAATATAAAAAGAGATGACATTAAAAAGAGTTTTTCACTTTAACAGAACCTTTATCATCAAGATGTATAGCCGTATTGTCACTTATAACTAAGTCATGAACAACTAATCCACTAAATTCTTACATACTGCAAACTAGTTCTTTTATGTACACTGAAGTGAAAAATCATGGTTTATTTTATCTTGTTATAATCCAGTCAATTTATAAATTGCCATAATGATCTGAATTTATAGCGACAGACATCCTTTGGGATGATCTTTAGAGAAAGGGAAAAAATTACTATTTTGCATTTACCACTAATCCATCCACAATATATCATTTCAACCATTTGAATTGACCAAACTCCTCTGCTGAAAATATTCTCTCATAAAAAGCAATATCCTTCATGATTGATGACTGCATCATACCCCCAGGAAAAGTGGAAAATTAATGTTATAAAAGTAGTCTATAAGCATTATGCGGTCGCACTTATATTTTCATTACTAAGATCCTATTAGAAAACCAAAGAGCGTAACCCAAGTAGATGGGACTTATACAAGATAAATGAAGGGGAAAAGCGAAGAAATAAAATTACCTACTAAAAGAATTATGAAATATAAAAAGTATCCCATCATCGATCTGATGCCATTCTACTAACAGGATGGGAGCACTAAGGCATTACATCAAAGAAAGCAACAGGTAATATGTCAGATAAAGATATTGCAAGAGAAGCTGATTAATGAAATGTAATTGCTCACCATAATATGCCAATGCCCCTCCTAATAAAAGTATTGCTATGGCGAAGAAGTCTACATACACCTGCATGATGAGTAGAATCATTGCACCATGGCTTCACTAATTGTTACTTATAAGCAAAAGCCAGAATGCTTCAATACCATTTTGGAACACTTATGATATGCTTTTTACTATAACAAAATAATTCCATTGATATTTTTAAGTAATTAATAACACTAACGATATATGATTAAGATATAATATGGAACAACTATGGCTGCTCAACCATTTCCTTGAAGCACCAAAAACTAGTAAAGGGGAATCTATTGTTTTATTACCAGACAATTGTGCTTAACATTTTTTTAATCAATAAGCAAGTTTTATTGATAGAAATAGGCATAGCCCAAGAACACAGGACAATAGTGATTTACTATAGTTGAGAACATGTCTTTAATATAAAAAGTTACCTGATGTATTTTAACAGACAAGTTATTCAATATTCTAATAGCTATATCTTCAAAAAGTTAGTTATCCTTTAATAAACAAAGTGTGAGATTAGCCTTCCACTGTGCCCTACTTCAATATCTCCTCTTCACAAATTCCGATCACTCTAAAGCAATCAACAAAAGACTGTAACCCCAACTAATTTACTGCATATATACACAGGAGCTATGAGACCCAACTAGGTCACTAGAAATCTTTCCAGCAGCCTAGAAGAAACAAAATTTATATCTATGCAGAATATTGGATTTCAATTTAATATATAAAGCAATAAGATGCTTTGAAACGTGTTGCGATGGCAATGATAACAGAAATTCAATGTTCAATGGGAACTCTTTAAAAAAACATTAGAAAGCAATCTATAACGACATCATAGCGGAAAAGCAGAACTTTAATTACTGTGTCCATACCCGAGCCACAACTGCAGAGTCGATAGAATTTTTTCCCATCCCAATCCAGATTATCAGAGCACAAGCCATCATTACAACAAAAACTAGCACAATAACCTGGTAAATAAGGAGTTAATGACAGATTCAAATAAAGTCCTTCTTTCCAATGAGTACATAAGAATAAAATAGGGACAATACAGCAATAGTCTATCTTAAGAAGCATATGCAGATACTAAACAAGAGATTTTTCACTATTTGGCATACCGCTATCACAATCTTTTGGTGGCTTCCAACGTGGAGACAGCGAAGGGGAAAACACTTTCTATGACCATCCATTCGTGATGGGCTTGATTTGTTTAAGTTCTTATCCAATAAAGCCTCCTGAGAACTACTTTCTTCATATTCCTCGTCCTCATCATTTGCCTGATGGCAAAGGTCAACCCTATAAAAAAAATCCGCCGAAGAAACATAGAATATTGCTCATCGGAAGCACTAGTCTGAAAGAAAATTTTACATCTATCAAATGTAATGATAATGTTCGGATATAGCTAATTGAATAAAATACACCCACTAAAAAACAACTGCACTTCTGGATCTCTGTTTAAATTTACTCATTGAAAATACAGTCGATGGAAATTTTAAACTGACATCATTACCAAACTTGATCCAGAACAGCTTTACCCAAACGCCAGTCCATTACATATTTAAGGACAGACTTCGAGAGTTCTAAAATTAATCAAATAGCATATGATAGTGTAGAAAATAGATATCACTTGCTTATCAAAGCTATTTGGGATAGATAAACAACTACATAATTATTTAGCATTACTCTCATAGCATTTTAAGCAGAACTTTGTGCATTGTATAGAAAATGCAAATTAAGAAGTTTGAAAATAAACAGAACATTTGTGCAGAGGGCTCCAACCAGCAGAACCTCAACCACAATGTGAAGAAATTAAGAAAATGACTGCCCTGTAAAAGAGTTTTTCATTTCAGTATCCATTAAATATTAATACATCTGATAACCAACATTTAGGGATTCTGGCCACAGTATTAGACAATGTTTCCTCCCACAAACTTGCCTTTGAACGGTCCTTTTAAACTCTATGCCATTTTTTTATAGGTAGTCAAGAAGTTTTATTCATAATATAATAGGCATAGCCTAAGCACACAGGACGTATACATGAGTAATACATAACTAGGGTTTACGACCGAAACAAGAAATTCATGGACATTTAGACCATCAAAATCTATGCCAGTTTTTTTTACAAGTAAACTTGATGATAAAAAGTTTTGCCTGATTAAATAGGGTGTATACATGAGAAACACACATAAAGACAAAGAAATGGGTAAGGAAATCCTGAGAAAAAATTAGAGATAAAAAACCAAATGAGCAATCATCCAATGATACAAGGTTTTGAAAAAAAAAAATCCTTAAGGGCAGCCACCGTCTTCTCCTTATCCTCATGCTCAGTCAATTCTTCTTATAAGAGCTACCTCCCTTTCCTATGTGCCAAAAGATCCACCACACTACTAAGCATGATCCAATCTAAATTGAACAGACCAAGAATATCATTCCAAATAGCACTTGACAATGCAATAAGAAATGATCTATAGTTTCCCCACTCCTACCCATGCATCACCAAACCATCACAATAATTTCCTCTTCCTTTTTTGATAAGTATGTTCCTCTTTCTTAAATTATTCGTAATGACGTTCTTCCTAAAGCAGCTGTCCAAACCAAGAAAGCTATTCTTACATGTGCCTTATTCCACCATAAATGGATTCAAGGGGATTAGTAGCCCAGAGTTGCCACCCAAAATTTGAGCAACAAAATGCAACTGAAGTTGCCGATCCCCCTTCCTTTATGGAATCCTTTGGGACGAAAGGTTGTATTTTCTACATTCACATGATTGGCTATTGCATTCATGATTAAGAGAAATTAAACTAGGTGTTCCCCTTTGTATACCTCTAGTATACTGGGGTAGTGCCCCCAGTGCTTTTTCAATGAAGGTGGTATCCTTATAAAAAATAGTCATTTTTAACAAGAATTGCTCTTTCTGCAGGTGTGAGTAATCTTCCAACCCAAAAGAAAGACTAGGTCATATTATTCCTACATGTTAGTACTGTTCCCTTGAAAACTTTCAGGGGTGTATCTACGTATTTTGCTTGTGCTTAATGTTTATAGATTCTACAAGAAATCATATAAGAAACTACCATAATTGTGAGTTTATTGGATTGTGATTGTTTCCTCGACAATGTTGGGTTAGAATCCCCTTATACTCTTCACCAGGGATTCCACTATTATTAATGAAAAAAGATTCGAAGGAAAAGTAATGAAATCCATGCTAACATTCAAATAGAAGCACAGCAGATGAAATTGGAATAATATCACAGTGAAACAAAGAAACATACCAGAATGATAAAAGAAGAAGAAACACCGCAAAAAACAGGATTCTTGGCAAAGCTGCAAAGAAAAATTCACAAAATTCAAATACGTTAACCGATTTCTTAAAATGGATATCTAGTATGTAATTAAGACTAAAGGCCTACCCATGAGGATAAAACCACAAGAGTTAGACCAACATGGCCAATCCTTACAAGCAGCGACAAGAGCTAATACAAAATAAACAAAGTAACCTGCAACAGTAAAAATTTGAAGCTTCAGTTTGAATCAAAGATTTGTATCAAAAACTAATGCGAAGAGGCTACACACTATTACCACAAGCTATTACCAAATAATACCAGGCATATCTTTGAAGCAACAGACAAAAATAACAGAAACAATAAGAAAATAAGCATGCATGAAAGACTTTCATCTCTTAGTTATGGTAAAGTAAACCAAAAGCTATACAAAATTATACAAGGATCTAAACTGAAACTGATAAGATACACGAAGAAACAAGCTGAATTTGAAATTCAACTGAATCAAATGTGGCTACGTCCATAGACAGGAGTTTCTTGATTAACATTATCTCTTATCACCCTCAAAAATCAAATATATAGATACACATGCATAGAGGTTTTATAGCACAGAGGTGCTCAAACTCACAAGGAGTGTTCTTGGCACTGGTAGAGTACCGACGGGGTGGGCACCGAAATTGTATCTTCATCCCTAAAGACATAGATGGAATGGGATGGCGGAAAGTGGCGGAAGCGTTGAGGGAGGTTGGTCGAGAAGGTTGTTTTGTTGGGCCAGCACCATCAGCGGCAACGGTAGAGTAGCTACAGCTTTCTTCGCAGTCGTACATGGAGGTTCTCCAACAACCGAGATGTTTGGACCTATCTCGTCAACATGCCAGGCAGGATGTTAGTTCTGCTGGAGCCGCAACGCTGCAGCCTGAAAGTGTCGCCATTTCTGCAGGAACCCAGGGACGTGAGAGTGGTGACAGGGGAGTTGTTGGCCTACAAAAGGAAATAATCCTTCGGGCAATGACTGAGATGCAGAACCAGTTGGGGGACTTGCAGCTTAATTTAATTGGCTGAAACGATGCGTTGAGGAGGGTAGGGGGTGGGCGTGGGCTTGGGTCTCGAAGCTGGGCTTTTTAAAGGAGAAGTGGCCTCTTCATCTAGAGGCAAACAAAACAACTACGGGGTCCCTAAGGGGACAAGCACAGGGTCACAACCCATTGGGCTTAATGGGCGGGCTAGTAAAGGCAAAGAGCCCATGGTTTCAATGGGTACCCATTGGGTTCAAGAAAATAGACCACAACGGGGTATGTTTGGAGGAAACGTAACCCACTTGCATCTGGCACCGTCGACTGTGGTAGGTGGCAGCCACCTGCGCCGGCAAAGGCTGCGGAACCACTGATGGGTCTACGTAGTCGGAGGTTGCACTCGCACAGCCATGTGTTGCCTCTAATGTGTTGGGTCCAACACAGAACAATTCGAGGGAGGAAGTCAGTGCTTCAACTGCAACAACAACTCCGTTTCAATTGTCGGAGGTCGTTTTTCCAATAGAGGGGGTTCCGACATGTGGTCAGCCATTGGCAGGGGAGATCCCACTGGAAACAGATGTGTTTGGCCCCCAAGTTAATCCAATGATGGGAGATCTCACGGTGAACCTAACGGACCATCCAAGAAGTTTAGCGACGGCGAAGGAGGACTCGGGAGAAGGCGATAAAGAGGTTGTGGGGTCGCGAGGGTCTAAAAAGGCCGAGATACCGATGGTGGGGTTGCAAAGGTCTAAGGAACCATCGACGGTGGCCCAAAAGGAGCTCTCTGTGGTTCCGATGGTAGATCCAATGATGGGTCTCAGTGTTTTCACACCAGCAGCAGTAGTATCTCAACCACAACAAACATAGACCGGGCCGATAGGTTGTGGGAAAGGGTCTCAGGGTACTTCCTCGTTGACAGTGGTAGAATCCCATGGATCGAGGGGTTGTGGGGAAGATGTGCAGGTGTTTTCTACTCCAACAAAAGTTTCTGGGCAGCGACAGGGGGCAATGAAGCCCCTTAACTTCTCATCTAGGCCTGAGGAACTGAACCAGTTGGTAATAAGGAGGCAGAGGTGGACCTCGTACCATTGAGAATAGAGAGTGCACCATCGTGAAGGATATCTAGAAGTATGTGGGGATTTCATGTGATAGATTCGAGGAGCAATTCATGGCACTACTTATTGCTATCGAAGAGGGTTAGGCTCAATCTCCTAGATCCGCCTTTATGAAAAACAGGGAACTGAAGTGTCTCAAGTGTTCAATTAACTATGAAGGAAGGGAGAGGAGTATTAACAAGAGTAGAATCAAGGGAAATGTTGTGTCGATCCATGAGGCCTAGAATTCTCTCTTGGAACATTCGGGATCTTAATGACCCCAATAAGCAACTACAGGTGAAGAATCTTTTACGACATTAGAAATTGGACATTGTGCGTTTGCAGGAAACCAAAATGGAGTTCATGGATCATAGCATCATCACTAGTATTTGCGGCTGTCCATTTGAGAGATGGGTGTGCTTGTCATCCAAGGGAGCATCCGGGGGTATCCTTGTCATGTGGGATTCGAGGGTGATTGAATCCATTGAGTGTTGGGAATTATACGGTGGCGTGTTCGTTTAAAAATGTAGGGGATGGTTTTTGTTGGGCCTTTGCTGGTGTATACGGGCCAAATGTGGACACACTTAGGAAGACGTTATGGGAGGAATTAGTAGGATTGGGCAACTGGTGGAATTTACCGTGGTGTATTATGGATGATTTCAACATTACTCAATTCCCTAGTGAAAGATCAAGAGAAGTCTAGTATAGTCCGGCAATGGATGAGTTTGCTGATTTTATGTTCAATATGGACTTCGTGGACTTACCACTCGTAGGTGGCGTGCATACTTGGTCTAAAAACTGGGCTTGGTCTTGCTTGGACAGATTTTTGGTGTCCCCTTCTTGGGAGGCACATTATTCTACCTTGCTTCAAAAGAGATTGGATATAGAGTATGCTTGGATCACTTCCCCATTGTACTGGATTGTGGAGGCATTCACAAAGGAAAAATATATTTTAGGTTCGAAAATATGTGGTTGAAAACTGAGGGTTTTGTGGAGAAGGTGAGGTCGTGGTGGTCCTCGTATTCCTTTGAGGGATCACCAAGCTTCATATTGGCGGGTAAGCTGAAAGCATTAAAGAGGGACTTGAAAAAGTGGAATATTGAAGTCTTTGGACACATTAATAATAAAAAAGTGTCCCTTATGGAGGCACTAAGTAGTTTGGAGGAAAGGGAGATGATCATCCCTTCATTTGAGGACTCTTGTTGGAAATCAGCCATCACTTCGGACTTGGAGAAGGAGCTTCTTATGGAGGAAAACTCTTGGAGACAAAAGTCATGAGCCCTATGGTTGAAGGAATGAGACAAATGTACTAAATTTTTTCATCGGGTGGCTAATTCTCATCGTAGAAATAACGCTATCGAGGTGATTCAAGTTGAGGCCAGGTTTACTCGGATCATGATGCTGTTAAGAACCAAATTGTCAAATTTTATACAGATCTTCTTGCTGAAACAGCCTCTTGGAGACCCAAACTTGATGGTATGCCTTTTGAGACTATTGAACAGCTAAGCTCTACATGGTTGGAGAGACCATGAGTCAGAGGAGGTTTTTCAGGTGATTGGTGGGATGGCCAAGGATAAAGCCCCGGGTCCGGATGGGTTTTCGATGGCTTTTTATCATGATTGCTAGGAGGTAGTGGGTGGAGATATTATGCTGGTTTTTCAAGAACTATACACCTTTGGGAAATTTGAAAAAAGCATTAATGTGTCTTTTTCCCTAAGAAAGTTGGTGTTGTGGATGTGAAAGACTTTCGGCCTATTAGTCCTATAAATGGAGTATATAAGATCATCTCAAAGGTGCTCGCTAATCGCATGAACACAGTTATGAGTAGCATTATTTCAAAATCTCAAAATGCTTTTGTGAAGGGGCGACAAATTCTGGATTCGGTATTGATAGCCAATGAATGCATGGATTGTAGAATCAAGGAGGGCATACATGGGCTTTTGTGCAAGTTAGACATGGAAAAGGCTTACGACCATGTTAATTGAGACTTTTTGCATTATTTACTTGGGAGGTACGGATTTGGGGATAGATGGATATCATGGATTAGGCATTATATATCTACAGTTTGCTTCTCAGTTTTGGTGAATGGTGCACCAGAATGATTCTTTAACAGCTCTAGGGGCTTACGGCAAGGGGATCCACTCTCCCCTTTACTATTTGTTGTCGTTATGGAAGCACTAAGTCGAATGTTGCGAGCGGCGATGAATGGAGGTTTTCTTGCTGGATTTTCAATGGGTGGGGTTTCTATCTCACCTTTTTCTTGCTGATGACACACTTTTGTTTTGCAAGCCGCACAGTGATAATTTGCAGTATTTTAGGGCTGTACTACTTTGTTTCGAATCGGTGTCAGGCTTGAAGGTAAATCTCTCAAAGTCTGAAATGGTTCCCGTGGGTAGTGCATATAAGATCCAAGACTTGGCGAATATCTTGGGTTGCAAGGTTGCTTCGCTGCCTTTGAAATATCTTGGCCTCCCGTTGGGGGCTGCTTTCAAGACAAAAACCATTTGGTATGGTGTGTTAGAGAGAATTGAAAGACGATTGGCTGGGTGCAAACGGATATGTTTGTCCAACGGTGGTCGTTTGACTCTTATCAAGAGTACTCTTTCTAACCTCCCTACATATTTCTTATCCCTTTTCCCATTACCTACAAGTGTGGCTTCTTGTATGGAGAAAATTTTTCTCAACTTTCTTTGGGGAGGCATGGGGGAAGAAATTAAGTTCCATCTTGCAGGTTGGGATAAAGTTTGCTTACCAATTCAATGTGGTGGGTTGGGGGTGCGCAATGTGAGGATGTGAGGGTCTTCAATAAAGCACTTTTGGGGAAATGGTTGTGGAGACACCATGAGGGGAGGGTTTATGGCGAGAAGTCATAGATGCTATGTATGGGAGTATGATAGGGGGATGGTGTTCTAAGGAAGTTAGAGGGACACATGGTGTGGGCTTGTGGAAAAATATTAGAGCGGGATGGGGTAGATTCTCCAAAAAAAAAAAAAGGAATAACAAAAACAATCAGAATTGAAGTTTTTGCTCCAAAATGCAATATCAGAAGCGTAAGCATATGTCAAACCTTTTGAAAAGAAGTGGTGAGTGCCGGGGCATAAGAAAGAAGAAAAAGAGTGATAATATATGAACAGAAAACAATGTAGGGGAAAAATCGATAATCTGCATGCCTGTGTACTTGAAAAGGTAAGAGATTAATATTAAACCACCTACTAAGGAGTTGCTTCACGAAGTCAAGATGAAACATATTTTCATGTTCAAGATACCATTGATAATATGCATATCAGTTATTTGGTACAAGCAATTAGAAATACTTTCTGCAAAATCAGTATGAAGAGGCCCAAGGCATGCATAATATCAATATTTCACAGATAGAAAACGGTATCCAAAGTCCTTAGAATAGCAAAAAGAAGAACAGTATTTATGGAGTTGAAACCTATATTTAACTAATAATTTCAACTTCCAGAGCCAGAAACAAGAAGCTGGCTCTCACCTAGATCAAGCAAATTTATGTAGGTACAGAAGAAGATTGCCCTTCATGTTACATTTATACAAGACCCAGTATACAAGTGGTGCCTCTGGATTGTTTTCTAAATGATTGCCAGCAGTACCCTAGCTAAACTGAAGATTAGAAAAATCAGGTCATGGACTAGCCAAATTATTTAAAAACCATTTTATCGGTATTATTTATTAAAAACCATAAAACTAAAAGAGAATTGCTCAGTTAATAATGGTAGCCTTTTTAAGACATTTGAGTGTGAAACTGACCTTAGGTTCAGCTATTAGGAAAACTAATGTTAAGCCAACTCCAAAATTAGTTGTAAACAAGTGATCTTACTGATTACTGGAGGAATTCAACGTATCTTTACCAGCCCAAACTTGTCAAGCATTATATATATTATGCAACAGATAAAAAGAAGTTGTGAGATTATTTCATGTACAAAGCGACAATTAAAAAAACTTTAAAAACAAACAAGAAAATGGCTTAGAATAAGATTGCAAAAGACTCATCTCATGCATCAAATACAAAGGCAATCATGCATTATATAATCACCAAAATGGCCACAGTAAAACATTGCAAACATAACAAGAATATAATACACAGAGAAAAAGGGGATGGAATGATAAAAATACAATTGCTTACCCATACTAGATGACCCAATCATTAGGTGACACACCTGCAGTTTGACATTCATAAGTATCAGTATATGCCAATTTACTTAAAATTGGAATTCAATATACAACTAGTTATATTTGCAGGTATACTTTTTTTTTTATAAGTATATATTTGCAGGTATACATATTTTTACATATACACATGTAAATACACATGCGCTTTTTTGAGTCAAAGTGTGAAGTAACAACCCTACGAATGCATCATAAACCAGTGATTACACTCGAAATAAAGCAGCGTTCGTTGACAGCACCATTTGAATTTACCTTTCCATCATTTCATCTTCTGCACATCTATGCATCCATCCAATGAGAGATTTATGCACAACCGAAATGGATCGGTGATTCAATTATTAACCTATATCTTTTAATAAAAAATCATGCATTTGACAACTTTATTTAGTCCCAACCTAATCAGCACATATAAACTTCCCAAAACTCTTCCAATTCAGACAGAAAAGTAATCGAATTACTGGACCAGAAGGATCAAGGCTGCAGTCCCCTAACCACCAGTTCAACCAATTGATCCACAAGAATAAAACTTAGTTAACAGACATTACACTTGAAAATCACTTGTGCATGGGCTCATATCCTGTAGGGCTCATTGGGTGGCAGCCCACACCTTAAGTGTGCCCTTAAGAATGAATCCCTGATGTGCATTTATCACAACTCCTAGATTAATCTACCTAGCCTATTAATTATTGATTTATAGATGTACACATGTATTAATACAGAAAATTGGAGGTATGTGGTCTGATCGTACGCAGCATATCACTCACTTTTTGGCGAGTCCAGACAACTTGTGAATTCCTTGAATGAATCCTCATTAGCTGGAGCACAATGAGGCAAAAAATAATAGTCAGAAAACCACATTACATGTGGGATTAACATAACATCTTCATACTTCTCACATAATATTTCAAAATATTCAAATTTAACTACAAATATCGCTCACTTTGTAGACATCAGCAGTGTACAGACCAATGAATTATGATGCATAAATTTTTTTGATAAAAAAAAAGATATATTACTCAAAGAATAGGCCTAGCCCAGTATTTACAATAGAGGACCCTGATTAAGAGGGGGCCAAAGAGACAAGAAAATCATGAAGGGCCATGCCATTAAAATCAACTGCAATAGCCCAAATACAAAGAGTGCTATAAAATGATGCTAACAGTTCCTCTAGCGATCTCTCCCTGTCTTCAAACGTCCGCGCATTTCGTTCCTGCCATAGACACCACATGATACACATTGGGATCATCTTCCAAACCCTATTAATCTGATGTATACCACCAATGTTTGGCCAGCTAGCCAGCACTGCCACCACTTTCTCCGGCATGATCCACGCCAAGTCTACCCTACTAAGTACCTCATACCATAAAGCCCGTGCAATCACACAATGCAACAGAAGATGGTCTACCGACTCACCCCCACCCCTGCACATACAACACCAATCTACTAAAATAACCCTCCACTTCCTCAAATTATCAATCGTGAGTATTTTACCCAGCGATGCTGTCCACACGAAGAAAATAGCTTTAGGGGGCGCCTTATTCCTCCAAAGCCTTCTCCACGGAAATTGAGTACTGGGCTCTTGGGAGAGAGCTTTATAAAAAGAACGAACCGAGAATGCGCCTTTTCCATCGGGTAGCCATCATAACCCATCTTCTTGTTGATTGCTTGGCTTCACAGAATACAGAAGCCTATAAAAATCTGCCAAGTTGTCCATCTCCCAATCCTGTAATGCCCTACTAAAGCTAATATTCCATTGAAATTGCCCACCCAACATCTCCATAACCTCCGCCACTAGAGCTTCTTTAACACTAGCAATTTGAAA
Organism: Juglans regia; assembly: GCF_001411555.2. Lineage (NCBI taxonomy): Eukaryota > Viridiplantae > Streptophyta > Magnoliopsida > Fagales > Juglandaceae > Juglans > Juglans regia. Next base: position 23,648,598 of record NC_049904.1, read on the forward strand.
TAAAGGAGGAAAACGATCTTGTAAAGCATTATCACCCAACATCTCCATCACCACACCATTATCACCACACTAGCAATGTGAAGAATCAAACAAGCAATCGGTGACATATGGGGGTAAACCTAAAACTAAAACTTCCAGCATTTTAAGATAGGCAACTGACATCATCATTGTACCTAAGCCTCACACCTAAGCTATAAATGATTATTTTTATAAGCAAGATAAAAAATTTATCGAGTCAAAAAAGGGACTCATCCCAGTATATAGAAGGTATACAAGAGATCTTCCTAACTAGGAAAAGGAAAAGTGTTAGCAAATCTTGAAAAGAAGAAACAGAAAAACTACACTGTATTGGACCACTGAATTTATTAAGGAAAGATGGCTTGAGCTCCATCACCTTCTTTTCACACACTTCAAAGCTCCATTCATTTCTTTCTAGCCAAATACCACACAATAAGCAAAAGGAAGATCATCCTCGACAATAAAGTACATTGATGGCTAGCAAATTGTTCTCTCCAACATGCCAGAAGATTTGACACTTGAGCAGGAAAAACCCAATCATTCCCAAATAGGCCAAAAGTCATATTTCATAAGACATCAGGGACTTCGCAATGCAATAGCAGGTGATCCCCAGAACTCCTCGTTCTTCTTGCACATACAGCACAGGTTAACCACAATGAATCAATGATACCCCCCTTACTCACATTTTCCTGAAGTCACAGTGCAAGTGAAGTTCACTCTAGGTGCCCTTATTCCTCCAAATAAGCTTTTAGGTCCCAAACACAGGCACACAACACATTGTGAAATGACATTACATTGAACACTGCTTTCCAGGATAGGCCCCAAACCATTTAATCATCACCGTTATATCCCACCCACTTCAAATACAACCAATCAAAGAACAACGAGAAGAGATCCACCTTCCAATCATTAACCTCTCTAACAAAATCAACACACCACCAAATGAGATTCAGATGATAGTTGGTAATTCTTGCCACATAAGCAATTACTGACGAAATCCCCAAAAGAGATTGGTCAAAGAGAGCTAGGTTTCTAACCCCTATTCCACCTGCTTTAACTTGGTCCAATTTACAAGATGAGGATTGGGCTCTCTCCCATTCCTCCCATGAGAAATCTCGCTGCAACTTCTCCAGTCAGTTGGCAACACCCATAAGTAGTGGGAAGAGAAACATATAATAGGTTGGTAAGTTGGATAGTGTGCACTTGATCAATATGTATCTACCAGCCTTAAAAAATACAATCACTTACATCCTGCCAATTAGCGCTCCAGCGGGAAGACCAAGGTAAGTCATGGATAAGGTAGAGATCCTACACCAAAAACTTCACCAAGCTAGCTACATTCTCAACCCTACCAATTGGAAACAATTCCGACTTAGCCATTTTAATCTTCGAACCGGAGACAACTTCAAAGCAAAGGGATAAGCAAAAAAAGTAACAGAGATGATCTCTGCTAGACTGACAGAATACCCAGGTATCGTCTACGAACAGTAAATAAGAGAGATTGAGCCTGATACCACTCCTGGCACCCATTAAGAATCCCCTCCATACCGTAATAGATATCATCCTGCTCAAGGAATCCATAATAATCACTAAAAGCAAAGGGGATATAGGGTCCCCTTGAAATAATCCTCACGTACTAGTCAAGAAACCCATGAGAGTGCCATTCACCAATACTGAAAAGCGCACAGAAGAGATGCAATCATACCATTTCCTCCCAACACTATAAACACATGATCATAGGCCTTTTCAATGTCCAATTTACGTACGAGTGAAGAAACCCCAATTCCTTTCACCACATACCATCCTTTAACACCATAAACCTTTCAAACCCACAATGCAAAACCAACACCATTAATCACAAATCCCACTCCTGAACACATTTCCAATCTACATTCTCATCTTACACAAGAAGCAAAGAACACACAAAGCAGTGAAAATCGTAAACGCAAGAACCAAACACAAAAACCCAAATAAATAAATATAAAAAAATATAACAAACCTGACAAAATGCAAGAACAGCAATAATGGCATCCACTAGAGCAAGAAACACATTCAAGCACACCAAGACCCGTGGAAAGCAAGACTCTTCTCTCAATTCAAACATCTCTCTTTCTATCTTGGTGACTTTCTCTGAATGGGAATGAAGGGAGCGTCTACTGGCAATGCTTTTCGATCTAAACGGTGAAGTGTACGGTCGGAAATCCAAGTTCTTTCCAAGGTAACTTTCATGGCAGACCAGTTCGGCTGATTTTTTTTGCTTCCGATTCTAGGATTTCCCAAAGTTCCAAAACACAAAATTAAGCAGAGAAGAAAATCTTGAAATTTGGATAAGTTTGGGGGTATAAAGGAACAGAAAATGTCAGAGGTCAGAGAAGTAATTTAGGGGGAATACGATTGGGGAAAAAAAAGATACGGTATATTGTCTAATACTGACACGCGGGTGGCCTTCCGTCGTGGAAAACTTGGGGAGATTCCTCGCTAACTCTCTTTTCGGACTTTATACTATAAAATACTTTCATTTTTATTTATTAAAAATTTTATTTATCATCCTCACAAATTACATATCACATATTTTTTTTATTTTTTTCTCTTAATAAATATATTATATATGAATAGTGAGAGCATTAGCAATGACCTAACTAAATGTCAATGCAAGTCTATAATTTGACTATATTTATCAAAAAATTTTCACATTAGATTAGCTAAAAATTTAAAATTTAACATTTGAGCTAAAATAAATCTGAGCTCTTCTCTAAACTTGGCGAATCACTGTTCACTCTTAAAATGTTTATTTTATTATTCCGTCTACCTCCCCTCTCTTTCCCTCATTCTTTCTCTTTCTTCGTTCGATTTTCCTCGTTTTCCTTTTCTTCATCCTGAAACGTCTGAAACTCAAGAGACAGAGACCTGCTACTACTTCAATCGTCCACGCCTTCTTCTCTCTGTCGATCGTCCACGCCCTCGTCTTCCAGCCCAAACGGTAATCTCTCTTTCCTGCTCCTCTCTCCCTCTTATCTGTGTAGGCTTTTCTCTCCCTCTTCTCTTTCTATTTTCTCCCATTTCCTTTTCACCGAATGATTAAATCACCATGCTTTTTACTTTGCAATGATCATTCATTTGTTGAACCCCCTTCCTTACCAGTGAATCGTCGTCCAGAAGGTTGCGCATTCCGTGCCAAATCCGTCACAAGAAAATCGTGATTTGGGTATTTTTTACAAACTGATTTGTGATTTTGAATTTGATGTGTGTTTTGCTTTACATGGATTTTGATGAACACTCTGTTTCGATGGCTTAGAACTTTTGATTTTGCCGTGTGTTTTGCGATTTGGGTATTGTTTGCATGAAGATTTTTTTATTCTAGTACTATCAGTTTCTTCTGATTTTGTTGTTTGTTTTGCTTTACATGGGTTTTGATGAACGTAATTTTCATTCTCAGGTGGCTTTCTCAGATCCCCTTCTTAAAGTTCCTAATCTCTGTGACCTGCTTTTGTTTATTCAATTATTGGGTTGAAGAATTTTTCATGTTAGAAAATCTAATTGTTTTATGTACTGTACTGTGCTTATATTGATTGGATAGAATGGCAAAAACAAATCATGTGGGTTGGCCCTCATTAGTTGGGGAGGATCTAGAGCCAATCCCAATTTAAATTAATCAAGGATATGCATAGCTTCATAATGCTTTCGTTGTAACCATCTTATGAATATTCAAACTACAAAATGCATACCTTTGCAAGTCAAATATGAGGTTTCTGGCAAGAGCCATTGAATATTAAATTTGTATTTGGGTTTCATCCATTTATTTTGTCCTCGGTTCTCTGTTATGAATTTACTTTAGAAAGAAAAATGTCGGGGGGTGGGGGGGAAAAGGCAGTGAAAATGGTAGGCTTTTCTAATCAATTCAGCCAAACTGCTCCAAAGGTTAACATGGTCATTTATTACTTTTCCCCCACTGAGAAATTATAGTCAACTTTTTGAAGTTTTTCACTTGTTTGATTTGTAGATCACCATCTTTTGCTCCTTGTTCTGATCCATTAAAGGCTTGAGGTAGAAGTGATGTTCCTTGAGAACAGGCTCATGAATCATAACAGTTTTGAAGTAACAAATTTTTTTTTTTGGTAATTCTCTAGGTTGCTGCTTTAATCATCAGTGTCCAGTTGCATATGTATGGACAAGAAGTTACAACAAAAGTTATTAGCCACAAAAGTCACTAAAGGCTGGAAGCCAAGAATTAGGTGTTTATGCTTGCACACTGTTGCACCTCTTTGATATATTGTGTATCAATGGCTGCCAAAGCAGACTTATTGAACATGGTTTCAAACAAGTTTTTGGTTCTTTCCTAGTATAGTTAAATGAATTATGGTTTTCTAATACTATTTCAAGCAGTCTACGTTTCCATTTCTGTATTTGTAATTTTTACATTCGATTTCTCTAAAATTCTATGATCAGATTTTATTGTGGAAATGACTTACTTGTATATTTAGCAATGTTGCATTTGTGGAGTTCTATAGTGTTGATATGGTGCCAATTTTGGCAAAAAAAGGAAGGCTTTTCAGAAGTTGGGTGGTTTGGCTTTTGAATGTTGAAACAACTAGGTCTTCCATTGCCACATCCTTTGTAAATCTTGCTTCATTACTTCCATGCTTCCAAAACTTATGCACGGCCTTTGAAACAATGAGCATATAAGGAACCTCAAACTGCTTCTTAGCTAGAACTTAAGGTTTGGAAGGTTTCCTTTTTTGTTCATTAATATGTTTTGCCTCTATTATATGCAGAAAGTAAAAGCTTTTCCCAGCTAAGAATACAAACAAAAAAGAAAAGGGCCCTTTAAAGCTTTAATCTTCCTTTCTCTTCAGATACATTTATATGCCAAAAGTAGTTCATAACCAAAGCCACCCCCCATTGTATCATAAGTTGCCATGAGGAAATATGTGCTACATTCTACAACTCATAATTGTTTCTTGCTTTTTGTACAGGAACATTATGAAATCTATCATCTTTACAGTTTGTGAGGTAAATTAACATTATATTCAAATGGTTAATATTATGAAATCCATGAGTTATGTTTTGCATTCTTTATTGTGCACTTATAACTATTGGAGCTGGAATTACATTTCTTTGATAATTGTTATTAAAAACCAAGGCAATTGAAGCCAGAATCTTGTGAATGTACTGGAATCTTGTGAATTTGGATTTATATTGGGTAACTTTTCTGATTCCTTGAAAATTTAAACTTTTTTAAGGATGGACACACATTTTGAGGATGACCTATTTTTCACCACTCTCTTACAAAGTGAGGGAGGAGGTTGTAATAGCATCCCAACGCAGCATTTTAATGTTGTGATCCAAGCAACCCCAGCTGACGATGAAAAGAGGCATCATTCAAAAAAGTTCAAAGATGTGCATCTTTCACAGTAGAGGATGATAATCTCCTCGTCTCAGCTTGGCTCAACATTAGCATCGATGCGATAAGGGGTACTGATCAAAAGTCTAGGAATGCTGTTCAGTTTTCTTGATTGGATTAGTGAGATATTTTTGTTGTTCTGCTATGATTTTGTTATGTTGATCAATTTTGTTGATTGGATTATTTTGATATTTTTGGTCTTCTGTTATGATTTAGGCATGTTGTTCAATTTTGTTGGTTGAATTAGTGAGGTATTTTTTGATATTCTACTGTGATTTTGGCATGATGTTCAGTTTTGTTGGTTGGATTATTTTAGTATTTTTGGTGTTATGCTTTGATTTAGGCATGCTATTCAGTTTTCTTGGTTGAATTAATTTCTTCTTTAGGTTCATTTTTCTTGTCTATAACCCTCGACTATAATGATGACAAAGTTGAGTGGGGACATAGAAAATTTGGCACATACTCCATGGCAGGATAACTTGACGGCCAATCACTACTACCAGCTGATTTTGAAACCACTGAGGATGTTGCCACTATCTATATGTTACTATTTATTTCCTAAGCCAGTTTACAAAACATTGTCTCTATTATTTTTTAGTTTCTAACATGTCTACCAATTATTGTATGTCTAGAATTTGTTAAAGATGAATTCTCAAGACCATAGACATGTGTGCTTCACAACCCTCCTCAGCAGGACCCTCACATTTACCACACTTACATTAGTCAAACTCAACAATCTCCAGTGACGGTTGAAGACTCTTTACCCCCCACCCACATAAAGATATTTTTTGTAAAAAAAAACCAGCTAGGGGTGCAAACTTCACTCAAGAAGAATACAAGTTACTTGACTCGACATGGCTGGTTACTAATGTAAATGCCATGCATGGAACAAACAAAAAATACGTCCAATTTTGGGATAAAATTAGTCAATACTTCAATGAATATAAATAAAATACAACTGAGCAGAGCTATTGGATCCTTAATACATCGGTAATCGGCCATTCAAAAGGTGACCAATCAATTTTGTGCAAAATTGACCCAAGTCGAAGGATTGAATCAAAGTGATATGACTGAGCAAGACAATGTGTAACCATCCACTACTTTAAACTTCTTGTAGATGCTATTTTTATATAATTTTGGCCAAAGTTTGGTAATTATTTTCTATTTGTCCCTATTTTGCAAGTTTGACAAAGCAATACCAATCACTGGAGAATAGTTCATTTATATTCGAACATTGTTGGCACCTGTTGAAAGACTAACTCAAATAGAATCAACGTTGCTCAAATGAAGGTCCAAAGCGAAGATCGATGATGTCTCCGACCCGTACCTTAGCTGCATTTGTAGATTTATAAATTATCTCGAGGTGGAGGATGTTCTGGATAATAATGTTGCTGAGTTTGAGAGTCAAATGGGAAGGAAGCCGAGAAAGCAAAACATAATGCCCTAGCCAGACCAACAGAGGACATTGTTTAGCTGAGAAAGATGAAATATACTCTTCTCGATAAGTCACTTCCTCAAGATAAAGAGTTTTTCCATCTAAAGGAGGAGAACATGCAATATGATTGAGAAATTGAGGGGAATAAAATATTGCAACAGGACGAGAGGCTGAGGTTGGAGGCCGAGAGAGTAGAATTTGCCCAGTTACAAGCAGAGGAGAGCGGAGAGTGAACAATTGGAGAGAGAGGAGTGGATCATGCTTATCGATGTCACCACCTTGCCTGGACTATAGCGGGCATATATCCAGCAATGTTAAAGGGAAATCGTGGCAAAACGCAATACTGAGAGTCAGTGATTTAATTTTTTTTCATATGATTTAATTGTTATTTTCACATTCTGGATTTGTATAATTTTGACAACATTCACAAATGTTTACATCATTAGTTATCTATTATTGTTTATACTTTGTTTGTTTCTTATACTTTGTAACAAATTATTATTTTAGATGGGAAGCTTAATATTTTGGACAATAATTTTGTGCATGGATAGAAGATGATAAACAAAACATTACAGATGCTTAAAATATTACAGATAAAGAAAATATTACAAATATTACACCCTTACTTGGCCAAAGTTGTTTTGCCAACATTTTTTAGGAAATGGGAATCAAATATGCAAGAATATTTAGTCACGACTGATAACAAAATAAATTATAGTGGATTGCAGCTATTCTAATTTTGGAAATATAATTTCTATTGATGCTCAATTAGGTCTGATTGGAGATGATGATGAGCCGAAGTGTCTCTAATTTCATGATGACGCTAAATGAACTCCATAAGTTCGTTTGTAGGATTACGCGATAGTTGAGGAAGATCATCATCAAGTTGACCATACTTCAACTCAGGACCCCCATTATCATCACGCTCATCTCCGATTATCATGATATGTAGAATAACACATGATTTTATTATATTTATTGGATCACTGATCATAAACATTCTAGCCGGCACATGAATGATTGCAAAGTGTTGTTGAATGACCTCAAATGCATGCTCGACATCCTTTATTGTTGATTCTTGTACTGCTGAAAAATATTTTTTCTTATTCTCTAATGGAGATAGAATAATCTTCACAAATGTTTACCATTTTGGATAAATTATAACGACAAGGTAGTACCAAATAATGTAGTAATTACCATTAATTGAGTAATTTACTGGAGGAACATACCCTTGGGCAAGTTCAGTGAAAATTAGAGATCTCTCTAGCTGATTGATATCATTATGAGAACCAAGTAATCTAAAAAATGCAAGCCATATCTAAATATCATATGAAGCAACCGCTTCTAATATAATAGTTGGTTCATGACTTTGGTTGGAGTACATACCTTTTTATGTAGACGAATAATTTTTTCACTTCCAATGCATACAATCAATGCTTTCTAGCATTCGTAGGAATTCACGTTGTTCACCAACAACAAGTAATCGAGCAATATCACTGGTATTTGGAGACCAAAAATATTATTAGAAAAAATATTTACGATTGTTGTTACAAATCTTTTTAAGCTCTCCATTGCGGTACTTTTTCCGATCCGTATGTATTCATCCATAAAATTAGCAATTACTCTATATGCAAGAATTATAAGTGCAACAGTTATCTTTTACATGGAAGGAAGATAGATCGAGTCTTCCAACATTATCTATTCTTTGGATGAAATATGGCTCGTAAGTCTCTACTTCACGTTGAATACGAAGAAACTGAGAATGACTCATACGAAATCTCATTTGAAATAGATTCGAGAGATATACTAGTGCTTCTGCAAAATAATCGTGAAATAACCGTTCGTGCCCTTGAATAAGATCACGCCGAATATACTTACAACGTTGGTAATCCCTACGATGAGTCGATGTTGATCCTCCATTGTCGTTAGGAATATTGGAGGTTTTTGAAAGATGAGTAAAATTTATGAGAAAATTTTAGAAATTGTGTTTTTTAGCCAAATTTTAGAAAAAATTATAAGGAGCCTAATGTGAATGCTCTAAGTAATTAACTTTCTTAGCTTATTGATTCTTGATTGAGGAAAGTAGAAAGATAGATTGATAACTAGTTATAGATTATTTGACTCGTAGATTGCGAATTATGCCCATTTGTGATCGATTAAACCGACACAATTTTTAATTTTTAATAAGATGGTTGCAAAGTAATAGGGAGTTCAAGGCAGATAATAATAGAGCAAGGGAGTATAGACATGGATAGGGATAAGGTCAATGAGAATGTTTCCTATTATGTTATAAGAAAGAATGATGTTATTCATCATCCCACACCAAACACTTTATAAAAACTAGACCTAACTGATGAGATTGTGCATAGTAAAATTGGCACTTCTATATATTTTTCGAGTTGACTAGGAGGAGAAATCATTGAGTATAATAATGACGTATTTTATGAGCAGTCGATTCTTCACTTAGTTGTGAGGTGGCTATGTTAAATTACCGCATTGGCATCTAATGAATCTTCCTCGAGGATAATGTTGTCTAATTTCAGAGCTTTTGCTTTGTTGACAACAAGAAAAGGTAGATGCTACTCTTGCTTCTTCTATCGAAGTTGCATCTACTTATTCAAATTTTGATATCCAAGCATAAAGGAGAGATCAATTAGGCTACGAGGAAGTTACTCCTGACAGGCTAACAACAAGATTTGGGCATTTGAGACTTGTCCCTAGCATTACATCTATATATATCACATCCATTTGGTGCATGTTAATAACAAAAGCACACGTGCATGTATGCACTTGAGCTAATTACTGAGTTTGATCATGTATATTACAAAATAGTAAAACCAAATATTTATTGCATGATTTATTTTAAAAAAATGGAAGTACTATCTTCAAGAAATGACGCACCTGATCTTTGTCAAACTTGTTATAATTGTGTTTATCTTTTTTTTATCAAATTAGCTGCGGCGCTAGGGTGATATTTTAACTACCTGACCCAAAATTTATTATGGATAAAATATTGATAAATTATTGGGCCTAAAATAGGTTTAGTGGGCCATATTGGATAACCCTGCAAGTTATTATGTATTGAAATTTAGTTAGGCTCATAGGCCTAAAATTTTATTTTAAAATCGCTAAGGTGTAGTTGACGATTTTGGAGAATATCAATGGGTCAATATTTATAGAAGCCCAAATTAGATTAGTCGGGTAATTTTAGAAAGACTCCAAGACCATAAATTATAATGATAAATTATAAGAGACAACAACTCATTTAATATCTAGTGATCAAGTGGGCCGCGTTTAAATTGAAATTATGCCAAGAGTTATTTTAAAATCCCAAATTTATTTACTGGGTGAGTTGCACTTATTTTGAACTTGAGACGAGGTCCATTGGTATTTCTTGAATACTTGGCCCATGAAAATTGTAGGCAGAATATAAATAAATCCATTAAATGATCCAATTCATTTACTAGAGTACAAATAAAGATACAATATGAAAACTCTAGAACCTATATGTGAGGCTCATGAAATGGGCCTAACCCAAGACCCATGAAAAAAAAACTGAGTAACTCGTGTAATCCTTCCCCAACCCAAGACCTACATGATAGCGCACGACAAAAAAAAAACCCCCATCCCTCTCTACCCCCTATCCCGTAACCCTTCCCTTTTTCCAGTACCTTGAAGCCCCCCCTCTCCTGTTGGCCCTCCCCTTCTCCCAGAACCAAAAACGTCAGCCACCTCCATCAACCCCAAGCTATGACCCTCCCCCTTCTCTATCTCTCTCCTAGAACCAGATTCCCTCGAGCCTGAGGGTGAGACCATATTCGTTATCCTCCTTTGCCTCTTCCATCACCATCTCTCCAAACCGTCAAAGTCGTGACACTTCGACAATGAGACTGGTGTCGTTAGCCTATCAGCCGACGATATCTGAAATCTTTGGTATGCCTTTTTACATGTTGAGTCAATCTTACAAGATGTTCTAGGCCTTTGGTTACGATGTTGCTTTTCATGTTATAGTCAATGCTACAAAATGGTAGAGTTTTTTTCATGTTATAGCCAATGAGATCTGAGATCTCATTGATTGGCAATGTGATTTGTGGTAGCTTCTCATTTGATGAGTTTAAAAGATCATCCTAGGAAGGGTGAGAAGCTGACCCTATCACCCTAAGTTTTTAATTTTGTTTTATACCAGCTAGTATGGCCGAAATATACCATACTAGAGAAAGGCCGAGTTTCGTACCGGTCAGAATTTCGACCATTTGGGCCTGTATCGGCCGATACTTCGAATTTCGGCCTTTACTTCTTCTTTTTTTTTCTTTTCTTCCTCATTCTTGAACCCTCAATTTAGACTTGACTATTTATAATTTATATATATATTTATATATAATTTATTCATATACAGACTATTATTTTAGGATATAATTTATTTATATATATTTATATATAATTTATTTATATATAGACTATTCCGAAATGATATCGGTACTGAAATATCCTTTTTCAATGCCTCGACTGAAACGGTATTCAAAACATTGTTATCACCTGCTAGTGGTACATTGGCTGCAATTACAAATTCACTTGGTCCCATATTACTCTTAGACACATAAGCACTTGTGGTGGTGCGGTTATGGAAGGTTCTCATTTGGCATTCATAACTTGTAATTTTATTTTTGGTGCAATCTGTTCTCCCAAACAGTGGATTTAAATTGATTTTCAGGAATATCAAGATGCTTGCTGCCTGTTCAAGGAGATGCTAGTCAATAGAGAAACTACAACATCAAGTTCAAGTTACTATGAATTTGTGGAGATAAAAAATTGTTCACCTTGAAAAGGAATTATTGAAGTACATTCATTTTCTTCTTTCCTCTTATGGAAGTGCACTTTTATTGTATTTGAGCTATTCATTATTGCTTATTGATGGAGGCATCTTTTAACTCTAGAGTGTGTGATGTACATTTTATCTTTTCATTTTATTTCTTATTGCATCAAAGAGGTTCTTATGTGTTTATGTTTCTCTATGCAATGAAGTTTAGCATCAAGTCCTTCAGGGTGCTAGAACTTTTTATTGATATCCCAAAAACTACCACAATTAGTTCATGGAATGTATAAAAAAGTTAGGACTTTCTTTTCTTCTGGAACTAATATTCTATTTAACCAAAAAAAAATAGAGAAGTATATTGTTGGGACTACACACTACAATGGCCACAATACTACACTTACTTTTTTTAAGACTCTCCTTCAATTTGAGTTATTCATTGTTGCTTATTGACTAAGGTATCTTTGCAATTCTAATTGGAAAAACTTGCCTATTAGTTAAGATAAGTCAAAGCATTTCAAAGGGAGCATGGGAATTTAGGTTTCAGTTTTATATTCATTCAATTCCTTGAAACGAAATTATTGTTTTTTCAGTAAACGAACAAAGATAATTTTCTTAAACAAAAAATAGATCTCTATGATTTTTTTTTTTTTTAATTTTTACCACTACCAATTAAGTTGTTTTAAAATAAGAAACATTTCAAATATGCACAATATTTTGACTTAAGAATTTTTCTAAACTTTGAGTTTGGCAATCCCATGCCTTGAAATATTATAGTTGTTAAGGATATAATATGTATTCATTCATGAAAACAAAGAAGATAGCTTGATGAGTCTTTTTTCTAGCTTTTGTAGCTATTTTGGCTTATAGATTTTTTCATAATTTAATATGAACTTAAATGCTACTTTCTTGAAACTGAAGATAGGTTTATCTTGACCAACTTAAAAATATTATGCATGCCACTGTCAAAATCCTCACAAGAAACAAGGGATAGGTGCTAGCTTCATTCCTGGGATTTTGGAAGTTGTTCAAGTACCGCCCACACTTATTTGATTAGTTAATATCTTCTATAGCCTAGAAAAATAGTTAATATTATTTGTAAGATATCACATTATATTAGCATTAGGGACTTCTATGTAGCCTGTGTGCTTGTGTGCCTTTTTTGTGATTATGTGAAAAGTATAAATTTATATCGTATGAATCATTAGTCTAGCACACTAGCTGAAATAGAGTCATTAAGCTGATGTTGTAACAACTTGTTTAGACCTCATATGTTCTACTCACAGATAATGTTAATTGTATCTAATATTGTATCTATTTTCTAGCAGATGACAAGTTCAGGTTCTCATTCTAGTTCAAGTTTGTGGACTGCAAGAGGGAAAGACAATGCTAGTTTGGAGAGACTACTTTGCTACCGTGGCATTCCATCGAAATTATGAATTTCTGAAAAGACTAATAGTTTTGGCAAAAGATTTTACAACTATCCAAACTATAAGTTCAATAACAATGTGAATTTTTTGAATGGATTGATCTTGAAAATGAACAAAATATTTGATGTAAGATGACGTTGGAGTTAGCTCAATGAAGGAATGAGATGTTACTTCTTGTACGTGTAATGATCAATTAAGACAAATTTAAAGCAATGGAGAATAAGTATAAGGGAACCTTGAAAGCGTTGTTTTTGTCATGATTTATTTATTTATTATTATTGTGATTTGTGTTGAAATTTTTTATGTATCCAGAAAACATTAATGTATTTTGGCCAGTAATGGGACTCATTTAACATGTTGTAATTTTTAGGGCACTTTTTGGACAGCTTAATGTAATGAACATGTGATGTAATGAGTCGTATTTGGTAAATGTAATGGACATGTTATGGACAGGTTTTCGAATGTAATGAACATGTAATGAATGTGCATGAACATGTGATGGACATGTTTTGGACAGATTTTGAAAATGTTTTGGACAGATTTTGGAAATGTTTTTGTCAGTTTTTAGACATGTTTTGGACACAACTTGAAATAAGTACACAAAGCTAAAAATCAATCAAGAAACATTCGAGATTCATGTTGCAGTATTACATAAAGAAATAACATCCGAACTTCAGAATTACATAAGTTCATCCTATTTACAGTTACATCCATAATTCAAAACACGTGAATACAATGACATAAAAGGTTCCAAAAGCTTCAATACACTCAAAGAAAGGTTCAATGCACTCTTCACAAGCTTTAATCCACTCCTCAAAAACTTCACAATCTAATACCTAATTCTCTGTCACATTAAAAATTTTTTTGTCACGTATTAAATTAAAAAATCCTGTCAATAATATAATAAAAAAATAAAGGCAAAATCACATATAATGTATAATCAAATTTTTAGTAAGAATCCAAGTTTTGAGAGATGTTTTCAGTTGTATGTTCAATATCCCTACATAAACCACAACAAAAAAAAATTGAAGTTCTTCGATTAAAAATCAATAAAAACACAAAAATTTTATAAGGTACAATACCTAACTGAATGACAGTTTTTCCTAGCAGGTCCCACATTTTTGGAAATGTTACAACTCATTTTCTTCGTTGTTTGCATCTCTTTTGGGTTATTTGTTCTCAAAGATATTGATCATCCTCTTGTTGGCACCTGTGGAAGATCTTGTACCATTTGAGAAAAATTTAATACAACTTCACTTCTTAACATATGTGAATCATTGGTTGACTCCCCTTTACGTGGATAATTTGTTTCTTGAATGTCTTCATGATTTTTCATAAAACACAACTCTTTGTGAGCCTTGTCTAAGGTAAGAGAGAGATGGTTGAGTTTTTATGTTAAATATGACTCAAGTTCTGCAATGTCGTAAAGTTGCATCATCAACTTAATTTTTCTTATCGCAGGATCATCCTGTGGCATTATATGCATTTTAGGACATGATATGTCAATAATAGCTCAACTCTTAGCATTGACTGTCCATTTTTTTAGAGCATAGTGCTGTGACAACCTATCTAATTTCGATTTATTGCCAAGGACACATAGGATATGCCTACAAAAAATTTCCATAAACTCAAACATATGGCATGTACATATTACTTTATCTTCTCCACTCTTAAAGGTCACATAATAAAGAGGAGTTTCTTTACCATGAGGTGCCACTTTATATGTTTTGCTCTCACCCATCTTGAAAAATTTAGTTGATTTGTACTGTTGACTATTGAAAAGCTCATATTGGAAGATCATAAAATACTTTCTTATGTAGATTATGGCTACCTCTTCTTCAATTTTGTGAAATGTTTTTAATATTGCCCTATGTAGATTTTGTGCGCACGTCCTTTTCTTTCTCTTTAAAATAATGTGCATATAAGATTTTCTCATATTGATGCACAAAGTCTTTAACAATATTGCTTGAATGAACATAATTCTTTAAAAACTTATTCATACTTTCACTCATTTGAGTTATTGACATACCGTCATAAAATATTGAACGCAAGTAAGTCGAAACCTACTTCTCTTGTCCGATATAAGATTTTGCAACCAAATATTATCTACTAGCCCATACTTCATTAATATTGAACTCTATTCCTGCTCGAGCTCATCAATTGTAATTTTCTCAGGGATACAATGATAAAAATATTTTAAAAGTCTAGAATTTTGCTATATACATATGACAAATGTTTGAGTTTTTTTTTTGTTAAATGTGTCACAAACACAACCTATGAGTCGTATTTGAAAGTATCTTTACAATGACATTCGTCATAGCCTTGTCATCATCAATAATTATAGTTGCGAGGGCACACCCAAACATTGTCTCTTTCCTTTTTCTCAATAACCATGTATATGATTCGGTTGTTTCATTAACTAACAAAGCACAACCAAACATTATGGTTTAGTGATGAAGGTTAACTCAAGAAAACGGCACAAAGGGCGTATTATAAATATTTGTCAGGTACGTGGCATCAAATGTGGTAACATCTCCAAAATATTGGTATGCAACCCTTGATCTTGCATTTGTCTAAAAATAACTTCTCATACACGCATTCTCATCAACTTGTATGGAGTACACAAATCCAGGTTATTTGCATTGTTGATCAAGAAAGTAGGCATATAACCTTTGTGCATCTCTCTCTTCAAATAATTTTCTCATTTTGTTTTCCAAGTAATTTTTCACATCCTTACCAATACAATTAATGTTAAAGTCACCTCTAATTCTTTAATCAACACCGGCATTATCTTCATTGTCAGTGCATCGGACTCATTCAAAGTCATAATAAGTTTTTTTTTACACATGTGACTCTCTAATGTCCATGGAGCAAACTAGTACTTCTCAGTGTAAGTAGCACATGGTTATGTTCAAGCACAAACTTGCATACTGTCCACTTTCACCATCTTTTTTTTTTTATTCCCATAATTGCTTTACATATAATCTTTGTCTCAACAGGTTCAAGAATTGTTTCTTCTTTTTGTTTGTGATTTTCCTGCCAAAATCCTTCCCTTATGCAAATATAGTCTACTGCAATTAATTTTCTTTCATATTTTGACAATTGAGTATAGTTGGTCCGAATGAGAAAATCTTTTCTTCTTCCATACGCCTTATAAAATGTGTGGGTGTTTTCTATGTCATCAAATACCATACCAACAAATGGCTCCAAATGACTACCACTCGAAGTGAAAATCGCATTCACTCTATCAGCCACATTGACCTCATCTTCCACATTCACTCAATCTTTCACATTCACATCACATTGATCTTCTATACTTTCAGCCTGAAGCCCTACATGTTCACCTTTTGGAAATGTGTGACTCATCATTATCTCAACTTCATCACTGTCAAAACTCGAAATTTGATCATTCATTACAAAATAATCACATTACAAAATCAATCAAGATATACAAAATATGATTCTTCAACAATCTGATTCAACTGATTTAAAAAAAATTAAATCTAAGCACACAATCTAAAAATTTTGCAGTCATTTTAGCTGGAAAGTTTTTAGATTTATACAAACATACTTGAGGACAGAGCGTATGATGCTCCATGTGCAGATACATAGCATTTACTAACTAATAAAATATATATGTGAATATATTGGATATATCGGCTCCATGTGCAAATGATGCTCCAAGAAATTATTTGCCATACTAACTAGCAAATTCCAATTTGCTAAGAAAATCTAATTTTTCAAGAAAACCAATTCCATATTATGTCATTTTAGTCGAAATTTTTTTCTCGAGGAAAGAGCATATGTGTGAATCAATCGACCCCATGTGCAAATGATACTCCAAAAAAATATTTGCTCATCTACTGACTACTAAATTCTAATTTTTCAAGAAAATCCATTTCATATTTTGTCATTTTAGCTAGGAAATTTTTCAGATTTATAATAAGTGCAATTAAAATGTATATTTAGAAATACCCACAAACAATTTTCAAGTTTCTTCCTAAATGATTGACTCATATGAGTGCAAAAATTATACATCAGTGTAAAAATCAAACCATGAAGTGGCAAAGGAGATGACGACAACCTTTATCGACAACGATGGCAACTCAAACTCGAATGTTGTAGTGGGTGAAGGTTGTGATGGGCAAATGTAAGTGGTAGCTTGGTGGGTGACGGCATTGTCCGGTGGTGGCGGCGATGGACCTAGTGTCGTGCAGTGGTCTGGGTTCTTCCCAATGTTCACGATAATTTAATGAAGTTCCAAAGAGGCATCAAGAAGAATAAAGCTTCAATTTCACATCCGTTGGTTTTATTAAATGAGACCAGATTCATTAGATGTAGTGTAGAATTTACTCATGGTAAGTTTTTATTGGGATTGTTAAAGGCCTAGGAACAGACAAACCGTCTTAAAGAGGAATTGTTATATAAAAAGAAACGGACTGAGGTTGATTTTATGAAAAACATGCATACTTTGTTATGAAAAGAAACCTGGAACAACCTCAGTTATTTGATTTGTATTACTAATGAAATCTGTATAAAAAAATAAAAATATTTTTTGCCATGACTGGTGTATACATGAGCAACTTTTGACATTTTGTTCTCCGTTATATAAAAATAGTGAATATGAAATCTACAATTTTGACATATGATTATAAATTATCTGTCTTTATTCTATACTTTGATTCTGATTTTAAACGTTGTATCTAAAAACCCTCTGGCATATCATTTTGATTTTGTTTCTGTTTTCGATCTTACATCTTTGATTCCGATTCTGTTATATTGCTGGTACAAATATTTATGTTTTTTAGTGCACCAACTTTGGAAACAAATGATTTTTCTATGTGGTCTTTCTTGTATGCACACTTGTCAAAAATGGTGCCCCGGATTTCAATCAACTTGCGGTTAATTCAACTTGGAATAATTTCTCTACCTTTCATCCTAGCTATGATATTCATGGAAACTTTCAATGATTTCTGTACAATGCATTATAATATTCTCCTAGGCCAAGGATAATTTAAAGAAAAGTATTGTTTTATAATTCCATTTTTTCCCATAATAGGCTATACATATATATATATATATATATATCTACTTATATATAAAGTGCGAATCGCGTCTAAACAGTGTTTTCGTCTAACATTTTTTTCCCATTTTGCCCCTGCTTTAATTTCTAACTTTCAGTTTTGCCCTGGACTTCTTCCCATTTTGCCCCTCATTCTATTCTCAATTTTCCGTTTTGCCCCTCTTCCTCCCTCCCCCGTCCGTTTCTTCGTTTCCTGCAGTGCGCCACCGCACGCCAGCGTGGCCAACACCACCCCGGTCATTATCTTCCCCTCCGGCAGTCGTCCCTCCCCATCCAATCTCAGCCCCTTTCGTGCCGTCGTTAACCGCCACAAGGAAATCCAAGGCGCGGCCCGTCCGTTTCTTCTTCCCCTCCAGTGCGCCGCCACGCGCCGTCGTGGCCAACACTACCCCCAGTCATTAACTTCTCCTCCGGCTGGCGTCCCTCCCCATCCAATCTCAGCCCCTGTAGTGCCGCCGTTAACTGCCACGAGGAAATCGAAAGCGCGGCCGTCCTTTTCTTGGTCCCCTCCAGTGCGTAGCCGCACACCGGCGTGGCCAACACCACCTGGCCCATTCTCTTCCCCTCCGTCCGGCGTCCCTCCCCTTCCAATCTCAGCCACTCTCGTCCCACCGTTAACCGCCGCGAGCGAATCAAAGGGTCGGTTCTGCGAATGGCATAAACAGGGTTTTCGTCGAACAAAATGTTTCCTATTTTGCCCCTGATTTTATCACGAATATGGCTTATGTTTTGACTTCTTTCTTGCTTCTACCGGCTTTTGGTTTATGTCTTTTTACAGTAATTTTCATTGAGCTTATCTTTTGTATTATATTTATTTCATCTCAACTTTTTACAAATATTTTCTTTGCTTTTTTATCATTTTCTCATTTACGTCACGTTTAAATATAAAAATATTATCATCCCATCTTATCTCATTTTTATAAAAAAATAATTTTAATAATATTATAAATTTTTTTTAATATTTAAGGATATAAAAAATTGAATAAAAAAATAAAAAAATAAATTTTTTTATCCTTATCGAAACCCATCTCGGAGGGTGTAGCATTGCTCTTAAACTTTAGATGTGAAAAATGAGTAATGTTACAAATCGGTTTGAACTCTACAATTGGACTATAGTATTTTTATTTTTTTTCCAAATTGATACCAACTCTTCATAAAATTTTAATAAAAAATCAAAATGTTGAAAATTAAACTTTAATGTTGTGTAGCATTTTATTTCCTTTAATTTTGAATTATATAAATATCAAATTGAATTGTTACATTTTTGTATAAATCTAATTTTTTCCTTTTATTAATGATTTTTGTTTAATGATTTATTAAGAAATAAACTTAAATTTTTTTTTTCATTTCTGGATAAATTGAATAGTTTATTAATTAACCTGAAATTAATTACACTATTTGAGGTAGATCTACAGTTTCTAATGTACTATAGTTTGTTTACTTTTTTTTTAAATGTAAAGGATGAGACTTTATAAAATATATGATTAAATTATTTAATACTTATCACTGTAGTTTTAAATTTTAAAATTAACACATTATATATTTATGTTGGAAATAACAAATATACAACATGCGCATCCAACTATAACTATTAAGAATAATAATAGTAGGTTGGTTAGTATAATTACAAATTTTCATAAGAAAGTAAATTATAACTTCTTAATAATTTAAAAATATAATATGTCATTATTACTATTTTATTTAGCCAAGTATGAAAATGTTAAATAAATTAATGCTTTTCATTGTTATTATTTCTTATAGTGCTTCTGTTTTAGTAATATTAAAAAGAGTTATGAAAACTTTTGAAGTAAATTAAGATGATATGGTTTACATTCTTAAATTAAGAGCTAAACTGCCTTTGAACTAACGCAATGATTTAACATTATTTGTAGTGCTGAATAATATGGTTTAGAATATATTAATATATATTAGAACATTTTTAATTTTCTCCTTCTCTGAAAATTTATATAATGTTGGAGAGAATTAGATGAGATAAAATTTTATAAAAAATAATTGAAAGAGAGAAATAGTTAAATAAAAAATATTATAAAATTAAAATATTATTAGACACTTAGATTATAATTTTATAATATTATTTTTGTTTTGAAATTTTAAAAAATAAATTATTTGAAATTTAAAATTTTGAGAAAGTTGTAATGATTATTTTAAAAATTTTGTATTTTAGTTATGTTTAAAAAGGAGATGGAATATGATATGAAAATTTTGGAATAAGATCTATTTTCAAATAGACATTTATTTGAAAATAAGTAATGGATGAACAGTGTTCTCTTCAATCTCTCTCTCTCTCTTTTTTCCTATTTTTCTTATCAAATCCGGCTCTCTTATGTTTTTGCTCTTTTATCGATTATGTGAGTTTGGATACTGAGGTTTTTATTTTTATAGGTTAGATCCTAATTGAGATGAGATTATTTCATCTGTTAGTTATAATATTTTTTCTAATGTTTTTTTTTTTTATTACAGATTAGCTGCTTTTGCTCTTACTTTATTGTTCGTCAATCCGGTTGTTATCAATTTCCTCTATTTGCACTGTTCTTTTGTTTGTCATCTACTTTCTGGTATGTTCTCTTCTATCTCATCTGAAAAATATTATTCAATTTTTTTATATTTATATAAATGCGCATGTAGTCAAGATAAATTGTTGATATTATATGTTTGTTATATGAATATTTCCTTTCCTCATGATGTTGATTTCTTTTAATAGATTTATTCTATTTTAAGATCTACTATTTCATTTGGTTCACTTAATATGATTTGTATAAAATTATTTCGAATTAATTATTTTCTTTTTTTTGCTTTTACTATAAATGCTTATAATATTTGTTATACATATATATTGTCATATATACATATTTACCTACATTTTTGATATGTTTTCAAATGTGTTTTAGATTACACTCTGAAATCAACACAGAATTACTAATCTTTCTTAACTTTATGCTGACTGGTAAGACGACATTATTAAATGCAAAAATATATTTAAACATTATTAACGCTAATTCTTTTCAATTTTATCTAACATCTTCTATGAATAAACTTTGAAGAGCGTGAAAAACATCTGGCAATAAGAAATTAGTATAGTGCTTAATCAGAAGAGAAAAAATAAAAGATCCACCGGAAAAAAGAGAGAGATATGCTGAGTTGAAAAAAATTTCAAATAATAAAATGCGAAGGCAAACAGAGTCTCAGCATGTTCTCTTTTTATTCAAATAACAATAAAGCTATTTATATAAGAGAGATTGAATCATATTCTAATATCAATTATTCTGAAACTAACGTCCATAACAATACATCTACTTCAATGTTAAGCGATCATGTTTATTCATAACCATTTATTATTAAAAAACATTTCCTTCAAGTTTTTTCTCATTCTATTCAATAAATATTAAAAAAAAAAAATTCTTTCATAGGTTAATTATCTGAATGTTTTAATAATCTCTTTTCAAACTTATCGCTCTTGTAATATATACTTTAAAAATATATGTATATAGTCGTGACTTGATTATTGTAAGTCGTTGTATTATAGTTATAAATATTCTACAAATTATGTGTATAATGTGTTGTAAATAGAATTTTTTTAAAAAAAATATAGATAAAATTATGTCTAATTTATAATTAAAAATTTGAAAAATAACAAAAATATCAACTGGGCACGCCCTTACTAGTATATATATATATATGGTTTGCTTGCATAATACTTTAATTAAAGAAGTAGCAAGATAGTTTTGTAAAATCATAATTATAAATTGATGTGTTTTGATGTCAGATGTAAGATCTATTTTAGATTAGAATGAACTAATTTACAATACAGAAAAGCTTCTTGCAAGCGCCTTATGCAGTCGGCGAGCAAACGCGGCTTACGTGGCATTAAAAAACAAAACGGTTCGTTTTGTTTTTTATCAACAATCACCCACATCATTTTACTCGCCTCAGTGTCCCGACTCCTCACGAACCTTCCTTCATTTTCCTCCCCAGTTTCCATCTCTTCTCTCGTTCGCAGAGAGAAAGAAAGTCTCAGTTTCCCTCAAATCCCTCCCGAGAATCTGTCTTTCTTCCGCACGAACCTTCCTTCCTCGACTCCGTCGGCGCGAAGCAGCAGCCTGGACTCAGCGTCCCTCCCCCTCTGGGACTCAGCGGCGGGTTAGGGTTCATCTCCCGCAGATTCCTTTCCACCACGGTCTCTCGTCGAAAGCATCTTCCGAAGATCTAAAGGAAGGTTCGTTATGGTCAGTTTCCCTATCTCAAACCCTAACCCGCCCCAAATCATTCTCATCCCCAAACCCTAACCCTAACCCTAACCCGACCCAATCATTCTCATCCCCAAACCCAAACCCTAACCCACCGAAGATGAAGCTCATCCCGAAACCCTAACCCACCGAAGATGAAGCTCATCCCGAAACCCTAGCCCTAGCCCGCCCCAATCCCGTTCATCCCGAAACCCTAATCCTAGCCCGCCCCTTCCTGTTCATCTCGAAACCTAACCCTTCCGATAATATTGTTAGGTCAGAGGTAATATTGAGATTGAATTTATTATTTGTTGTCGAATCTTTGATGGGGCAGATTGTGGATTTACTCTGTGAAGTTGTTCTTTAGTTTATTTGAACAAGTATGAGATTATGATATTCCTATGGTAATTGTTAGGTCAGAGGTAAAATTAGACACTTGAATTTATTATTTGTTGTCGAATTTTTGATGGGGCAGATTGTGGATTTACTCTGTGAAGTTGTTCTTTAGTTTATTGTTTTTGAACAAGTATGAGATTATGATAAGAATAATGGTAATTGTTAGGTCAGAGGTAAAATTTCTACACTTGAATTTATTATTTGTTGTTGAATTTTTGATGGGGCAGATTGTGGATTTACTCTGTGAAGTTGTTCTTTAGTTTATTGTTTTTGAACAAGTATGAGATAATATTGAGAGGTAAGGTGATTTATTGAGAGGTAATATTGAACAAGTATGAGATTACTTATAAAAAAAAAATATTGAACAAGTATGAGTTAATCACAGTTTATTGTTTTTGTTCCTATGGTATGGTAATTGCTAGGTCAGAAGTAATATAGGGAGATTGAATTTATTTATTTAGTTATTGTTCTCGAATTTCTCATGGCCTGGATTAATGTGGATTTATTGTTTGACCTAGTTTCCGAGTTTATTGTATTTGAACAAGTATGAGACTATTGTAATGAAGTTATTTTTTGTTTAAAGTGACTATTGTAAGTATGAGACTACTCTGCTAATGGGGCAGACTAAAGTACTTGTTCATTAGACTAAGGTAACAAGTATGTAGTTACCTTTTGTTGTCCTTCTAATGCTATGGTAGTCTAAGTATAAGCAGAGCAGGCAGGCTGGGACTGTGAAGTTTAATCAGAACTGAACTTTCTCATGTAAATCCAGTGACATTGGTGGTGGCTCAATAGTACTTAGGTTATGATGCTTTCAGAAATATGTATCTTTTGATATGTGTGCCTTTCCACTGTGCTTATGGTTTATGTTAGAATGTCCTCATCAACTATGTCTTCTTCATCCTCTGGTAATCGTACTTGTCAACCATTGTGCTTTTGCGATCTTCAAGCTACATTGAGATACTCAAATACTCCCAGAAATCCAAGACGACCATTCTTTGGGTGTCCAAATTACAACACGAAGGTAACATGTTTATATATGTTTAATAAATTGATTAATATTAAAAACATCTAACATTTTTTTATATATGTTTGCAAGGGATTACCTTATTGCAAGTTTTTCAAATGGGCAGATGGTGATCAATACATGCAGCTGGAATTACAAGAAAGAAAAAATGAACTATTAAGGAAGGAGAAAGAGGTCAATGAGAGACTTCGCGATATTAAGAAGAGGGAGATTGAGCTCCGTAAGAGGGAGGATGAGATTGAGAAGAGAGAGATGGTGCAAGATGGTCGAGATGAGGAATTTTTGAAGAAGGAGTTGATGCTCTTTGAGAAAGAAGCTGGACTAACACGTTCACGCACGCTTCTCCGGTTGTCTTGGGCTGTTGTAGTTGTTGTTTGTTGTTGCTTAGTGACTTGGTAGTGGTTGTTTGTTGTTGCTTAGTTTGAAGGTGTAATTTAAGTGTTAGATGTCATTTTGGTTGTTTAGTCCAAGTGCGATATCATAAAGCTATGTAAATTCAGATTCTGATTTGCCTCTGTTGGTTAAATTGTTGTAAAATACTTGCTGTAAAGTACTTGCTTAAATTGGAGTAAAATAGCAGTTTTCTGTTTTCTGTTTCTGTGTTATTGTTAGTCTATTTTCTGTTTCTCGTTTATACCATTATGTTCAAAACAGAAACTTATACCTGAACCAGACATCAAGAAACAGGAACTGTTTCGGGCTAAATTGGAGTAAAATAGCAGTTTTCTGTTTTCTGTTTCTGTGTTATTGTTAGTCTATTTTCTGTTTACTTTCTTCATCAACAATTGAGTTTGTACATGGCACTGCAGTTTCCCTACAATCGGGACTATTCTCTGAACAACCTCTTCCGCTCGTTGCGGAGCTTGTAGCGATGTGAGGAGTCAGAGTTCCCATTCCATATTGAAATGGATAACCAACATTCTGCTTACAAATAAATAAAAACAAGAGCAATTAAACTCTAAAAAACCCCCAACTTACATAACAAACAAAAAGACGTTGAAAACCACCTGAATGTTACTGGGATATTGGCTGCCATCTGGATATGGCAGAAAAACTGGTGACCAGTAACTGTGCATGTGATTTGGAAAGTTTATATGATTCGTTTGAGGGATGTCCTAGCATAAAGATGTCATTTCCAATAAGTAGACCATTAAGTAGACCATTTCCAATAAGTTTTTGAAATATTAAATAACATACTGAGGTAGGGGTGTTTGAGCTAGATGGTGTTAGCGGATTTGAGTGTTCTTCCCCTTTTCCAATGCCCTGTACACATTGTACAATAAAAACAAGGTCAGTCTCTGGGAAGAATACTCTAAGTGAACAAACAAGTGGAATGGTCTATTTCTCACCGCAATCTTAAAAGATTACTCCACAGCAAACTATGCACATGTTTATACTTCTTTTTGCAAAAAACAAAATGTGCATCTCATTTAATATTCTTGAGATATTTTTATTCTATTCATTGATATGTATAATCTCTGCTCTTGTTGATTATTACACCCAGGGAGACGCAGATTTTCTAAAGTATCATGGAATGCAAGAATTTGATCAGGCAATGCAGCATCTAGAAGAAACTTATGGTGTAAGTTTTGTCTTTGCTTAAGTACAAAGCTGTATTCAGTTGCAGGGGTCCTGATATGTACTTAATGGCTATCTATCTATTTGTGTTTATTCTTATATTAGGTAAGCTTGTGAAATACTATTAATATCTTGTGAGAATAAGAAGCTCGAGAAGATGTCTCATGTAATGTCATCTATTTATGCAAAGTCCCAAAAAATAACCCAACATACGCTATTAACTGAAACTGCACCTTCTCCCCACTAGAAGAATAGGGTGAAGGGCGAGGTTGTGATTTAATAGCCACTGTGTGCGTGTGCGCGCTTTAGATACAAGCTAATCTTAATAACATAACGCAACAGTCCTTAAAAAGAGTCCCTAAAACACTAATCTAAAAATAACTAAATTAGATACAAGCTTAAATTGAGCAACTTTATTCAAGCTTCTATCCATCCATGTCCAAAACAAACAGAACCAGGAACAACATAGCCACTCGTCTAGGTCCTGAAATCTAATGCAAGTTCATTTATCAGAAAAGTTCATGCAGATTCACCAACATCACCAACTACGAATAACTGCATCCATAAGTTAAAGATAGCAATTAATTAAAATTGTAATGCGGGCTCAGAAGATGCCGTGATTCATGGGAAACAAAAGTGAATGACCTTCAAATTTCAAATCACTACAAGTTCGAATATAATGTGTTTTTTTTATTTTTTTTATTTTTACACAGAAACATGAATTTCATTCATGTGAATCTGCTAACTTCTACGGCCTAAACACATGAACACGGAGCTGGGTTTCCAAGCACACAGAAAAAAGTTGCTTTACCATTGTATGCGTTCCAGATGATATCCACCGTGCTGGACCAGTTCACCTCACAGCTCAACTGGACCACGAAATCCCAGAGCTTTCTCGACAGTCGATTTGAAGCCGAAGACACTTATGTCCTTCCTTAACTCCTGCAAGCAAAAATGTAAGAGCAAACTCAAGAAGATGAAGCTCACCCAGGCCGAAGAAGCTCACCCAGGCCGAAGCTCACTCAGGCCGAAACTCACCCACGCCGAAGAAGGTCACCCAGGCCGAAGCTCACCCACGCCGAAGCTCACCCACGCCGAAGACAACGCAAGCTTACGATCTGAAGCAAAAGAACCAGTCGAAGATCTCTGTATCGGCTTCGAGCACCAAAGCAGCTTTCGAAAATGTCGGGCCGAAGACGAGAGAGGTCGAGCGGGAACGAAACCAGAGTTTTATTCTGTTTTCTCCCTTTTTTTATTTATTTATTTTATTTATTTAATGATTTATTTACTACCGACGTGGCATTAAAAAAATGCCGTTTACTCGCCGTTTGCATTCGGCGCTTGTGTGTAGAAGAAGTGTTTACAATATGAGGTGCCACGTCAAACCATGTAGATCAATTTTTAAATTTATTTTAATATAATTTTTTGTAGATAGGATATTTCTCTAGGGATTTGCTATACATCTGCCTACACCCGGCACACACTTCACATATTTTTTTTTTTTACACTCAATGCATTGAGTGTGTGCCGGTGTAGGCAGATGCAAAGATTTTTCCATTTCTCTAATTAAAATATGGTCTCAACAGTGGTTATATGCTGAAACAGACACTTTCTTAGACTCATGATGAAGAGTCCTTGGCAAGGCTTCACAGGCCACCTAAGCCCTAAAATGCATGATGCAATTAATGGCAATCCCATTATAGGAATCTTTATTTCCAGACAAGACCAGTGGCGAATTATTTATTGAAAGCATTCACAAGTAGAAAGGCCAAAACTCCCTCATAAAATTAGCAGCAACAATTTAAGAAGGTATGTAGGGAGCCACAAAATTAATTTAATTGGTGCCACTACCTTTTCTAATTGATGCCAAAACCAATATTATTAATGTAGAATTTGTATTATACATGCAAGTGAATGAATGATCATTTGGAATATATAGCAGTAGAATAACTCTATTGAAAGTTTTTACAACTCACACCATCTACGTGACATAATATAATTTAGAAGATAAATTTTAAAATTTGAATTAATCTTAGAGAATGATTAGTCAGACCACAACAATAACAGTTGAAAAAGGACGAAACAACCACATGACGATGGCCTATAACTTTTATATTATTGGGTAGTATTAAATACTTGATAAATATTATAGAAACTATGCATGCAGTCTATATATCCATGCAGTATGAAAGACTAATTAAGCCTTAGAATTTGAATTAAAATTTTAGAAGATTATAAGCCAAACATGTTTTTTGAAAGGGAATAATGAGATTAGTCTTTCTTCTTTTTTTTTTTTTTTGGGACTAGGGCCATTGGTTTTTTCAGACTTGACATTCCGCCTTACTTCTAGGGACACGCGCCACCATAGTCTCGAAGTTTGCATTTTTTATTTCTTCTAAAGTTGAAAATTGGGATCTACAACTTTTCAAGCTGTAATTCACTATTTTCTCATGTATCTTTTACATTTTATGTTATTTCATTTGTTTTAGGTTAAAAATAAAATACATAGTCTCTTGAATTTTTGTACATAGAGTGTGTCCTATACTCCGTCTTAGACGAAGTGTGGGGTTGTTTAATTCTTTCTTAGGACAAAATGTGGGGTTTGTTAGATCTGTCTTAGAACAAAGTGATGTCTCTCAAACGGTTTGTCTATAGAGAGTTATAGCAATGGATTAGACCATATCAGTCACAAAGAAATTTGTGTATTGGAGAGCCTTAAAAGCAGTAGTTGACTTGTATTTTGTATGTCATAGGTCAAAGTTGTAATATCCCGTTATGAATTAATGGAGTTTGTTCTACTAACTTAAAACAAAAAAAAAAAAAGAAAAAAGAAAAGAAAAGAGATTAGTCTGAAATTTAACTTCTTCCCAAAATATGTTGTGGTCAATTAGTAAGCCAACGAAGGGTGCTTAAAGTTTCATAACATGCAGGAGCAACCACAGTAAATATGAAAGACAGTACTCCTAGGCTTTCCATACAAAGCCATGGAGGAGCCTAGCAATGTCATCTAATATAGAAAGAATGGAGGACGAGAATCCAATATTAGAAACACAGAAACGGCCTCTCTGAACTCTCCATCCTCCTCTAACCTTCATATCAAGAACCAAGAAAAATCCATCCGGCCTGATCTTCCATCACAAAATGGGGAGGCGAAAGATAGAGATGGCTATGGTGAAGGACGGCAGCTCCAGGCAGGTAACCTTCTCCAAGCGCCGAAACGGCGTTTTTAAGAAAGCGAACGAGCTCGCTACTTTATGCGGTGCAGAAGTAGCCGTAGTTGCTTTCTCTCCGGGTGGAAAGCCATTCTCCTTCGGCCAACCTAGCGTTGGGGCTGTTTCAGACCGGTTCCTCCATCGGGACCAAAGAAAACCCAATCATGGTAAAACTGTTGTTGGTTCTTCCAAGGATGGTGCCAAGGTGAGCATCCTTACTCAGCAACTTAATGAGCTGCTTAAGCAGTTGTATGATGAGAAAAAAAGGGGAGAGATGCTTGAGAAAGCGAAGGAGAAAAGCGGATACAAAGCACCGATCATCAATGAGATGGGTTTGCAGGAACTTGGAGAATTGAAGGGATCGCTGGAGAGGCTTAGGGAAGATATAAAAGCACGAGTCAATGAGATGGAGGCATCATCTTCGTTGCTGCTCCTGGCAAAGAAACCTGTCCATGAATCTGAAAGGCCAGTTGCTAAAAAAGTTGCCAAGTCTTATATTTGATGCAGATAATTTAGATTATGGCTCTTTCATAGGACTTTCCAAATGTGTGCTCAAATAGTATTTATATTTTTTATTGCCTAAATTAATACCCAATGATCAATGGAAGAACGTTTGCTATGTCGTTACTGTACTCATGTTTTCCATTTAGCTTTTAATACATATATATATAGTTACTCTTCAGATTTGTATATAAAATTAATTAAATAGGTTCGTATGCCCGATCACATCACGGATACACACATGCATCTAAGAGCACTAGCATTGGCTTGGTCAAATGCATATTCAAAATTTAGTCAATATTACATTTTTTTACATTTGCCTATTCAATTTAAATTAAATCCTCATATTGGATTAACCATTTACTCTCTATAAAATAATAAAATATTATTAAATTAATAATTTATTTATTTAATTTATTTGTATCACATTTTATAATTCTACTAATTTAATATTAATAATAATTATATTCTAATTAAATTAATATTAAAAAAATTATATTTTCAATAGTCATTTAATACTAATAACCAAAAATTGAGATTAAACTTATTTAAATTTCTATCTAAATTTATTATTCACTAACCAAATATCTAATATTCTATCTAAATATTCACTAACCATATTTTCAATAGAGTGAGAAATTATTATTTTAACTTTTAGTGTATCAATTTGGTTCTTTATATTTTACTAATTACTATAGCATAAATTCAAATTATTTTAAAGATGCCCAATTTAATATAAGATCTTTTTAGTACAACTTATCTAAATTTTGATCAATTTTCAACTTTATCCAAATTAATGCTAGTGCTCTCACAGCTGACTCATATTTAGGCCTCGTTTGTTTTCAAGAAACATCTTATCTCATCTCATCTCATCTCACCTCATCATTACAACTTTCTCAAATTTCCACACAAAATAAAATAAACAATTCAACTTTTTCAAATCTCAAAACAAAAATAAAATAAACAATTCAACTTTTTCAAATCTCAAAACAAAAATAATATTAAAAAATATATTCTAACAATATTTTATTTAATTTTTTAACTTTAATCTCAACTCATCTCATCTCATATCTGAAAACAAACGAACCCTTCATTTTATTTCCGAGGAGTTCTATAATCAAAGTTGGTTTTTCTAATCAATAATGTTTGATGCAATGATCCCCTATGAGCTATGCATGTCCTTCTAGTGATTGTTGACTGTTTAAGTCATATCATTGACATGATATGACACGTCATACCACGTTAACATTGACAGATCAATGGTCAATATTTGATCATTAATCGAACTGACGTGACAGTACCACGCGATCCGGTGATGTCAACCCATGCAGAATCTGTGTTCTAAAATTTTTGCACAAAAGCACTGTTCTTTCTCACATTTGCTATCAACCGCGTCTCCCCACATATGCAACAATGAAAGTTTCCTCAGCCAACAGACTAAAGCTTTAGGCATGTACACCAAGCCAGTGTAGGTTGTATACGAAACAAATTTCTCAAGAATCTTCAAAACTTTGTCAAACATTTGCATACCAAACAGGCCCAGTTTTCAGTTTTCATTCAGATTGCAATTTAAACCCAAGAAACACTTTGCAGAAAGCACATCGGTACAAAATCAAAATGACAGTCAAATTTTGTAATCATAAAATACAAATGTAAGCATTAATATACACAAAAATTGATAGCTTTAATGACAACAACAAATCACAAAGCTATTCAGTGATCAAATATGCAATTGTTGTCCAAAGTACCATTTACCCTTATAGAAACATTACTTTTCCGACAACAAACCTACAGTCCTACTCATCCAACTCTGAATCTGAATCTGAATCCTCACTTTCTATATTCTCACCGCTTTCCTGCAAAAAGATAATGTTTCATGTAATCTGCTGCATACTCCTGTGAGACCACTGAGCATTCAAGACAAAAATCAGCCTACAAAAAACAAAGACTACGAAAAGAAAGTTTACCATTTTCTTTATGTAATCTGCCATGGCTTTATCAAACTCCGCTCGTTTAACAGTAGCTATGTCATAATACTGAACTTTTTCCTATCACATGACCCACAACAAACGCAAAGAGACGAAAGAAGAGTGAAAGAGAGGTTAGAATGACAGATCTCTTACGCGAAACCTTAAACTTCCTTCTAGAGGCGTTGCAAGAGGAAATTTGTAAAACTAGTCAAAAGGTACAGAGCCTTTTGATTCTCTATACCAAAATATAGGTAAAGAAATAACATATAAATTCAGCCATTGTACTTGATGGAAACAATGTCCATGACTTTCTTTCCTTAGTTAGAATGTAATTAGGTGGTTTCTCTTGTATACTCCATGTGTACACGGGCTATGCCTATTCCATTCATATGAATAAAATTTTTATTACTTATAAAAAAAGAAAAACATATAAAAGTGAAAATGGCAAGCTTCGATTTGGAAATAATTATTACTGCTTTATAATGTTTAGAACCTGAGACACCAAAACCCCAAAAAAAAAAAAAGGAAAATACAATTCTCTAAATGCTAAGGCACTCCTAAGCTTGAAAGAGACCATTAAAAAAAACTTGTGCGGCACTGCAAATCAAGTCAGACCTCAACATTTCTGCATGAGTTAAAAAAATTAGCAAAATATCAAGCAATCACAGACCCAGAACCAAAAGTCAAAAGGGAGAAAATCAGAAGTTTTATTATGAGAGAGAGAAAAAAAAGGAAATCACATAGATAGCAGCACCTGTTTATCATTACCACATTAGAATTTTGTTTCAAACAGAAACTTGTGCACTCGCTAGAAAAATCTAATGAGAATGAAGTATCAATTACATGCATAGAAATTACAATAAAATATCAGCTTGAAAGCAAAAATTGAAAAAAAAAAATATTAGTACTCAACAATAGGATAATAACTTGGGCTAAAAACTCAAATTTTGTTGGCTGCCTCTACACCTACTGTAGAAGAAAATGGAAGGATTCCAGTGAAAGCAACCCTGAAATAGACGGAGGCAAGAGGCCCTAACCAGCACTGCCTTTCAGATTGGCACCACTTTTACTGACAGTGCCCCAGCAATAATCAAGCAGAATAATCCTCGAGACAAATCTCTAACTTTGCCATCGATTCCAAACCGACCAGCCTATAGGAGTAATCCAGAGGAGACAAAGGAGCTTCAGAGGCAAGTTGAGGATTTGATAAGCAAGGGGTACGTGAGGGAGAGCATGAGCCCTTGTGCAGTACCAGTGCTACTAGTGCCAAAGAAGGATAGGACGTGGAGAATGTGCATTGATTGCAGGGCGGTCAACAATATCACGGTAAAGTATCGCCATCTCATTCCTAGATTGGATGATATGCTTGATGAATTGCATGGCTCATGTATTTTCAGTAAAATTGATCTTAAAAGTGGGTACCATCAAATTAGAATGAAAGAGGGTGATGAATGGAAAACTGCTTTTAAGACTAAGTATGGGCTTTATGAATGATTGGTTATGCCATTTGGACTTACAAATGCTCCCAGTACTTTCATGAGATTAATGAACCATGTCCTATGTGCATTCATAGGCAAGTTTGTGGTTGTGTACTTTGATGATATCTTAGTGTACAGCAAGAACTTAAATGAACATATTGAGCATTTGAGATATGTGTTTGATGTGTTGAGATGTGAAAAGTTGTTTGCTAATTTCAAGAAATGTGCCTTTTGCATGGAAAAAGTTGTTTTTCTTGGTTACGTTGTTAGTACAAAGGGTATTGAGGTGGATGAAGAGAAAAAAAATTGCAGTTCTTTTGTTTTTTCTTAAACCAAGTTCACATACTCCAAATCAAATAATAAAAGAGTATCCAAATAAGAACTATCTCCATTAATATGAAATATCTTGATTAGGAAATATTGCCAACTTAGTAGCTAACTCTACACTAGTGTGTAGGATCACATTCCTTCAAAATAACAGTTGTCTTAGTTTTCTCCTTCGGCCAGTGATTAGTGCATATAATTCAAACAATTTAATGGTCACCTTCAACTTCTATAAAAATGGCTGTAGGTTCCATAATTTAAGGTAAGTGCAAGAAAAACTCACTCAAGGGGACATGAGTGGTCACACGAGTCATATTGACTCAATTTGATACAACCAAGGTAAATTTTTGGCATGTTACAAGAGAGTAAATCCAGTCAGAAATGGTCTATGTTGCCCCAAGAGATCATAATAATCAGGGGTAACATTTTATCAAAATTTGTGTCTAATACAACTAACATTTTTTCAGTCCAAACCACTGTAGGAAAAATAAGGTCAAAAGCATTAAAGAACCAAAACAATCGGGACATAATCAACCTTAATTACTTGCACTAAACAACAAAACATGTCTTTGCTAGGGAACTACTCAACTCAACGAAGCAGATAATCCTTAATCCTAACACCAAAGACTTAAATTTTTTTTTTTTGATAATTAATAAGAATTTTATTATGAAGAATAGGCACAACTCAAGTACACAGGAAGTATACAAAGGAAATACCTACTACACACTAGAAAGCAGGAAACTACGACAGGAACAGATTCAGTACCAAAGACTTAAAAAAATAAATAGAAAAGAATGCTTAATATAGGTACAAACCTCATATGTCATTGTTTTCCACTTCTCTCCACATGCCTTGCCAATCTGAAAGATGGGAATAGAGCTTATTTCATGTATAAGGAAAGAAGAGAGCGTGCAAGCAAGAAAGAGAGGGCATTAAATGTAACAAACCAAGGAAAGTTCAACCAAATTTAAGCTTATATTCCAAAAGGAGTAGTCAAGGTTGTTGAAGTTCCTTGAATCATTATAAAGGCCAAGTTTCCATTCACCAGCCTTTAATAGGTGTGGGATGTTATAATTAATCTTCTTGCTCAAACCTCTGACTCGTCAAGCCATTCCATGGTAGCATAGCTCAAAATCCCCACACTTCTGATTTGACTCTAATAACAATTATAACAATCCAAAAGGACTAATCGATATTATAATTGGAGCTCCACAAAATCATTGTAAAGTAGTTCACAAATTTTTCCATCTCAGGCAATGTCAGATCCTATTTATCAAACTCTCTCATTTGCTACTCCCACATATATGAGGGCTGTTACGTTAAATTAATAAATTAATACAAAATTGAAAACTATGTCCCACTTACATCACGCATTGACTTGACATTTGGGTTCTGCTCTTGAAAATCCTTACGAAAATCTTCCCTTGAAAAACAAAGCAAAATTTATTTCAATACATTAAAAAGTTTTAAAGATAGGTTCTCATATACGAACAACTTGCCATACTAAGCTTACTAATATAATAGTAGAATTGAGGCGATGCTAATCATTTTCTAGTATCGACAATAATAATGAAGCAAATATATTTTAAAGCACGAATATAGGACTTAAGGTGAAGCTTAACAAATCGACTTCAAATTATGACAAGAAAGTGACACAAAACTCAAAGTTAGACCTAGCTGAAATATATAATTTTTTTATTTAATTAAGACCTAGCTGAAATATAATTT
Source organism: Juglans regia (assembly GCF_001411555.2). Taxonomy (NCBI): domain Eukaryota; kingdom Viridiplantae; phylum Streptophyta; class Magnoliopsida; order Fagales; family Juglandaceae; genus Juglans; species Juglans regia. The sequence goes on from NC_049904.1 coordinate 23,683,234, forward strand.
AAAACTTAAGATTATCGTAGATGAGCGTTATGTGTCACATTGGGTGGGTGGATTGCCAAAGAATTACATGAGAGTTAAATCCCATAATGGTTTTATGGTAGGCGAAACTGATATTTATAACTAAATTTAAAAAAATCTAAACTTAAGAGTGACCAGTACTTTTTTGGGTATAGCATAGATGCAACTACGCCTTTTCCTAGATTTTTGAGGTGAAAGTTATGGCTGATTGGTGAAAGTCATGGAATGTCTCTCTTTAAAACTCTGTTTGTATATAGACTACAGAAATTATTTTCTCCAACTCCAGAGAACATTAAAAAGTTATTCTTAGTACTTTTAGAGTCGTTGATTTGTGTTTTAAACAGCCTATGACAGCAAAATGAGCAACACAACTTTTAATATGGTGTGGCGACCAAAGGAAAATGTCCTAGTCACATCTATGCTACAATCACAAAAAGATTAGTCGATTTGAAACTTCCATAGAATCGCTTATAATTCCAATTTGACCTAATAAGTAGCCAATGTTAGACTTAGCACTGATGACTACCTTTATAACTTACTCTATGCGAGTTATTCATTTCCAATGTGGGACTGAGGTGTTACAAACTCCTCTTAAACTCTTGACGCCCTTGTCAAGACCATATCATATGATGCTTTAGTATCACATGACTTACCTTACAAGAAGGCTCTAATACCATATGTAACAACCAAAGGGAAAATGCTACTCACATATGCACAAAAACTTCAAAAAGATAAGTCAGTTTGAAGCTTTCCTAGAATCACTAATAAATCCCACTTTCATCTTGTAAGTAGCCAATGCAGAACTTAACACTCATGAATACCTTTATAATTTACTCTGTAAATCATTCCTTTTAGAATGCAAGAATGGAGTGTTACATTGACAGGATTGTTTTCCAATAGTAAAGTATACCGGTCCAGTATATCCACTCTGATCTTACTTTAGCCAAGCATTTTAGTATCTAGTCTTGCTTGGTAAATAATGCATTCAAGCGCTAAAAAATCCTAAACAAAAAATAAAATAAAATATGGCACATACAAGAAGTAGAAGAAAGCTGTTGGCGGTTTCTTTGGCTTATTAGTATCAGATTTATCATTTTTCTTCTTATGTTTTGTTTTGGTCTTTTTTGCAGACTTGGGTCTTCTCTCCACGCTAACTTTGCTCGGCCTTGCCGACCTCTTCATCCCCTCGCTCGATTTTGTCCTCAATGCCATCTGACTACAAATTATCAATCAAATTCTCTCTTTAATTGACATTAACGGAAGTAAAAGAAATCAGACCAAAAATGTTCAATTGTTCACTATGAAGAGCATAATAGAAATACGGTTGACAGAAAAATGAAAAAGGAAAATCCTCCCCTTTATTTCATTTGTATTTTCGTTTCTTGGTTTTCACAGGAGCCAAACAAAGCCTAAACGTATGTACAAATTATATCTGTAAAAGGGTCCAAAACCATAGATAATCCCATTGAAAGAAGAGAAATAAAACTACCGGTCTCCGATTCTCAACATCAAAATGAATAGAACAAGCCCCTCCCCAAACACGCACACACACTCAAGAAGCCAAATGCAACTGCTTTGGTCAGCTGAGGTTTGCTCTCCGCTTAATGAAATCCAGAACAAGACACTCAATAATTGAAAACTTCTTCCTTCTTTGCTTATTTTCTTTTATTCTCTCTTTCTGGCTATTGTCAGGAACCAAAAAGAAAGCCCTTAGCAGCTTAAAGAGTAAAGGAGACCCAAGACTTTGGGAAGAACATGCGAAATACGGAAGGAGTGAAAGGTTCTTACTCATCGGATGCTCTCTTGGGGACCGTAGCAGAGGCAGAAGCTCGAGACGAGGGAGAAACTTGGGACTTCTTAGCATTCTTCGCCATTTCTTTTGAGCTTCCTGTGGTGGCCGGGCGTGACTCGGTGTTAACAATAGCTTTCAGTTAAATCGTCAAATCGACACGGTCATTCAATTGTGAGGAATTAACATCGATCGACCAAGGAAGACAACTGTTTTAAAAATAAAAATAAAAAACCATGGAAGACAACTCAAGCCAAAAACAAAATTGGAGAATGAGTTGAGTAGGGCCTCGTTTTTTCACAACAATCTCAAATCACTTCATCTAATTATTATATATTTTTTAAAATTTTTACATAAAATGTAATAGTCCAAAAATAAATGAAAAGAACATAGATAATGATGAATACGGATAATTATATTTCTTCAGTGGGAATCTAATTGATAGATGAACAATAACATGCTTTCTTCGAGGGAATGCACCTCCAACAAAGTCTAACAGAATAATATTCTTTGATACCCCTCCCCACCACCCTGTACGGTTAATATACAAGAAATAGTGAATTACTAAGAAGTCCTTACTTTAAATGGGCTCATGGCCCTTACAATACTATATTAAACTCAAATATAATAAGGATAGATGTTGGGCTTCCAGACAGCCCATGATCCAGGTTGCCTCTTCATTTGATGGCCCAGCCCTTAACTCGCATGGCCCCATGCTTCAGACCAACCTTTTTTAGTCCACGACAGCTCTCACACTTAGGGTTCCCTCACCACAAAACACTTCACTTGAGTCCCGTATGTTCTTCTCCCAGCCGCCGTATCACAACTCTCCTCCACTTCAGAAAACCTTGCCCACAAGGTGGGGAAAGTCTTTGCACAAATGGTGATGCAGCTCCCACGAAGCCTCTTCTTCCTTCTGTCCTTGCTACCGGATTAACATTTCTACCCACGGTTTGTTTTTAATTTTCTTCAACCTTCTTTGCAGTACTTCCTCTGGTTCGGGCTTAATGATTCCACTGTTATCTACAAGAGGCAGCGTTGTAAGAGGTAAAACTCCATGGCTGAGTTTCAGCTTGAGCTGTGAAATGTGAAAAACGTTGTGGATCTGTGCCGTAGATGGAAGCTGCAGGCGATAAGCTACTTCGCCAATCCTTTGCTCTATCTGATAGGGCCCATAGTACCGAGGTGAAAGTTTGAGACTTGGCGACGGTTGATCGACGACTGATGGTAGGGTTGTAGCTTGAGGAAGACCCACTCTCCGGTCTGGTAACTTCTTTCCTTTCTCTTACTATTGGCATATTTTTTCATCCTTTCTTGAGCTTTGATGATATTCTGCTTCAACAAACCCCATAGTTGCTCACGGTTTCTCAATGTAATTTCTACTTCCTCCAACCGTGTTATGCCTGGAACGTAACTGGTTAATTTGGGTGGACTGTATCCATATAATGCTTCGAATGGAGTTATTTTTGTATATGCATGCAGGCTTGAATTATAACACCACTCTGCCAATTCGATCCACTGAGCCCAATCCCTTAGCCTGTCACCCACATAACACCTCAAGTAATTTTCCACCCACTTATTGACCACCTCTGTTTGTCCATCCGTTTGTGGATGGTAAGTAGTACTAAAAGCCAATTGGACCCCTTGTAATACAAATAATTCCTTCCAGAACTTACGGGTGAAAGTTGGGTCTTGGTCAGACACTATAGAAACTGGCATTCCATGCAGTTTAAATATATGCTTCATAAAAAGTTGTGCCACCACCTTAGTAGTGTAGGGATGACAAATAGGCACAAAATGACTATACTTGGTAAATCTGTCAACAACAACCCATAGAGCATTAAATTTCCCAGAACTAGGCAGCCCTTCAACAAAATCCATTGTGATATCTGTCCAAGGTTTTGAAGGGATAGGCAGGGGCTGTAAAAGACCACTGGGAAGAGAGTTGTCAACCTTCATCACTTGACATGTGTCACACTCTCTGAGAAAGGCCTTAACATGAGCCTTTTGACCAGGCCAATAGAAATCTCTTTTGAGCCTGTGTAATGTCTTGTCAAAACCCATATGCCCACTTGTAGGGCTACAATGAATTAACTCCAATATCTTCTGAATGAGACCCTGATTAGCTGGTATATATATCCTGCTCTTGTAGAGAAGCAATCCATTTCTTTATGTATAGAGGCTATTTAACTCACCATTTTGATGTTTTTTCCATAACTCTTGTACTGCTGGGTCCTCATCATACAAGGCCTTAATGTCATTAACCCAGTCCCAACTAGGTAGAGATATCACAGATAAGGTTGCTGTAATATCTTCTCTCTGCCTAGACAAGGCATCAGCTACAACATTCTCCCTACCCCTTTTAAACTCAACCACAAAATCATATCCCAATAATTTAGAAATCCACTTCTGCTGCATAGTGGTTCATATCCTTTGTTCCAACAGAAATTTAAGGCTTTGATGGTCAGTTTTGACTATAAAGGCCTGGCCCAACAAATATGGTCGCCACTTTTGCACCGCTGAGACAAGTGCAAAAAGTTCCTTCTCATACGTAGACATCCCTACAACCCTACCCTTCAAGGCCTTGCTGAAAAAGGCTAATGGCTTTCCGGCTTGCATCAGAACTGCACCAATGGCCTCGCTCGAGGCATCGCATTCGATAATAAATGGTGACTGAAAATCAGGTAGGCCAAGACAGGGGGCTGTGTCACGGCTTTCTTCAAACTATCAAAGGCAGCTTGGGCTTTATTTGTCCACTTAAAACCTTCTTTTTTTAATAATTTTGTCAATGCCCCTGCAACAGCTCTGTACCCCTTTATGAACCTTCGATAGTACCCTGTGAGGCCCAAGAAACCTCTCAGTTCCTTCACTGACCGTGGAATAGTACAGTCCAACATAGCTCGCAGCTTCTCAGGATCAGCCCGAACTCCTTTTCCCGAGATGAGGTGGCCCAAGTATGACACATCTTCGCACTCAAAACTACATTTGCTTAGTTTAGCATACAATTGGTGCTGCCTCAAAGTATCGAATGTGATCTTTTAATGATTCACATGAGTTGTTGCATCTTGGCTGTAAACTAAGATATCGTCAAAAAAAACTAAAATAAATTTTCTGAGATACGGTTTAAAAACCTGGTTCATCAAGCTTTGGCAAGTTAAGGGAGAGTTAGTTAGGCCAAACGACATAACTAAAAACTCGTAGTGCCCTTCATGAGTCCGGAATGCAGTCTTTGGGATGTCCTCAGGCTTCACCCTTATTTGGTGGTAGCCCGACCTCAAGTCCAACTTTGAAAATACCTTAGCCCCATGTAGTTCATCCAGCAACTCTTCCACCACAGGTATAGGATATCTATCCTTGATAGTTGCACTGTTTAGTGCCCTATAATCGACACATAAATGCCACGTGCCATCTGCCTTTCTCACCAACAAAACAGGTGAGGGCTTTGACTGGGTCTAATCACCCTAGAATCCAGCAACTCCCTGATAATTTTTTCGATTTCATCTTTTTGGAAGTAAGGGTAGCGATATGGTCGGACTGAGATAGGGTTGGTTCCAGGTTGTAAAGTAATGGCATGGTCATGAGAACGGGTTGGAGGTAAGCCTTTTGGGTTGGCAAAAATGTCAGGATAATAGGTAAGGAGTTTCTAGATAGATTCTGGAATCTGGTTGTGTTGGTGTTTGGCTGTATTTTCGATGAATTGTAAGAGTATTCCTTTATTCTCCAATTGGATGCATTCATGAATGGACCCTTCTTCAATTCAAGTGTTGCTATTAAGACCTTTCAGCTGCACAGTAGCTTGTTTGGAAGTAAATTGCATTGTTGGGTCTTTAAAATTCCACAATATTGGTCCTAATGCTTGCAACCATTGAACCCCAAGGACCATATCACAACCTGCCAAAACTAGCACATACATGTCCACCAAAAAACTGGCCTCTTGGATACAAACATTCACTCTTGTCACCTTGCCTTCACTATCTACCAACTCACCATTTGCCACCTTAACTCTAATTTTTTCTTCTGGCATTAAGGGTATGTGAATCATTGAAAGTACTGCTGGATCCAAAAAATTATGAGTGCTTCCTGAATCAATGAGGATAACAACCTATTGGCTACCAATTTTTCCTTTGACACGCATGGTCTTAGGGTTCCTAGAACCCGTGATGGCATGTAGAGAAATTTCAGGGGTACCTTCCACAAGAAAAAGAGGTTCCTCAACAACCTGACCAGCGAACTAGTCCTTCCCTTCCTGAGGTTGCTCTATCTCATCCTCTACTTCCTCAATTAAATACAACTTAGGACTGGTACATCGATGTCCTAGGTGCACTTGGAGTCACAATGGTAACATAATCCTTTTTCTTTTCGTGTTTTCATATGGTTTTGGCTTATTTTCTGGACAGATACAACAACTTTTTGGTAGGTGTGATTGGATGATGTGGTTGATGTTTGGCTGTGTTTGGTATTTGGTTGCTGCAGGTTTTGTGTGTGGATAGAAGGAAGGTTGTGTTTGGGGTTTTTTGTGGAGTGAGGATTTCTCCTCCTGTATTTTGCCTAAGCCATAGGCCTATTAAGTTGTGGGGGTTAAACATTCGAACTGTCAACCGAATGTCATCTCTAAGACCACTGAGAAAACAACTCAGTTTGTATGGCTCAAATAAGCCTCTCAAGTGGTTAGAGAGTGTCTCAAAGGCTGACTTATACTCCTCGACAGAGCCAACATGCCTTAGCCTAGTGAGTTACTCCATAGGATCATCATAACTATTAGGACCAAATCTGATTAATAAGGCTTTCACAAACTCCTCCCAACCACACAACAAGCCAGATTCATCTATATCCCGAAACCAAACCAATGCTCTTCTAGCCACATGAAATGAGACTAATCTCAAACAGTGTTGTGGTAGTGTGTTATGAAACGTAAAAAACTGGTTTACCTTGCAAAGCTAGCCGTGTGGATCCTCTCCATCAAATACTGGAAAATCAAGTCTCTCCGATCTTGGTTGTAGCTCACCACCATGAGGTATGAGATGTTGTTGGTCCTCTTCATGATTTGTTTGTCTTGAATTGGTTTCTTTTTTCTTGTGCAGGATTGAAGTGATTTTAGAAAACTGCTGCATCAAGGCCTCCATCTGCCGCCTCATAGCACTCAACTCACCTCCCATAGAGCTAAATTGGGACTCCGTGTGCCGAATGTGAGCTTCAGTGGTTTGTTTGAAGGAAGTGAGTCCTTCCTGGAGGTCTTTCAAACGAGTTCCCTCAGCCATTGCAGGACCTTGAGCTCTAAGATACCACTTGTAATAGTCTAGAAATAAATGGAAAGGAGATAGATAGTGATGAATATGGATAACTGTATTTCTTGAATGGGGATGAAATTGATAGATGAACAATAACACGCTTTCTTCAAGGGAAAGCACCTCCAACAAAGTCTAACAGAATAATATTCTTTGATATCCCTCCCCACCACCCCGTACAAGTTAATATACTAGAAATAGTAAATTACTAAGAAGTCCTTACTTTAAATGGGCTCATGGCCCTTATAATACTAGATTAAACTCAAATATAATAAGGATAGATGTTGGGCTTCCAGACAGCCCATGATCCAGGTTGCCTCTTCATTTGATGGCCCAGCCCTTAATTCGCACAGCCCTATGCTTCAGACCAACCTTCTTGAGTCCACGACAGCTCTCACACTTAAGGTTCCCTCACCACACAACACTTCACTTGAGTCCCGTATGTTCTTCTCCCAGCCGCGGCATCACATAAAATAAAATAAATAATTTTATTTTTCTAAATCTAAAAAAAATAATATTAAAAACTATATTATAGTAATATTGTATTCAATTTTCAATTTTAATCTTAACTCATCTACAAAAACAAACGAGGCATTTAAACTGTTATGTCATCAAAAAAATACAAAATAATAATAATAATAATAATGAAATCATCAAATAGCTGATATTTTATATTAAATTAATACTCTCTATCTAGTTGAAATTTGAGAGAAAGTGAAAATAATACTTATCCAATTTTATCAATGAGAAATACTTTCGCTACAAATGATGTATTTCGCTACATACTTTTGCTATAAATGATATATGCAGTTATGGAGTGTGTAAGCGCCATACAATTCATTTGAAAAATTACATAACAGTAAACTCACAAACTGACATAATTTTATGTGATACGTTAAATTGTAAAATTATTTATATTGTAAAATAAACATATCACAGGTGGAGAGGCCCTTTTACCTCCACTAGAAGGGCCCAACGAAGTTAAGTAAGGGACCAACGAGTTAGAAAGTTGCAGGTGCACCATACACTCCCTACCATGGGATTATATCATACCAACAGGATTAACGTAATAATTATCATTGATCCAAGATATTTATCCCTAAGAAAACAGCAAGATACTCGAGATTATGCTAGCAGATGGCTAGGAAGATGGGAGGATCATCCTCAATCGATCAGTTGCTTAACCACACAAACTTACCCTATAGCTTGGAGGTGATGGTCATGCCGCTCCCACCAAAGTTTAAAGTATTCCAAATAGAGTTGTATGACGGGTCGCAAGATCTAGTAGACCACCTAGAAAACTTTAAAGCACACATGAGTTCCTCGAGGGGTGCTATGGCTGGGATCGATCGATAGTTTTGAAGAATTGGTCAAACAATTCCTAATGCAATTCATGGCCATCAAGAGGCAAAGGTGACCCGCAACATACCTCTTCACCATTAAGCAAAAAGAATGAGAAAGTTTGAAGGCATATCTCACTCAGTTCATTAAAGAGCGATTAACTACCGACGACCAAGATGAGAAAATTACACTGGTAGCCCTCCTGGGGGTGTGTGGCCCCGAAATCTATCCATGGCGGAGCTAGCACGGAGGACTCCATCAACACTAAGAGAATTTATGGATAAGGCCGAAAACTTTGTCAATGCTAAAGCCTAAAGACACACTGCAAGCCCTAATTGTTCCACGAATAAAGAAGAAGAAGATAGAGATCCTCAAAGGTCGAGCGAATAAAGAGCCTTACAGAAGACCGGATGAAGCTGTCATGACAAAAGGTGAGAAAGACGAGCACCCCCACAAGAACATGGCCCGAGATTTGTTCACAACAACCTAAATGTACAGTCATAGGGTAGGTTGCTAGATCGAACAGAAGGCAGTTGGGCGAAGATAGGACGACATTTTTGCTCCTACCGCCAAAATGACACCAACTGGATAGAGGACTGCTATACAATGAAAAGACAAGTCAAGAAGTTACGGGGAAGTGGTGAGTTGGAGCGCCTAGTCAAGGAACATTTGAAGACTGGGAAACAAACACTTGGGCAGAGAGCAGAGTGAGATCGAGATGTTCGATGAAGCAGAAGCCTAAAAAGGTGGCGATCAGCCAAAGGGGATGATCGAGATGCTCCCTGCTAGAACTCGAACTGCGGCAAGACACCCTTGGGTGAAATTCGTACTATAGTAGGAGGATTTGTCGAGGGAGGAGCCTCTGTGTCTAGCAAAAAAGTACACGCCCGTAGGGCAAGATACGAGGAAGTATACACAACATACAAACCACCCAAGTAGCCGAGGCAAAAGAACACAGAGAACATCTCTTTTAGGGAAGAATATTGCGAATGGGTCTTGCACCCACATGACGATGCATTAGTGGTAACGCTGTTAGTCACCAACTACACCACCAGGTGGATTTTGATCGACAAAGGAAGCTTAGCTGACATTCTCTTTTGGGACGTGTTCACCAAGATGGGCATTGATCCTAGAAAACTATGGCCATCACCCATTCCATTGAAGAGATTCTCCAGAGATGTAGTACAACCCTTGGGCGCAATAACCCTACTGGTTATAGCTGAGAAGGGATTACAAATTGCTACCGTAATGACTAACTTCCTAGTAGTCAAGGCCCTCTATCCTATATTGCCATATTGGGGCATCCATTCTTGAACAACCTTAGAGCAGTCACCTATACCTACAATTTGAAGACGAAATTCTCGACGGAGGCGGGAGGAGGAAAAGTCTGATGTGAGTAGGCCCTAGCATGAGAGTGTTATGTGCAAGAGCTTAGGATGGGAGGGGCATATGTTTGTATCACGAAAAATCAGCATCAAGGCAAAGTCCCCCCTAGATACCAGTCCTTCTTAACCATGGCATAGAAATGCAAGATGAATAAAACTTGCAGCAAGTAGAAGCCAATGAGCTGCTAGAGCTAGTGACACTACACCCTGAACGACCAAAGACTATAACACGGGCCGAGACTAGACTTCAACCCGAGATCCGAGAGGCGTTAAAGCAACTTCTGGTCTAACATAGAGATGTGTTTGCAAGGAGCCATGAAGACATGTCGGTGATAGACAATGCGATCATCGAGCATCGCCTTTGTGTTGACCCCACTAGCAAGAAAGTTTGCCAGATGAAGAGATTGTTCAACATAGAGAAGTACGCATCCATAGCCAAAGATTCATTAGGGAAACCCATTACCTTGATTGGTTGTCCAATGTTGTAGTAGTGAAAAAGTTCAACGACAAATGAAAAATGTGTGTAGACTTCACTGACCTCAACAAGGCGTGCCCAAAAGATAGTTTTCCACTACCACAAGCTAAGTAAGGCGGGACATAGAATTTTGAACTTCATGGATGCCAACTCAGAATACAATCAGATCAGGATGAACCAGTCAGATGAAGAAAAGACTTTGTTTATAACAGATCGAGGACTATACTGCTATCAAGTCATGCCATTCGGGTTGAAAAATGCTTGGGCATCATACCAAAGACCTGTAAATCAAATGTTCAAGAAATAGATTGGATGAAATATGGAAGTTTATGTCGACGACTTACTAGCTAAAAGCAAAGAACCATCCCAACACTTGGAAGATTTGAAGGAAGCCTTCACAGTGTTATGCCAATACAAAATGAAACTGAACTTGGCTAAGTGCAATTTTGGTGTCGACTCAAGAGAATTTCTAGGCTTTATAGTGTCTGAAAGAGGAATATAAGCCAACACAGAGAAAATCAAGGCAAACATGGATATGAAGCCCCCACATAACATCAATGAGACATAGAGACTAACAGGCAAGGCGATTGAATTAAATAGATTCGTGTCCAGATCCACAGATAAATGCTTACCATTTTTTAGGGTCATACGCAAAGTACACTCTTGGAACGATGACTACGACAAGGCATTCCAATCACTAAAGCATCACTAAAGCAATGCCTATCCAGTCCGCCATTGCTAAGCAAACCCGAGCAAGGGGACGCACTCTACGTATACCTGGAGGTTTCTCCCCATGTTGTGTCGCCGACTTTGGTCAAAGAAGGAGTGCTTCAGAAGCCATTGTACTACACAAGGCGTGCCCTATGGGGGCAGAGTCGCCACGAATGGAGATGCTAGCCTTCGTGCTGGTAACAGCAGCTAGGCTATTGCGTCCATATCTCTAAGCTCACCCCATCAAGGTCCTAACAGAAGCACTTCTAAAGAAGATACTCCAAAAATCAGATGCCTCTGGACTCCTAGTGGGCTGGTCGATTGAGTTGAGCAAGTTCGACATTGATTACCTCCTCCAACATGCAACAAAGGGGCAAGCCCTAGCAGACTTTATCGTCGAGTTTACTGACTTCCCTGAAGAAGTGGCGATCACACTAGTTGGGAAGCTCTGGCAAGTCTTCGTCGATGGCTCATCCTACCATGCTAGCAGGAAACTAGGGGTCCATTAATAAGCGACTCTGGGTTTGAACATTACTACATGGTGAAACTCACCTTCGAAACCACCAACAATGAAGTATTGGTGATGAAGGACTTTCGATAGCTAAGACACTGGGAGCTATTGAGGTCAAGGTAAAGGTGGACTCCCAAGTAGTCGTTAATCAGGTATTGACAGCGTATGCGGCAAAAGACAAAAAATTAAGTACATGCAGTTGATATGGGAGAAGAGTGACTGGTTTTGCCACTTCGGTATCAAACAAATACTGAAGAAAAGTAACAACATAGTAGATAAACTAGCACGAGCAACCTCTAGAATGGAGGAACCTGCCTTACCATGGGAAGTTGAAAGCAGAGTGGTAAAAATCCCCACCGTCGGGACCGAGGTTGCCTAGATGGGACCAGGAGAGACAAAGTGGGCTCAAGAAATGGCGAAATACCTAGATACGGGAAAACTCCTAGTAGAAAAGGAAGTGGCAAGGAAGATCAAAAGAAGAGCCACGTGGTTCACTTGGATCGGCAAAATTCTCTAAAAGTGGGGTTTCTTGACCCCCTTATTGAGGTGTCTCCCAATAGGAATCCCAATACGTCTTAGCAGAGATACATGAAGGAGTGTGCAAGAATCACTTTGAAGGAAGAGCTTTGGCGATGAAGGTCATGAGGGAGGGCTACTATTGGCCACATGCCCTTAGAGACGCAAAGGAGTTTGTCAAGAAGTGCGTGAAGTGCCAAATGTTCGCCCCAATATCACACTACTCGCTAGAGGAGCTAACCTCCATAATGTCACCATTTCATTCGCGCAATGGGGGTGGACCTAGTAGGGCCCCTCCCACCAGGGAAAGGAAGAGTAAGGTTTGTGGTCTTCGCTATAGACTACTTGGCCATTGTATGCAGGTTCAGGATCCCCAGAGCATAATCTTGGACAATGAACATAAATTCGACTTAGAATATTATCGGGAATGGTGTATAGAGCTAGGAATTCAATTCAAGTACTCCTCCCCAGGACACACAAGGTCAACGGGCAAGTGGAAGTGACCAACAAATCCCTGCTCAGGATCCTAAAGGAGAAGCTTAGGGACAAGAAAGGAGATTGGGCGGAAGAACTCCTAGGCATCCTATGGCCGTATAGAATCACGGTCAAAACTTCGACAGGGGAAACCCTGTTTGCCTTGACATATGGAAACGAGGCTATAGCCCCTGTAGAGTTAAACCAGAACCTTCAAGGTAGGCAACCTAGTCTTAAGGGAAACCAAAATAACCATGCAAGAAGAAGGAAAACTTGGTCGCCCTTGGAAAGGACCATACATCATGATCGCCAGTAGACGACCTGACTTATACCACCTAAAAGACGCCTAAGGAAAGGAACTGCCAAACCAATGGAACGCTAAGCATCTAAAAAAGTACTATCAATGACTGTGTAAGCAATGAAGAATAATGAATAAAGTTGATTATTTCCCTCTCATACGTCTCCTCACTTGAAGCATAGTGCTCACCAATGTTGAGTCCTTAGACTCGTGGTGAAAAATAAGGTGCATAAGTTCTCAGATTGTGTGACCCTCACTCGCTAATATTGAGTCCTAAGACTCGTGGTTAGGAATAGGGCATGTAAGTCTTTAGACTGCGCGACCCTCGCCCACCATGGTCAAGTCCTTAGACTCGAGGTGAGGAATAAGGCGCGCAAGTCCTCAGACTACTCGACCCTTACCCAGATGTCGAGTCCTTAGACTCGCATTGAGGAATGTGAAGAAAGGGGCGTGCAAGTCCTCAAATTGCATGACCCTCATTGTAGCAATGTCCAGAAATGTGTTAAGAGTGTCGAACATTTGAAATGCATAATGTACAAAAAAAAACACCCAAAGGCAGTAATTGCAATCAATTAACACAAGAAAAAAATGTCAATTTACTCAAAATATCGGTCTAATACAAAAATAGCTAGCACAACCAAGAAAGAAAAAATATCCATTTACTCAAAACAAAAAAGATTTTAGCCAAAAGAGAAGGCACCTTATTTAGGCAGGAGGAGCTAGAGGAGCTAGATACGTCGGGGTTGGGAATGCATCAGGTATCGTGTCCCTTCTAAAGGAATCGACATATAGACGAGAGACATGCTTAGACTTGAAAGACTCAAGGTTCAGTGTTCTCAAGTCTCACCAGCAAGAAGGTCCTCAACCTCTCCAAACCTATGCCATAACCATAGTCAAAGGCACTGTTGCGAACAAACTTTGCCACTAAGGGGAAATGCAAACGACCTCCTCGCCAGAAGCGGCCAGCTCAGACTCCAACTCCTTAATACACTTATCACGAGCTTTAACCCTCTTGTCAGGTCGGCTTGTTCATCAATGATCCAGGCAGTCACCTGGTTTTCGCCTTGGCAAAACCACCCACGCATAATAATCCAAGCCCAATAGAAAACCAAAGGTCAAACCAAGCAAACAACTTACCAAGGAAAAGAAGTCTCTCAGCTAGTTCGTCATGGCATGAACAGAATTGCCTTTCGCCTTGGACCTCGCCATATTTGGGGTCCGAGATGGACCAAAGTGCTCCTTGCCTCTAGGGAGAGGCCACAAGCTGTGGAAAGACCCTAGGAGATAAGGGTTGGGAACGCCCTGGGGGTGCCCACCCTTACCTCAATAGTAGGCGGAATCAAGCCAACTGTTATAGTGTCAACATGCGGCAAATTCTCCACACCTCACCCTCCAGTACGAGGGGAACCCACCACGAGCTCATCCTCTCGGACAGGAAAGGATGATACCCCTTCCTTAGTAGTAGTGGGTGAAGAAGGCCCATCTTCATCCCCTCAAAGAGGCACTGAAGAGTGAGAAGGGAATTGAAACCCTGCCCCCACTCAACTTCAAGTCGTGGGGGAGCACTAGGGTTTCGCCACTGGAAATAGTTGAGGGAAGGGAGACCGAAGTAGGCTCCCTTTCCCCTGCCTCCCTTTAAGATCCAAGCTTAACCTGAGGCTCATCAGTCGAGACTCTGGTCTTTACTCCACCAGCCGAGGTCTCGCGGTGAGCAGTAGTAGAATCCATAAGGCCACAAGAAAAATCAGTGTCAATGTTTGCATTCTCCTCGTCAACCAACTCTAGGTTGACTGGCAGGATCGACGGGAGAGCAAAGTTGGGCGACTGGGCAGAGTGAAGTTCCCAGGAAAGGAACTGGAAGTCAAGGATCATGATCAAATCCGAGAGGGCCTGACCCATCAAATCCCCTAGATCATCTAAGTCTAGGGATCCTTTTCGGACAAGAGACTGCCCACCTATGAGAATCTGAGCCGATCCAGTACAATCTGCTCCTGAAGACGACCCCATTGGCCTCACGGCGAGATCTTTTTCCTTCCTTCTCTGACGGGGCCGTGTCGGGTCTTTTATTGTCTTAGGAAGCCTTGGGCTTCTTCGGTAGGCGATGACCGCTCACGCACGAGTGGTCGAGCATCACCAAGAAGTTGTCAATATGGGCCCTCGTCAATAAGGCCTCAAGCTATGGTTTTGTAGTTGGGGACTTTTCCCCAAATGACGCGAACTAGGAACTCAACCTTATCGGCCTCCCTACTAAGGAACTCCCATCCTTGCTAGAAACAAAGAAAGATTTTTTTTTTTTTTTTTTTTTGCCACTGTTTGGCATTCGACCCTCAAATTGAGCAAGGCAATATCGGGGACGAGAGCGAAAGCTGCGAATGCTGCCTTCCAACGCCCTGACCACATATGTAACGAGGAACTTGCAGGTGGTCAAGTTGGGATACCCCTCTTCGGCGGGTTCCAAAACCATCATTCACACAACACAACAACATATGAGAATTCTCCATATGTTAGAGTGAAGTTGAGCTGACACCAGCTTCAAGCAGTCGAAAACGTAACCCGGGAGAAAGGGAGCAGGTCGTGAGGGCTACCTTCTCAACAAAGCTTTGACATTAACTTTGGGGAACCTCAAGAATAATTGAATCTGGGATTCCATACGAATCCCTTAGCTTCCTAAGGTCGGCCTTGGTAAGAATTGACGACCAATCATAGCCTTTGTAATAGGGTACATCACGAGCAAATGAGGACTCTGGTGCTTATGAAGACCCCATGTGAGGGTAAGGAGAAGATCCGTGAGAAGAAAGGTGAGAAGCATTTTGACGAGCCATGGAGATAGACAGGGTATTCTGAAGAAAAGAAGTTGGGTTTGACAAAGAACACAGGCAATGAAGAAGAACAATAAGCAGGAGTGAAAGAGACAACAAGAATGATGAGAGGACTACTTATAACAAGATATGTAACGGTTGAAATGCCCCAGAGAGAATGCAAGTAGTTTGACAGCATAATCGTTGTGTATAGATCCCACGATCTGGTGATGTGACTAGGTGCAGATGCAGAGTCGTTACAACCACTCGGGCACAAAAGCACGAACAACCAATCAAAATGAACGACGCAATGGGCAATGATTGTTCATAATCTTTAAATTCCTGCCACGCCAGCATCACAGGAATTTGTGAGGTAACTGGAGAGGCCCTTTTACTGCCACTAGACTAGCCCAACAGAGCCAAGTAAGAGGCCCATAGAATAGGCCCAACGAGTTAGAAAGTTGCAGGTGCACCATACACTCGCTAGCACGGGGATCATACCACCCGAACAGGATTAATGTAATAATTAGCACCAATTCAAGATCTTTACCCTTAAGGAAACAAGGAGATACTTGAGATGTTTATCCTCGATATGTTAATCATTTCTTTGTAAAATCATATCCTGAGAATTTGGCAATTAAGATCTCGGGATTTAAGGAAAGGGTTAAACTATCTTTATCAGTAACAATCCACCCCTATATAAAGGATCAACGCTAGTAGCCCAAGGTAACAGATTCAGACATTTCGTTATAAAGCAATACACTCATATTTCTGACTTAAGCATCGAAGCTGCACCAGGTACATTAGGCCACCCTCTTTTTTTGTTGCAGGTTAGCAGTCGAGATTAGTTGGCAGTGAAACACATTCGAAACAATAGGAATCCATATCAATTTGTGAATTTATTTTTTTAAAATCTCTTTAAGATTGTAGTAATTCTCTTTATCATTGGCTAATATGCTTGAATTCAAATTGTGTGGTTGGTTGGAAGCCACTTCAGATAATTTAAATCAGGCCACCATGAGATGTTTCAAATAAACATACCTTTTAAGCCATCCAATCGGATATGGGTTGTCAAGAGGTAGCCTAGTTGTTTTGGATCCACCGAAATTCTCATTGCTAACTAGGGGTGCGGACTGGACAGGGCACCCCCTTCTTGCACCCCACCTTTGGTATGGGGGAGGGGGAGGGGGAGGGGGAGGGGGAGGGAGGTTTTGCCCCATGGACTCCGCTCTCGCTCTTGTGGACAAGGCCCCCCATCCGCATGCCGGTGGCGGACTGGCCCCCTTCCAATTAGACAAAAAACACCAATCGGCAACCTAAATTCATAATTAACCACCAACTAGACAAAATGTCAAAAACTGTTACGTGAATAAGACCACTAAACCAATGAACAAAAACCAACCAGAGAGAGATTTACTGTTTGGGGTCGAATAGAGCAACCACGATGGCAACAACAACACCATAAAACTAGCGGCAGAGAGAGAGAGAGAGAGAGAGAGAGAGAGAGAGAGAGAGAGAGAGAGAGAGAGAGAGAGAGAGAGAGGACTCGAGGGACTAAGGAGAAAGGCTAGGGGGGGTTTTTATTCATAACCCTATTTCAAAACAACGTCATTTTGGAGGTTTTTTCTAAGACGACGTCGTTTTATTAAAGAAAATAATTATATATATATTACGCAAACGGACGGGGCCCAATGTGGGCTGGCTAGGGCCTAACCCGAGCCTCGCCCTCTCATCTGTGCTTAGTTGCGGGCGAAGGCCTGCACCCCACATTAGACGGCCGGGGTTGTCCTATCACTCAAGTGGAGGGCAAGTGGATGGGGTGTGGGGGCCGTCACTCGCCCCTATGCTAACTACCCTTTTATTGTTAGCAATGCACGAAATTAAATTCACGTAACCTAGAAGTACTAAATCTGTTGAACCAAAATAAGGTTTCTACCTTTATTCCTAAACAAAATCAGGTCTTTTATGAGTCTTATAAGGAACTACTTGCGAATTTAATATGAATTTGATGTTGTATTAACGATTAAGTTTTAGTGTAATAGAGTTTAGGTCGACTAATTTAGATACGACTAATATGTGTCAATCTAGATAATCCGTGTAATTGACTTATTATTTTCGTTTAAATGTAAAGTACCCCTAACTATTGTAATAGCAAATGATGATGCTTTATCATGTTAAAAAGTTTGATTAGTTTAATAATCGTGTCATTGTATTAGTTAAGAAAGATTAGTATCAGTACTCCGGACGTTACTTATAGCAAAACTAACTACTGGCTCATTACAATGAAGGAAAAAAACGTGCTCATAAAAAAGCAAAACTAACTTATCAAACCCAACACGACACAGCACCAATCTCACGAACACGGAACATCACATGACACATTTCTCTGGTCCCTCGTAACTCTCACTTCCAAAACAAAAAGGCAAAAAATTCGCAGCATCGTTATCGTCGTCAAGCCTTCTCTCTTTCGGAGACAACCATGCAGGCTCTTCAATCCCCGACCCTGCATCCCTCTCCGCTCGGCCCAATTCGTAAGAACTCCTCCTATCTCCTCACCAGGCGCCGCCTCTCCGTCAATGCAGCGTCGTCCCAGCCCACCGTCTCGGCGCCGAAACGCGAGAAGGACCCCAAGAAGCGGGTCGTGATCACCGGGACGGGTTTGGTCTCCGTGTTCGGAAACAACGTCGATGAGTATTACAACAGGCTTCTCGAGGGCGAGAGTGGGATCGGCCCCATCGACCGGTTTGATGCCTCCAAGTTCCCCACCCGGTTCGCTGGCCAGATCCATGGGTTCCGCTCCGAGGGGTACATAGATGGAAAGAATGACCGTCGCCTCGACGATTGCATCAGGTACTGCATTGTCGCTGGCAAGAAAGCGCTCGAGGATGCTGATCTCGGCGGCGACAAGCTCTCTAAGGTTCATTATTACAGTATTACTTGTCTCCGATTCTTATGCTACGCTTTATTGTACCTTTTTTTTTTTTAAGTGAACCATTGGCATTCATATTAATAGGACCAATAACAAAGTTAATACAATTACAAATTGGAATCAAGCATGACCCGTGAATGAATAAAATCTGGATACTGATGCCACCACTGATCATCCATAAAGCGAGCATGCCTTGTGAGTAAATGAGCTGCTTTATTTCCTTGTCGACCTACATGAACTACTTCATACGCTGCAAATCGAGAAAGGAGACTTTGAATTCAGAAATCAGATTCCCTTGCCTTGAAAAGTTTGGCTCGTGTGAACCAAATTCCAATAGCCTCAATAACTGACAATGAATCCCCTTCCAATAACAAACTTGAGAAACCTAAAGTCAATATCATTTGAAGACCCCTTAAGGCAGCCAATGCCTCTATATCATCCCCTTAAAACAGCCCAAATTCCTTCCGACTCAAAGCAATTTTTTTTTTTTTGATTGGCACCAGGTGTCCAGGAACAACGTCTCGACTAATCCCATGGTGCACAGGCCCTCGGCAAGGAGTTTATCGCAAGTGCACCTCGGGTAATTCAAGGGAAAAATCCCCCAGTCCGATGGCCCCTAGAGATTGTTTGCACCCAATGGGATTTGAACCTTAGACCTAGGGGGAGCATACCCCCAAGCCCAAGGCCTTTACCACTTGAGCCAACCCCTAGGGGTTCCTTCCGACTCAAAGCAAATAAAACATCACATTTTTCATTCCTTCATAGCCCCAATACCCTCAAAGTCCGAAGATCGAAACAAAGCACCATCAAAATTTAGCTTTACCATTCCTGGAGTAGGAGGCTTCCAAGAGAGCACAAGCTCCTTCCTACCACCAACTGGGATTGTTTAACGGTAATTTAACTCTCAACATATGCTAAACAATCATCAACAACCTCTTGCAGCACACAAGTAGAATTCTGAAATAATTTCAAGTTCCTAAACTTCTAGACTCCCCACGAAATGGTAATAAAAATAGGAACTAAAGTTACATCAAGTTGCATTAATTCCCAAACCACATCTATATAACAAACAGCAGCCTCCAAACAAGATAAAACTGGTGGACAGCGAACTGCCAACACCTTTTGTACATCTGGACAGCCACAAAAAAAAAATATCATAGCAATCCTCCTCAGCCAAGTGACAATGAGGACAACCCACAGTTGAAAGAATATCTGTCTTCATTAAATTCATTTTGGTTGGAAGACTATCCTTACAAGCTTGCGATCCAAAGTTTTTAACCTTATTTGGAAGATTCAGATTCCAAAACTGATGCCAAAATATGGAAGATCTATGTGAGTGAGAACTTTCGGCCCCAACAGCAGAATCAAACAAATTCAAGGCTACCTAGAATTTACTGAATATACACCAGTCTTGTGCCACTCCACACAAGTTTATCTTCACACTTTCTTGAAAATCTAGGAAGCTGAATAATTGCACTCGCAACACTAGGAGGAAAAACAGCTTTAACTAAATCCACATTCCAAGTACTATGATCCAAATTCATAAGCAAATTCACCTTAGAATCATCTTGTAAAACATAGTTAAGAGGTAGAGTCTGAGGTAACCAAAAGATTGGTACCTATTTATCATGAAGGATTCGGACTTTGTCACCCCTCCCTATCCGCCAAATGCACCCACTTTGCAAAAGAGGCTTAGCAGCACAAATACTTCGCCATACATAAGAGGACCTCCTATTTACATTAGATTGTAAAAAATTTGTGGTAGGAAAATGCTTAGCTTTAAAAACTTGATGAAGTAACGAATGAGGGTTTTGAATCAACCGCCATCCTTGTTTAGCAAGCAAAGCTAAGTTAAACAGCTCAAGGTTCTTAAAATCCATACCTCCTTTCATCTTTGAAGAACAAAATTTTTTCCAGCTAATCCAATGCATCTTACTTTCAGTCCGTCATTGTCCCCACCAGAACTTTGCAAGCAACCCTTCTAACTCCTTACAAAATGATTTGGGTAACAAAAAACAGCTCATGGTATAGGTTGGCAATGCTTGCCCAAATTGTTGACATGCATGTAACGTCGATTGAAAATATAACTTTATATGTGACATCAATTGATCCTATATAGTTGGGTTGAATTTTTTTAGATTGTCGATGTAAGATGATCAATAACTTACCTGTTTTTCCCTTTTCTTAAAAGTCTCATGGTGTGCCCCCTGGAATGATGTTTGAAGTTATGCTGCCTACATTGTCCCTCCCTAAAATTGGGAGGTTTGGACATTGTGAACCAAGCACTTATATATATATATATATATATATATATATATCACTTGATTAGCCTCAGGTTCAAGGGATTGCAAATTTAGGATAATGGTGGTGCAGCTTTTTGACTGAAGAGATTGCATATACGCAATGAGCATGCATATCCGGCAATAAGAACCGCGTGTGATGCTGTGTCATGTCTCTAGATGACAGTTTGTCGCTATAGATTTTAATGGGTCTAATTTTCAGGATTTACTTGTATCTATTTCTTCTTCTTAGCTAGGTGGTTTCTCTTGTATACGTCCTATGTACTTGGGCTTCGCCTAGTCTTCTATTGATATTAATAAAGTTTTTACTTATATATAAAAAAACAAAAGTTGTTCCATTTGCTCTATTTGTGACATGATGAAAATGATGAGATGGATTTTCCTTATGCTAGTAAAATAACATATTTGAGTGCATCAAATGTTTCATCCTTAATTTTAGTCGAATCTCCCTAGTCTCTATAATATTAGTCTGAGACAATTTCATATATATATATATATATACATATTTTAAATTTCTACCAAGCATTCACCTTGCCTTTAAAGATTAAATCTTGATGCATTATACAAGATTAACTCAGTGTTCCTTTGCCTTTTGATTTTCTTCTTAGTTCAGCAATATGCTTGACTCATTTTGATTGGTGATATTTGCTGCAGATTGATAAGGAGCGAGCTGGTGTGCTTGTGGGAACAGGGATGGGTGGTCTTACAGTCTTTTCTGATGGTGTTGAGTCTTTAATAGAGAAAGGTCACAGGAAAATAACCCCTTTCTTCATTCCCTATGCTATAACCAACATGGGGTCTGCATTGCTTGCAATTGATATAGGCTTCATGGGCCCAAATTACTCAATTTCGACAGCTTGTGCCACCTCCAATTATTGCTTCTATGCAGCTGCAAATCATATCCGTCAGGGTGAGGCTGATCTGATGATTGCAGGTGGGACTGAAGCCGCCATTATTCCCATTGGACTGGGTGGTTTTGTTGCATGCAGAGCCTTATCTCAGAGGAACGATGATCCAAAAACTGCTTCAAGACCATGGGATAAAGGTCGAGATGGATTTGTCATGGGTGAAGGAGCTGGAGTATTGGTAAGCCTGCATCTCTTTCTATGCTAGTTGTGTATGAAGGGCATAAGTGTACTCTGCATACGTTAGGCCTGCTACCCGACCTACATGGATGGGCAGCAGCCCTTCCCTTACCCTGCCTCCACCTGGGCAGGGTGGTGATATGGCCCCCTGCCCCCTTGTTTGGTCTGTCCGTCCCCATTGACCAGGCGGGCAGATTTTTTATCCCCTTTGCCTGTAGATCAGGCCAAGATCAACGCCAAATCAAAGATCTAACGAAAATCTATGTAAAAAAAATGAAACTCAAACCACAAAACATAGATCTAGTTTGAAAATTCAGATCTAGGTCTAGAACACAAAAAAACCAAATGGAAAACGTAGATCTTTCTCGAAAGACCTGGAGGAGGAGGAGGAGGAGGAGAAGAAGAAGAAGAAGAGGAGCAGTAGAAAAGGACAAGAAAGAGAAGAAGACGAGCATGGGAAGAAGACGGCTCGGAGGCCCACCCCCCACTCCTAACATATGTAACAAAAGACGGAAATTACATTGACTAGTTGACAACTCTGGCTTTCTGGTATGCTTTTAGACTGGTCCATATGGGGGGAATCCAATTGGGTTGGGAATGCCAACCATCTAACAGACGAAGGTGCAATCATTGTGGGTGCTTCAGAGCAGAACTATTGCAGGTTCTCCTGGGTAATTAGTGTAGGTGATGACCTACTTGCGATTAACATTGGTGTCCCATCAGAAATTACATGCATATTTTTCTTCTAATTTTAATTGATTAAATGTTAATAATCTTGCTTTGTATGATGGTTGTAATGATGTGTAATTTTTCTATATGAATTTAGGTGATTATAAGTGTAAAGTGAGATTTTCATGACAGATAATGGAGAGCTTGGAACATGCAATGAAACGAGGTGCACCAATTATCGCTGAGTATTTAGGAGGTGCCATTAATTGTGATGCTTATCATATGACTGATCCAAGAGCAGATGGACTTGGTGTGTCCTCATGCATTGAGAGCAGCCTTGAAGATGCCGGTGTGTCACCTGAGGAGGTATTCTTATTTTTCCAGATCAATATTTTAGCTGTATGGTGCTCTTTTTCTTTTTAGTTATTAATTAAAACATAGGATATTGTTCATGCTATCTTTCTTGTCTCAAAATTCACTTTCATAATTACTCTTTCCATCACCATATGCTCTCTCTCTCTCTCTCTCTCTCTCTCACACACACACACACACAAACCTCTTATCTGATTTGTTTACTTCTGTTTGTGCATGCATATGCGCTCCCTTTTCTGTATATATCTAGTGGCCATTCCCTTTAATTTACTCTAGGATGGTACATTTCTTCTATTTCATCTGTCTTCCATTATGAGGTAAACCTTTCTTTGCCATGTATTCAGACTAATGATCATTTAGTTGAGTACTATATTCTGTTTAAGCTTACCATGATTAAGAAATAAGCAAGAACTTGAACTGCTAATCTATTTAGGAATGGACAAAATTTATGAGAGTTGCTAAACTTATACAATTTGTTATCTCAAGTTTAAACTCATTGAGTTTGGTTCATGGGGGTTACAGCTTATTTGAAATATTTTGTAATGGTAGAGAATGATTTAGTACTTACAAGATCCCAAATAGTTGGAGTCGGGAACTGACACTGATGTTGCCCATAGTCTAAAAGAGGATGGATGAAGTGCAAGCACTTTTGGAGGAGACTCTGATTGGTGTAGTTGTAATAATTTCAAGTGGAAATTCATTGGCATTATTAGGAGACTGTATGCTCTGTAGTGAACCTGTCTAAACAAATATATTGGAAATAGATGGTGGCTAGACAGGAAGGGTTCTGAACATCTATCTGTGAGAAGTTAATTAGTACCATTGGGGACAAAGTCAGAGACAGTTTGATCATTGGTGATTAGAACTAATAATTCACGGTTGCTTTACCAAGCACTCATATGGATCAAATTAAGAGTGTTGCAAGAAGAAGGGAAGCCAGGAAGGACTACTGTTGTTGTGAAGTGGCATGATGATGGCCTTAGATAGAGTAGAATGGTGTGAAAGATCTTTCTAGCTGAGCCGAAAGATGGCCATAAAGTTTTGTTGTTTTGATGTGATATTTAAGTGCTGTAACTCCCTTTCTATTTTATGAAAGATTGGGCTGTTACTGCACAGTAACACATCATATCCACTCATAGTTGGTAATATGTGACTTCTACCTGAACAGTAACACAAAGCCCTTCTATGACATGATGCTTTCTGTTTGAAAGTATAAAAAGTACATACAAATCGTTATGCATATTTGTCATTGAGATTTATAACTCCTCCTCAGCAGCCTATGATTGAGATGGAATGGACTAACATAATGCTAAGTACTTTTGGACCATCTGACGAATTTAACTTTCTGATATGACATAAATGGTGTATAAAATATGGACTCCCTAAAAAGGCAGAATTAATTTTTTGTTTCTTTTTTGTTTTTTTCATTTTTTTTCAGGTTAACTACATAAATGCACATGCAACTTCCACTCTTGCGGGTGACCTAGCTGAGATAAATGCCATAAAAAAAGTTTTCAAGAATACTTCGGAGATCAAAATCAATGCCACAAAGGTATTCTTTCTCCAAGTGCATGCTTTAATTTCCTTTCTTTCAAATTTAAGCTGGTTATCTGAATCTTGGTCTGTTGTTGTGTTTATTCTGTTGCAGTCAATGATTGGACATTGCCTTGGCGCTGCTGGGGGTTTGGAAGCCATCGCAACTGTGAAAGCGATAACAACAGGATGGCTGCATCCTACCATAAATCAATTTGTATGTCCTACTTTCTATTGACACTTGCTTTGGAGAATGTCATTAGAATTAATTTGTGAAACACAGATTCAAGTTCAACACATTCCATGGCATTATAGCCAGTTTTGATTCTTATACTGCTTATGGTTCAATACATCATACTGGTTTGCCTTTGATATTTGATTGGGAATAAATTATGAGATGGAATATGTGGTTAATGTGGTAATATAGTGCTGAATGTAACAGGGTGTTCCAAACATTACTTTGCACCATAGTCACTGCAGATATAACTAATTGAACAGTGTTTTTTAATTTTTTTCTTTTCACTTTTTTATAAGTAACATTACAAATCATTGTCTTTATTGTTGGGAACACAATGAATGAAGTGTTTTCTTTGATGGATGCAGAATCCAGAGCCATCAGTTGAGTTCAACACCGTTGCAAGTAAAAAGCAGCAGCATGAAGTGAATGTTGGTAAGATGCTCAAACCTTGAAACACCATAGCATTTTCATTTCCAATTGCTCAGGAAGCCCTAGCATTGAAGATTTTAATTACTCACTAGTGTCTCATGATTTCAGCCATTTCAAATTCATTTGGATTTGGTGGACACAACTCCGTTGTTGCCTTTTCAGCATTCAGACCTTGATCATCCAGCCATTCTGGATTTCTTGTAGGAGATGAGGCTGTTTGTTAGTGAGTTCACTGTATGCTTATCAAGCCATTGTATTATTTTTTTTCTTAATAATTTTGTGTTGAATTCTAGCTTAGGTACTCTGTGGCGTCTTTACTTCGGAACAATTCCCTCTATCGGGCTAGTGGCGTGTCAAGGGCATATTCGGTTTTAAATTGCGCATTCAACAGAGAAAAATAAAACAAAAAATAAATTTGCCAGGTTTTCTGCTTATATATACATCAGTCTTATAATCTCTCTCCTTCCATTTATTGGAATGTAAATAACTAAAATTTCACAAAATGGACTGAAAATACGGAACAAAAAATAAATTTGCCAGGTTTTTTTTTAATGTCTGGACCCTTCGGACCCACTCCAGCAGAGTAAGTTTCGATCTCGTGTACCGCACCTTTGGAAGTTTCCCTATACGGAACTGGTTAAATCGTTGGTCTCAAATGCTTGTTTGCATTTATAAGGTGTTGAACTTTGGACCTTGAATGAAGTGATACCTTAAGACCAAGGTCTTCACCACATTTCGGACCCACCCCTGCAGAGTAAATATCGGTCCCGTGCACCGCACTCTCGGAAGTTTTCCTACACAGAACTAGTTAAATCGTTGTTGAATCTTGGATCTTAAATGAAGTGATATCCTAAGACCAAGGTCTTCACCATTCTTCGGATCCACTCCTACAAAGTAAATCTCGATCTCATGTCTCGCACCCTTGGAAGTTTTCCTACATGGAACTGGTTAAATCGTTGCTCTCAAAGGATTGTTTGCATCCATAAGGTATTGAACCTTGGACCTGGAATAGAGTGATATTCTAAGACTAATGTCTTCACCACTTTGGCCAACCCCTTGGTTTTTTTTGAAGCCTAACCTTGTGGTTCCTCTTTGCATGCTAGGCTAGTGGTGCTATTAGAGTTGCATAAAAAAAAATTATATTCATCATTCTCGCATACTACACTTATTTTTTTTCCTATTATCAAATGCATATTAAATGAATGATTAGTATAAAAATCTAATTAGTTTAAAAAGAATAAAAATAAAAAAATAAAAATAAGTATGGTGTATTGTGTGTGCAGATGATGAATAGTAAAACTTTGCATAAAATGTATTTAATGGCCTGGAAACGTGGGGTTTTAACTGTGCCCTCATGTAACTTGCACAATTTGGAATTTTGGTAACTTTTATGCAACGGGAAGCCTTGTGATTATAGATTTATACATTCTTAAGAGGATGTAGTCGTGTGGTCAGATAGTGTGAGTGTTTGACTTATTGTTGTTTATCAATTTAATATTTCTTGCATTTTATCAATTTAGATATAAAGTATGCTCTTAGATCCTTTTGCCAAGATCAAAGTCGTACCTGATGATAGAGGTAAATGGTTCCATATTAGCCTAAAAAATACGAGTGTGTTAATTGGATTTCAAATCTTCTCTCTCTCTCTCTCATTGTATAATATCATCATGAAAAGAGAAAATAATTTTTTTAAAATAACTTTTAATTAAGGGCTTGTTTGGATACTTAAAATATATGTGAATAATAGTGAAATAATTTGAGTTAATATGTTTTATTAGATTTTGACAAATAAGAGAGAAAAAGTTGAATAAAAATATTATAAAGTTAATAAATTATTTCAAAATATTTTTTAATATATTTTTTATTTTTAAATTTGAAAAAATTGTATTATTTTTTGTATTTTATTTTAGAGTTTGAGAAAATTGAAACGATTACGTAATAAATAAATGACAAAATAAAAAATTTGAAATTGAAAATCTTCAATAATTATTAATTCCGGAAAAGGAAAAAATTCCTTAAGCAAAAGAAAAATAATAAAATAACAAAATAAAAAGAACATGAATTATTTATCCATCAAATCTAGGGAGGAAAAGAAAAAAAAAATAGTCTTGCTAGGTACAAGTAGTTTGGTGCATTAAACTGCGTATCGATGCTGACATGATTTTTTTTATTCAAAAGAATAATAAAAAAAAAAAGAAAATTTTGAGAGAACAACAAGATCCTCCGTCTCACAAAAATCATTTCCGTCTTTATTTATAGCGTTTTATTAAACGGATGCTTTACATGTCAGTATCAGTATGCAGTTTTGTACGCGAATTCGCTTGTAATAAAACTTTTCCAAAAAAAAAAGAGACTTATTAAGTACAAGTGGTTTGACGCACTAAACCGCATTCCGATGCTGATAGGACTTTTTTAATTCAAAAGAAAAATAAGAAAAGTAATATCTTGAGAGAAAAATAAGATCATTTATATCACAAAAATCATTTCTGTCTCATTTTGTACCGTTTTATTAAATAGATATCTTACATGTCAGTATTAATGTGCGAATTCGCTTGCAAAATGAATGTTTCAAAAAAAAAATATATTGTTAGATACAAACAGTTTGACGCATCAAATCACGTATCAATGTCGACATGATTTTTTTTTATTTAAAAAAAAACTTTGAGAGAATAATAAAATTTTTTATTTCACAAAAATCATTTTCGCCACGCTGACACAGACGCACACATCCAGACTCATTAGCCTAAAAAAATATCAAAAAGGTTCGCGCCAAAATATAGGAAACGACCGTCCATTTCCCGCCAAAAGTAGCCCCTTAGAGTCTCTCTCGTCTGTTTCGCGACTGCTCTCTCTCTCTCTCTCTCTCTCACTCAGAAGCAGAAGCAGAAGCAGAGAGGTGAAGGAAAAAAGAAAAGACGGAGAAATGGACATCAGCGACGAACTGAGGGCAGCTCACAAGCGAGAGTTCTTGGAATTCTTGGATCAAGATGTGCGTCTCTCCAAAACCCCTCTCCCTCCCTCGCTCTCTCTCGTTTTGTGCTTTTGGGATTTTCTCTCTGTTTTTTGGTCCGCTAATTTCATGATGATGGTTACGATCAGGTGGGGAAGGGGATATACATGGACGAGATCAAGGCCATGATAAACCACAAGCGCCGCCGCCTCATCGTCAACATCTCCGATCTCCACTCCTTCCGTGACTTGGGCACCAGGTAATGCTCACAAATAGTCCAGTACACAAAATATCTCGCGATCCCTTTTGTTTGGCTCCTGTAATTGGGGAATGCTCAACCTCGATTACGCCAAATCTGGGTTGCTGCTTCTTAGGGATGAAAAAAAAAGAAATTGTTTTTCCTTAAACACAAAAGAGTTGACAAGTTTTGCTGTATCGGCTCTTTTTGATGTTGAAGGGTTTTGAGTTAGGAGCTTTGAGGATTTGGCAAACAGATGGAGCACTAATCGCTTTTTGGTTGCTAAGAAAACTCATTTGAGTCATATGTTGGGCGATGTCGGTTACCTTCTGCCATGAACACGGCGATAACTCATGCTTTGGGTCTTTGAATTAGCTGTTTTCTTTTTCGTTTAAAGAACATATACGAAAAGTTAACTATAAATTTTCTCGGATAGTTTCTAAACCATATATATAAATTCTTAGAGCATTAGCATTGGTTTATGCATATGCATATGCAAAATTACCTCTTTTGCATATCCACTTTACCATTCAAGCAAAATTTTTACATTGGTTTATGCATATTTGAGACAAAATAATAATAAAATATTATTATTTTATTATTATTACTTTTTTGCTAAAATCAATTTTTTTATATATATTTTACAATTAACATCCACTACATATATTTGACATTAATAATACAAATGTAATAATAAAAAATATAATTTTTTAATAATAATATATTAAAAATATAATAAAATGAAAAAATATATATATAATATATTATAATAATAAAATAAATGTGCAAGTGAATGTTTGTTTTGTTGTTAAAGGAGGGAGAAAACGAAAGGATTGTGTGAGAGAGAGTAGGAGAGAGAAATAATTATTTAAATATGATTTGTAGAGTGAATAGTAATTATCCAAATTTGGATAAGCACTATTCATAAGTAGCTAAATATTTGGATATGCATAAGTCAATGTGGAAGATTTTAAGATCATATTATGCAAATATGACTTTGCATATTTGCATTAGACCAATGCTAATGCTAATGCTAATGCTAATGCATATGCAGTGGTTAGACCATTGCCAAGTCTAAAATTTAACTAGAATCTTAATTTTTAGCTATAATATCAATTTTTAACTAGGTGAGTCCACATTGGACTAGCCATTATAAAATTAAAATAATAATATTATATTATATTATTATTATTATTTTTTTTTGCAAATACAATTTATATATTTCTTAGATCTTTATGCTTTGTAGAAATAATGTGTCTACTCTATCAATCAGTAGAAATAATGTACATGTCATGCATGTTTTACCATTCAAAGAGAGAGGGAAGTGATGAAATAATTAAATATT
Source organism: Juglans regia (assembly GCF_001411555.2). Lineage (NCBI taxonomy): Eukaryota > Viridiplantae > Streptophyta > Magnoliopsida > Fagales > Juglandaceae > Juglans > Juglans regia. Next base: position 23,712,923 of record NC_049904.1, read on the forward strand.
GCTTTCTATTGTGAATAGTAGCTAGCCATATTTGGAGAGGACTTAAGATTTACTATTCATCAAGTCTTAAGTTTTGGACCATTGGCTAGTCCAATGTAGAAGCTTTTTCTCACATCTAACTAAAATTTAGACTTGCATTAGCATTTGACTAGTCCATTGCCAATGCTCTTAGTCAGCTTCCGTCTCGTGCGGTAGCTGAGAGCGAACTGTTTTCTTCTTGGGTCCAAAAGTGTAAAACTCAGATGCTCAAATTCTTTTTCCGCCCCTATCCCTACGTTTCAAATTGATTTCCCTGTTGATTAAAAAAATGGTTTCCCTGCTTTTGATATTCAGGATTCTCAAGAACCCGAGTGAATACATGCAACCCTTCTGCGATGCCGTCACTGATGCTGCCAAATCTATTGATCCGAAGTACTTGAAGGAAGCAGAGCAAGTTCTTGTGGGGTTTGAAGGCCCTTTTGTGTCTCGCCGTGTCACACCGAGAGAACTTCTTTCTGAATTCATTGGCTCTATGGTCTGCGTGGAGGGCATTGTCACCAAATGTACTGTATTCTTTTAACTTTTCTAAATTTTCATGTATATTTGATCAAATCGCTTGTAACTCATAAGGCCTATGATATTAGAATTAGCAATTCAGGTAGTCCCTCGACATTGTTTTGACAATTTTCTAGATATGGATAAATCTAATTTGGTATGTTACGCTTGTCTAGGTTCTCTTGTGAGGCCAAAGGTTGTAAAAAGTGTTCACTTCTGCCCCACAACAGGAAACTTTACCGCCCGTGAATATCGAGACATTGCATCTAATATAGGCTTGCCCACAGGGTCTGTATATCCTACAAGGGTAATGTCAAGTTGTTTGCTTTTGTAATTTTGTGTGTATCAGAGAATGATCTTTCTAATAAAAAATTCTGCCTCAGGATGACAAAGGCAACTTATTGGTGACTGAATATGGACTGTGCAAGTACAAAGATCATCAAACCTTATCAATGCAAGAAGTACCTGAGAATTCTGCTCCTGGTCAACTTCCAAGGACGGTGGATGTCATCGTTGAGGATGACCTGGTTGATTCATGCAAGCCTGGAGATCGTGTGGGTATTGTAGGGATATATAAAGCTCTTCCTGGTAGAAGCAAGGGAAGTGTAAATGGAGTATTCAGGTAGTTCATGTGTCCTCAACGTTATTTCCTTGCTCTTTGAAAATATTGTTTCTTCAAGTTAGGAGTGTGATTCGATGGTCTTGTTGTGTAGGACTGTTTTGGTAGCTAACAATGTTTCTCTTCTCAACAAGGAGGCAAATGCTCCAATTTATAGTCCTGAAGATTTAAAAAATATTAAAAAAATAGCTGAGAGAGATGATGCATTTGACCTACTTGGTAATTCACTTGCCCCTTCTATATATGGGCATTCGTGGATAAAGAAAGCAGTGATTTTATTGATGCTTGGCGGAGTAGAAAAGAACTTAAAGAATGGAACTCACTTAAGAGGGTGAGTTTTGTCTTTTTCCCTAATATTATATTGTAATATATGCAAATTTACATTGCTCCCCTCCCTTTTGGAATTCTCCCTACAATAAGAATTGCATTAAGTACTACTAAACCGACGAATAATTTCTTTTAGTGACATTAACATGATGATGGTTGGTGATCCTTCTGTCGCCAAGTCTCAACTTCTGAGAGCAATTATTAATATTGCTCCCTTGGCCATATCAACCACCGGTCGGGGTTCTTCTGGTGTTGGCTTGACTGCTGCAGTTACTTCAGATCAAGAAACTGGTAGAGTGTCTAACTTGCTCTAGCATTAAGCATTCAGTGGTATTTTTTCTTATTCAGGTTAGGAATTTACTAGTGGTTTTGATCAGGAGAAAGAAGGTTAGAAGCTGGTGCAATGGTTCTTGCTGATCGAGGCGTTGTCTGCATTGATGAGTTTGACAAGATGAATGATCAAGATCGTGTTGCTATACATGAAGTCATGGAGCAGCAGACTGTAACTATTGCCAAAGCTGGTATTCATGCATCACTGAATGCTCGATGTAGTGTGGTCGCTGCCGCAAATCCCATATATGGAACTGTAAGTAGTAAATTTGATAGTAATTGTGGTGCAGTTACCCACAAATGTTAGGCCATTGATAACTTGATTTTGTGCTACGTACTGAATGGTTGCACAGTATGATCGTTCATTGACTCCAACAAAGAATATTGGACTCCCGGACTCTTTGCTATCTCGTTTTGATTTACTCTTCATAGTACTGGATCAAATGGATCCCGATATTGATCGTCAAATCACAGAGCATGTCTTGCGCATGCACCGGTTTCGTTCGGCAATTGATGGAGGTATGCTGAGAAGGCTCTCATGCTTAGAAGACTAGTGACCTCTATGAATGAGACTGATTAAAGAGTTAAAATTGTAGGTGAGGCGACAATTGATGGGAGCTTGAGGTATGGAAGAGAAGATGAAGCTGATACTGACTCCGTTTTTGTCAAATACAACCGAATGCTACATGGGAAGAGAACAGAAAGGGGTCGAAAGCGTGATACCCTTACTATCAAGTTTCTTAAAAAGTACATTCATTATGCAAAGCATAGGATTCAGCCTGAGCTGACTGATGAGGTCACGACGCTTCATTCATTCCTTTATTTCCACCTTGATGTCCCCAGTACCGTTCCTAACAACTTTCTTCGCAGGCATCTGAACACATTGCAACAGCATATGCAGAGCTAAGAAATTCTGCTTCAACTACAAAGGTCAGTACATTATAATCCATCAGCAAAGATATTGAACAATTAAGCAATGGTTTTTCTCTTCACAAACTCATGATGCTTTCTGTAGACTGGAGGAACACTTCCAATGACTGCAAGGACCTTAGAAACAATAATACGCCTCTCAACTGCTCATGCCAAGTTGAAGTTGAGCAGAAAGGTACCTGGTTCTCTCTCTCTCTCTCTCTCTCTCTCTCGTCGTTTGTATGATAAGATGCTGAAATGAGTCTTCTAATGCTTCTCAATCTGAAGCAACTGCATATACAAAGGTTTTATTTGATTCGAACTTTAGGTCTTACTTTATCACCTTTTTATTTTGCTTCAGATGTTTGATGGACACGATGTAAATTTATGCATTCATTATTTTCTGCTTTTTTGTCATAGTTCAGGATTATTGATCTTTTTTGGCAGGTTTCTAAGTCTGATGTTGAAGCTGCCCTGAAAGTTTTAAATTTCGCAATATATCACAAGGAATTGGCTGAAATGGAGGAGCGTGAGCAAGAAAGAGAAAGAGAAATGGAAAGAAAACGCAGGGCTGACCATCATCCTGGCGGAAATGATAGAGACCATCGTCCTGGAAAAAAAGATAGACCTGATAGTGGCACTTCTGATAAAGAAGGGTGAGTCAATAGGCTGTATTTTCTTTACAGATATAGTATGTGCAAATTTCTCTAAAAAATTGGTCGCAGAAAAGACTTAATTATTTGGCTTCTATTGAAATACTTTTTTTCATATTTATAATTACATACAAGGTTCGTCTGTAGATACATTTGCATGTATAAATAACCACACCCTGTGGATTTCTGGGTGCATAAATTCGTTGATGTGCAATCTATGAACTAATTTCTTTTATTTTGTCTCTGCAATCTGTTTTAAACATGGAAATGTTCTTTGTGGCCAATATGTGTATCTGAAACTTGTGACAACCAAGCCAAGTAGTTCATTTTATGTAGTTAGAATGAAACTTGTGAGCCAAAAAGTTTTTAATTGTTTTTTCCGTAGATACATATAGTGATTCTTTCTTCAGTTCCCTTTGTTTTAGAAGTGACCAACTTTATATGGTCTGTAGTTGATATTTTCCATTAGCTTGACCAATTTTACATGATCATTAATTGATTTCCCCCTTGCATTTTGGTTGCTTTGCATAGTCCTACAACTGATGCTATGGAAGTGGACGACCCTCCTGCAGCACAATCTGCGGCGGATGTCTCTCGGGAAAGGTTGGCATCTATCAAGCATCTCCGTTAGCGTATACTTGCCTTCCAATTTATCGGTTTTGCTCTAGTTTAGTTTCTTTTAACATTAGTTCTTTCTTTCCCTTGCAACTCGCAGGATAGAAGCATTTAATTCTCTATTTGGTCAGCATATGAGGACAAACCGCTTGGATCTCATATCCATTGCAGATATAGAGAATGTCATCAACTCTGGAGCAGATGTCCGTTATTCTAGGACAGAAATCATAACCCTGTTAGAGGTACTGTCCTGTGCCTATGGCCAGCTTTCTATATTTGAACACCTAGTAGAATTGAAAACTAATAAGTTTTCTTTGAACTTTGTTCAGAAACTTCAAGATGATAACAGAGTGATGATAGCGGATGGAATGGTGCATATGATATCATAAGTTGTAATAAGAACATCAATCGCAAAACTCAGGCAGGTATCCAGTCAAATTTTTCTAAATCAAGTCTAGATTGCTGGCATGTATCTGTTTCAACTTCTTTGAGTTGAGTCGTTTCAACGTGCTTGTATTTCTCATGTTTTCATGATAAACACATTTTTCACTCCAACTAATGGAGGGCGCTATTAAATATTAGATTGGTAATTGGAGGGTGCAATATATGCAACATCTAGCGTACTTTTTGTGAACTGACGAGTAGTAAAATTGCAGGTGATTTCTGTGAACTGACGAGCAGCAAGCATGGTAGACAGCTCCGGAGGAGAAACATGGCATGGAAGGGTTTCATTTTTAGAGCTCGTGTATCTACTACTCGGTCATTGTCTTACAGCTGAAATTTGAAACTGGAAAACGTATGTGAAATTGCATTAATTTAATTTAATTTAACTTTCTCTTGTTCGTGGAACGTATATATTGTTTATCATCCATTATTTTCTTTTTCTTTTGTTTTTTATTTTTTATTTTCTTCCATATTAGAAATTAATGAACTTTTTTATGGTCAAGATAATTTCATTGCTAAAGAAAAAGAAATATATAAGGAGGTCTCAATAGAAACCTAGTGGTAGCAAAAATAATTGGTCCAGTTTCATGGTTAGCAGTTGCTAAGAAAGATTAATGTGTTGGGATAGCAAATCTCCTATATTATTTCATCTAATCTCAATATGTAAATACCTTAAATATAAGTACTTTTTAATTTTTAATTTTTAACTTTTTCATTTAATTATATAACCTAATCATATGCAACTCCGAGTCAAAGTGGGTATCTGCCGGAGTCGAAGTCATCGGAGTTTTTGCCAAACCCTACCTCCACCCCTTGGGACCGAGGGCCTGGTGATTGCCGTTGAAGAGGTAATTATTAAACCCTCTTCCCATCCACACTATCATTAAAAAATATAATATTCTATTGGAACATCAATAATAATTAATATTCAATTTGTAAGATTTAAATTTTAATCTAAATCATATTATGTCATATAAATACTTTATTAGATATATTATCTATACTGCCGACTTATATATAGAATTTTTCTAAAAATAATTGTCTATATATTTTTGTAATTGTAATATTTCATAAGAACCAGTTATAAGCTGGATTTCTCGAATTTGTTGGAGGAAATTTAAGAAATTAAAATGTATGGTTAGCTGCGGTAGTAATATTTGCTTCAAAATAATGAGAAAGTATGCCAAAAAAGATGCTCAATGAGTAATTCTATCTACAACTGTGAAGTGCGTAAACGCCGCGTAATCATTTTGAAAAAAAATGAGGTTTATTATTAAAAAATTAATTTTTTTCATGTGAGTCTCATATTTTATTCACTTTTTTTAAAGTGATTACGCTGCGATTGCACAATTCACAATTACAAATATATTTTTTCTATACATAAATCTCGAATAATGATAAGATTACTATCCTACTGCTGCATATGAAAAGATCAATTTTAATTTAGAAGAAACATAAGCAGTGATCATGATCAGTAAAGCAATGAATGCAAGCGCAGCTGGAAGTAGACACAAATTATACGCAAAGCTTTCTATCGACGGTGATGGCGGTATTGCCCCGATGATGCCTTCAAGTGCAAGTGTGGCTCTGAAAGCAGCAAGACCCAGAAGAACCACAATGTAGATGGTCATGAAAACCATATTGGTCATTCTGCAACCCTCCATTTCCAACAAGTTTCTCAAGCTATTGATGAGAACAATTAGCAAAAACACTAGTAGGAGGAGGAGTGATCAATTCGGAATTGAACGAACTTGCATGTACTAGTTAGAGACGTTTGGTTTTGAGATTTTAGCGAAGAGAAAAGGGACTCATGCAAATGGTCTTATAGGGAGGGAGGGATTTGAGGAGATAATATATAATTAGCATCTTTTGTGCTAACCACAAACATTATAATTTAATGATTGGACTCCTCCACTTTTAAGTAACAGCCTGGAGTTGGACTAACTGTGCAACGGCACTTTTCTTAAATGAGCAAAATACAATAAAAATTATAATAGGATAGGTTCAAAGATCCCAACAATTACTCTAAAAACAAGTGAAGATTAATGAAATTTGAAGATTTTGCCTCCCATTTGGGTCGAGAAATAGGCAACATTCTAAGTTGTTTCATCGGCTGAAAGAGATCTATTAATAGATAGTACTATCTATGTAAGAAGCTGTTTGCGTGTTGAGGCTTTTGGCGGTGTGGGTCTCTTTCTATCTCTCTCTCACACACACATATATCTATTTTATTTTATTATTATAATAAGCCGCTATCGAGCTGCTACAGTAATTTTTGTCCATCCGTATAATTTCTGGGTGTGTTGTTTCTGGGTGTGTTGTGTAGTTATTTTTTTGTTCTTTTACTTTCTTCTTTTGTGTCCGTTTCTACGTGGCCTTTTTCTTTATATGAGGCAATAATTCTTAAATACACAAGCTGCTTAGGTCTTTCATAAAAAAGTATAAAACATTCATCTTTTTGTTTAGAAGTTCACTTTTTTACAATATATTTGAAGATTGTCTCTAACATTACTCTACGGGCAATATAGCAGCCGAGTAGCTCCCGATGAAGGCACATTTACTCACTCAAAAAGGTAAAAATATACAATACTCCAGAGCTAGCAAAGGACAAAGAAGCCATTGTGAAGCTCGCGTATACACATGCCACCATGCACTAGCAAGCTGCAGAGCATTGTTCAGTGTCAGTTTTATGTCAGTTTTCACTATTTACTGTCAGTTTTCACTGTACACCCTGTTCATATCAGTTTTTCACTGTTCACCAAAGTACAAATGAGATGAAAACAGTTCATCTACATTGGCTAACCAAACGTGGTGGTAATCTTGGTCTCTCAAAATATGAAAATAACACCAATACCAGCTAGCTTTAAACATACCAAGGGGGAGCTTTCCAAGAGAGCAAGTACTCTTTACACACCAACAAATAACAAAAAATCTACTCAACTTCTTACTATTCATACAACCTCCACACTCCACATTATTTTTAATTTTTATTATTTTTTTCTTTTATTAAATATTTATTATATAAATAATAAATAAATAATTTAAAATAATTTAAAAAGAATAAACTCAAAAAAAAAAAATTTAAAAAAAATATTAAAAATTTAAAAAATTTAAAAAAGTGTGGAGTGTGGAGTGTGATGGAGGTTGTGTAACAAAGCTCAACAAATAATAATAGCTTTCAACATACGTTAGCTAATCACCAACAATCTCTTGAATAACATAATCATAATTTTGAAATATCTTAAGATTTCTATATTTCCAAATACCCCATGCAATAGTAAGGAAAATAGGAATTATCAATTAAGTACAGATCAAACTTCATCAATGCCCAAACTAAATCAGAAAACAGACCAGCCATCCCCAAAAAAGAACAAACCTGTGGACATCTAGCAGCCCATATTGCTTGAACAAATGAGCATCCACAAAAAGCAGCATGAATACATTAATCTTCCATACGCAACTGATCACAATGTACACACAATCCGGTTGAAATAATCTCCTTTAATAACAAATTCTATTTTGTAGGAGGACTTTCAGTACTTCTTGATGCCCTCCACCCAAAATTTGAAACCTTATTTGGCAACTTCAAATTCTAAAGTGGCTTCAAAACAACTTAATTTCCTCTTATATAAGTACTTCCTTGTATCAATAGTTTCAGATTGCTGCGTATTTCTTTTTACAAATGTTCAGGCATGTATATTATATTATTCAAAACGAGAATGATTTGTGTAAGAGAAATTCTTTGGTCAAAATTAGATTTTACAAAAATAAACACATAAATTGACGTGGTTTGATGTGGTACATTAGATTGTAAAACTACTTTTATTGTAAAGTAGATTTAACGTATCACATGAAGTCATATTAGTTTGCAAGTTTATTTTTGTGGGATCTCTTTATAACTATAGTAATTCTCTATGTGTAAATGTAAGATCTTTTTAAAGGATTTACACTGAATTTGCATTTGAACTTGAATTTAACATTATTAGAAATTGGATGATTCGATTGGGAGAAAGATAGACACAATATTACATATATGCTCATGTGAGATTCATACTGTTTAATAAGGGTGTTCAATTGGACCGGTTTTTTTTTTTTTTGGATCCGGTCCAAAACCCGGAAATCCTGGTGCATCCGGGTAGTAATCCGCTTGGATTACACTCGGGCGGTTAAAAAAGTTCCTGATTCGGTTAGGGTTTTCTCGTCTTGTCGTCTTTAGTCGAAATTGTTGAATCACTTAGGGTTTTCTCGAATCGCTTAGGGTTTGCTTTCTCATCTTCTCAAATCCGCATTCTCTCTCGGTCTTGAATCCGCCTTCTCTCTCACTTAGGGGTTGCGGCTTTCTCGTCTTCTCCAAGCTTCGAAGTGCTTTGCGCATCAGGGTGAGACACGCGGAGGCTACCATAGAAGGCTATCTCTCTCTAAGCTCTTAAGGTACCTTTCTATGTACTTAGGGATTTTTTTCAGAAAAAGCTCAGATTTGTTTGGTTTATATTATTTTTCTTTTGCTCTGTTTTTCACCTGAGATTTAGTTTTAATCACTATTTTATGTAATACTCTGTTTGTTTGGTTTATATTATTTTTCCTTTTGTTTGTTTGGTTTATATGAAATGAAAAAAGGCAAGTTGTACTATTTGTGTTCAAGCTTTAGAAAAGTGGACGATAGACTTCTTTCCATTCTTGTTTTGCTACTTAAATTGTTGGTTTTACTGGTTTCTAATTGTTGCATTTTTAGTGCTGATTGTTGCATTTTCAAGAGAGGGGCCAGAGAAGGTATTGAGAGAAGGTAAGATCATGTTGTTTGGCGTTGCAAGGACTTTCCAAAGGGGAGGATGGAAACTGAAACAAACATGGCTACATATTATTTTATTATTTTGTTCTTTTTGACTTATTGTTTCTAATCATTATAGTTTTCATTTATCTGTTGTAATTGATGTTGTTGGCAGCTTATGGAGACTCGGTTCAATAGAAAATTTCCCAAAATGACATCACCAGATCAAGGTAAAAGAAATCAATGTTTCCCCCCTATTCCAGATTTAAGATGTGAATACTAATGCATTTTGATCTTTGTAAATTTATGTTTTAGTTTAATTAGTTGTGATGTATTATTATTTCTTTTGTTCTTTGTAAATTTATGTTTTAGTTTAATTAGTTGTGATGTATTATTATTATTATTTTTTTTGTAAATTTATGTTTTAGTTAATTAGTTGTAATGTATTATTATTTATTTATTTATTGTAAATTTATGTTTTGCATTGTGATGTAACAACAATATTATTTATTTTAAATTTTTATTTATTTTGTTTGTTAATTTTTTTTTATAAAAATCTTTTAAAAAGTGTTTAAATTATTTTTTTAAAAAAATCTGGACAATTTAAGCATATCAGAATTTAAAAAAAAAAAACAAGTGCTATACAAATATTTTTTAAGTTTTAAAGTCTTTACCGGATAAACCCGGATCCGGATTAAATCCGGATTAATCCGGGCGGATAACTGCTCGGATTTTAGCATCTGGATGCGGTTATGACCGGATATCTAGATCCAGATCCGGTTGAACACCCCTTTAAAAATATTACATAGACAGCAAATTACAATAAATATTATAACACCTACATGATATATCTACTTCTTTCTAAAATTTAATCATTCGATTTGGTCAAGTACTAATTCAACATGATCTATAATCAAAATTTATTAATTTGTATTGATTTAACATTAATTATATTCAAATTTTCGTTCTATTCCAACTAGAATGGCCGAAATATTCTATTGCCGGAACAGATTGGTGATCTATTTCAATTCGGCTGAAATCTCGACCATTTCAATGTGTTGCCCCCTTGTTCTGGCCAAATTCCGGTATTCCGGAAGGAATATAAAATTCATCCGAAATATGGCTGGATAAAAGTGATTAATTGAGTCAATTATCAATTTGTCTTTAAAGTTTCACCAATGCTAATTCATAGCCATACACTTTTTGATATTTTTCTTTTATTCTGAGATGCAAAAAAGACAAGTCCCATGTAAAAATAAGAATAATTTTATTCTAAAATCTTTACATCGCATATTATCTGTGACATAATTTAATTTAAAAAATAAATAAAATTTGAATCTTATAAATCAAATTATGCCATATAAATAGTGTGTGATATAAACACTTTAAAATATATAGCATCGATTATAAAATAATTGTGCATTGAGATTTGTAAGTTAAAAGGTAGTTTTACACTAATTAATAACAAAAAAAGGCAAGTCTTGTGTAAAAATAAAAAATAAAAATAATTGCACGATTAGATTTCCGACTTAACAAGGACTTTATCCTTTCACCAAGTAATTCTTACCATATCTCAGCTGACATCCATCCGAGTTTCAACAGTACTTAAACATTAATTCAGATTGAAGAATTTTTAATTTGCAGTTAATTTGTTTTTCAATTATGATGGAATATGAAATTATATGGAGCATGGATTATTATTCTTTTGTTTGCTTGATGGTTGTTTTTTATTTTTTAAGTTGATAGATAGTCATCTATTTTTTTGGTATATATGCATATATGTATGCGTGTATATATATATATATATATATATATATATATATATATAGTGGATATTCTAAAACGGTACACTGCAATATACCAGTATCGAAATATTTCATTCTATTGACTAAATTAGAACCATCCATAAGTCAAACTTTGATTACAATGAGGGATGTAACGGGTCCGATTTTGGATTGGTATATACCAGTTTTAAAAATTTAAGAACCGATACCGGACCGATTAACCATCGAAATCAAAACTTTTGGTTTTTCCTGTTTCGGTCCAATCTGATTCCTTTTTTTCGATTTTACGGATAAATAAAATTATACTCCAACAAAATTTTAGCAAGTGATTAATCCATATCCCTAATTTTATAAGTTTTGGCTAAACAATTATAAGATTAAATTTATATGTTATATCAAAATTCAAATGTTATGTTAAAAATTATAAGATTAATTTATGTTATATCATAATAAAATATTATATTAAAATTTATAAGATTAATTTTATGTTATATCAATAATCAAATTTTCTATTAATTTTATGTTAAAAGATTAATAGATATGGATTTAAGTTTCATGTTATGTTAATTAGCATTAACATATAATATAATATAATATAAAAATTATATGTAATATATAAAATCATATAAAAAATATTTTATATATAATATAAAAATTTAACAAATATATATAATATATATCTACCAGTCCGATTCAATTCTACTCGATGTTCTAAATATCAAAATTGGAACCAGACCAATTCTAACAGTTTTGATTATTAGGAAAACAGAACCCTGGTCAATTTTATGGATTTTTTTACGACTTAATTACAATACCTAATAATTGTACCATGAATCAGAAGATTTTTTTTTGAAAAGAACTCTATTTGTTTGTACCATCTGGCATCAAGATGATTTGAAATCTATAGATTCTACACGAAAAATGCTTTGCAGCAGTCCATCCGACATTGAGTCATTAACAACCCTCCAATAACACTATGCCAGATCAGTAATTTCATAGAAATTACAATAAACTCATTACACTAGACATAAAACACATCTTCTCCTTGCCTTCAGAAATTGATTTGAGCCCCATTCAGAAAACCTTTGCACACTGTAGTTTCCGTCGCCCACCGATGCACGATACCATCATCAGTTTTCTAAGAAATAACGTGAGTGAGACAGAGAGAGCAGTGGGTGCGAAGGTGCTCTCTGTGCAGTGGCGTTGGCGTGGAGGAAAGGTGGCAGCGGCATGGTGGTAAAACCACGACTCAAGGTGGGGAAAACGAAATGCTTTATTTTGATGAGCAAAAACAGGGGCTAAACTAAGTAATTGTTCTCACAACTGACCATTTATGTTGCATTAAAAATCAGCCATCATAATTTCGATTCCTAGATTGGAAGCCTAACTTATTTGCTTGTCCAACGATAAAAACGCCCATGGAAGGTCAACTTGTTTGGCTTCATTGCCGACAAGATAAGTTTAGTATGAGGTCAAATGATAGATACGTGACTCAAAGGAGCAAAGCTTCTAACCTCTATTATAAATAACAAGAGTGTAAACTGAGAAGAAAACAGTGGCATGCAAAGCTTGACGCAGCAAGTGGACCAGCGACAATGACTCGATAGCAACAAAAAATGAGAGAGAGAGAGAGAGAGAGAGAGTGTGTGTGTGTGTGTGAGTGAGGTTATTGATAGGGGCGAGGGGCTGCAACTCACACGAGGGGGAACAAATGAGAGAGGGGGAACGAAGGGGACTGAAATCTAAAGTGTGAGATTGGGATTCTGCTGGGGTGCGGTCACAAGGTAGCTACCATGGAAAGCGTACATAACACGTTTCTATTGGAATGCTGTTTTTTTGGGGTGGACAGTCGGACCCTTTTTAAGATTTTCTCATTCTAGAAGGCTAAGGTGAAGTCCAAAATTAAAGTATATAACATTGCATAAAGTTTTGAAGTATCAAGAGGACTCCGTGGCCCAATGGATAAGGCGCTGGTCTACGGAACCAGAGATTCTGGGTTCGATCCCCAGCGGAGTCGTTTTTCCATTTATCATTTATTTTTAAGTGAAACAATTTAATAAATTTCTATATAAATTAGTTTTCTATGCAACCAGTCATTAGTCAGGATGGCCGAGTGGTCTAAGGCGCCAGACTCAAGTTCTGGTCCTCTAACGAGGGCGTGGGTTCAAATCCCACTTCTGACAATTGTCGCACCTTTTTATTTTGGTATATATAATGGGAAAAATGCTCTAATAGAGAGACATTTAAAACGGGGTCTTTTGTAATGAGAAAAGGGAATTGCTTCGTTTAACATGGATGTCTATACTTCTTTTTCGTTTTCCTTCTTGTTGAGGGTTTAGGTTTTGTGTCTTTTAGCTGTTGATATGGCCTGTAATTGTATGATTGTTTCAAGTTTGGCTCAGTTATCAATAAAGCGAGCGATAAATTCTACTAATCAACCACCATTCATCACACTCCACACCTATAGCTTTTTCTAGGGTGCGGGGGTATTTTTCATAGTGTGTGGAGTGTTGGGTGATGAATAAGTGACTGATGATAATAATTTTTCAAAGCAATAATGTAAGCTCTGTGTTGGGTTCTTTTGAGCACGGCTCATAAAATTAGGTCATTGTTCTCCAAAGCTATCCTGACATTTTACACACCAACTTGATTATTTCTAGCATGTAGAGAAGATCTTTGTTGAAACTCCGTTCGATTATTTCTAGTTTGGATTTCTCATACATCTCATGAACATGCTATAAAACTTTGGAGTCCTTAATCTTATACAATTTCTGTACACAAGTAAAACTGAAAACAAAAATAATAGTACATTGAAGAATCCCATCAGAACTGTATTTTTCACCGCAAAATGAATGTTGAGGACCAAGAAACTGCCACCTGCTTGATCATCATGTCTGTTCCGCATTGGATGTGGCTTTCAGGTTCTCTAGTCGTTTCCTCAAATACGCCTGTCTCAGTTTCTCACGACTAGCTGCTGCTTGCTCTTGTCTGCGCAGTTTGAGCTCTGAAGTCTTCTCTCTTGCTTGATTTACTTCTTCATGAACTTCCCTGAGGAAACCAAAATCACAATAATCCGATGATGAGCCCTAGTCATACGACACACACAATGCTTATTCGGGACATACTTCTCAGCAACATAGTGTAAAGTCAAAGCTGCTTAACAGAATTACTAGAAGAGAACATTATTATAAGTTCAAAAGTTTTACTAAAGCAACTTGTCATTAGCATCAAATGGAAGGGATCTAATCTCTCTCTCTCTAGACAACCTAGTCTCTTGCTTGTTAAATAAAATGGTGAGATATAACAAATTGATTAGGAGGTTGGGTTCTACCTGAACAAACATATTATGACCAACATAAAACCTTGATTATAGATTCTTTCCTTGTTGAACTGCCAGAGGTCTGGCTCTAATCAATCATTCCAAAGCTAATTCACTTCTAATCACCTTGCGTTTTGCATTTATTACAACAATGATTACGATAACAAACTCCCCGAACTATATTAGGAAGAGTTAAATTCCTCACCTCACAAAACGCTTGTGTTCGTCGCTGTCCAATGTTCCAACCATTCTTCCGAGACCCACAGGTTTTGTGTTCAACAAAAAAGAAGCATCATTCGCACCATCCTCACTCTCTGGGAGTAACATTGTAGGAGTATCTTGATCCTGAGGTTGCCGAGCCTCATCCTGCTCAATTTTCTTGTGAAAGAAATCCACACAATACTTCTCCTTATCTTCCTGATCAGACAGCTCTCCCCTCACTAGCTTATCATACAATTCAGCCTTCCTCTCTAATGCTGTATAGCTGGCTGATCTATCATTAGCTGCTTTCAGCTCGAGTTTGTCCCTGGGTTTTCACACCAAAACAGGATTCCACTTAGTAGCAAACCAAACTATAGTCCAGTTACATGTTGAGCACTTGATGACACTAACAGAAAAAATTCCAAGAAATAAATGTGAAGAATGATCAGATGTCATATGTTTGTTGTCCCAAAAACAAAATCGTAATTCTTTTACTAGCAATCAAGCAGACACTTGAACTTAGATAAATGCGAGGCCCAATCTTCACCAGTAAACAAAGAATCATGAGACTGGAATATATAAAATGGGAACATGGCTTTTAGTGGTCATTGCCGACCTTTGTGTTGGGTGAAGTACTACTTAACAAATGAAAAATATAGATTAAACAAAAGTTGCTAGAAAAACAAAAGCAAGCTGCAGTATCCCATTGCAAGTAAACCACTACCATTTTCATATGCATCATCGATAAGGGAATGAAGTTATTTCATATGAGTTTCTTTCTTTAATTACCTACCGAGCAAAAACTTAAAAATCTTCACCAGCAAACAAACCACCATCATTACCCAACAAGTTAGAACCCTAATTCTACTCCAAGACTGGTCCTTTAAAATCAAATCTCTAATTATCAACCCAAAAACGAAACTAAAACTGCAATAAAAAAAAATTCAAAATGAAAAAAAAAAAGCGTAAACATAGTAATAGAAGAAGAGTACTTGAGGGCACGGGCATTGACGCCAGAATTCTTGGCAGATAAGGAATTGGGTGCGACAATATTTTGCTTGGCGAGGTGGAAGGTGACAGTCGGGGACTCCGGCGAGTTCCTTGGTCTTCTTGGACTCCTCGTGGGACTTGTAGAGGTGGGCCTTCAGTTCCATGATGGAGGAGGCCCCAACCCCTTCTATGGCCCTGTGCTTCTTCGGCATTATTGACGACTCGGTCAGCCATCCCAGCGATTCCACCACTACCCTCTTCCTCTCTACCTCCTCCCCCATTATTCGTTTCTGATATTAATTCTAAGGGGACGGCTGCTATGCCGCCCATGCACCTAGGCCAAATGCACTTTTTTTATTTTTTCTCTTTTTCTCTTTTACATTTTTTTTAATATCTTTTAATATTTTTAAAAAATAAAAAATATATCAACATATTAATAGTCACTTTCTTAATTATTAAATAAAAAAATAAAAAAAATCAATAAATAAACGATTAGAATGAGGAGACAAAATCATGAGGTATAATATAATTTTCCTAATTCTAAAAGTTCCGATTTCAAGAGGGGATGTATTGCGCGCCAACAAATGATATTCTTGAAAATACAAAATCATACATCTATATATATATATATATATATATTCATTCGCAAAAATTTAATATAGAAAATCAAAATCATTGGGAACATGTAGTAGTAGAGTACCCTCTATGCAGGGGGGCACAAGAAGGCAGTTTTTTCGTGGCAAATAAGGGGGAAAACAAGAAAGCGGGGGTCAAAGCAAGCAGGGGTGAAAATAAGGTTTGAAATGTTAAAGATGGGAATGCTTCCTTTTATGTCGAAGGCAGCAGCAACTGGCTAGGTTGTGCACATAGAAATTGGCGCTTCTGTGAAGCTTTTGGGCAGTCTATGTGGAGAAACCCTTTGGGCCTTTAGGGTGTCTGCTACATCAGTTTACTTGTGTATTATCAAAGAGCTTCACCACACCATGCTGTCAGTGGAAATTAACTCCCAAAGGAACTAAAATCATATTAGTACTTGGATAATCATATTAGTAGAACATAATTGAAATTAAAATTATTGAAAGTGATGGCACACAGGCATTTGAAAAGTTACCCAACACGACAGCAACATAAGATACAACATCAACTTCCAGAGAGAGAAGGGTCAGCGACGCTTCTTCCCGGTCACTGCTTCCCATCCCTGTAAAATGTGGTTCACGATCTCCTCTATGCCAACTCCATGCTTCACCTGCATATTCAAATCACATGCATCATGAACATGGCATATGTTGACTTTGTTACCAGTAAGGACAACAAAATTGAATGATCATTTTGTCACTTATATTATTCTTGCACTTTTCAAGATATCTGACCAAAAAAAGATTCAAACTTACCCTAATCAGTTGCCTGAGAGAAGATGATAATTTAGAAAGTAAGGTAGGACGTAGTCTATATTCCATACCTAGAAAATGTAACTAGGTAGGCAGACATTTTATTCCCAAATTAGGATTTAAGTATAAGGACCTTCCCATCTGTTAAAAGAATATAGACCATTCCAAACTTCTGCATAGCATTTGCCCACGAGTTGCATTTATTCAATTTCTTTTGTGTTTTTCCTTAGTCATGATTGAGATGAGCCAAATTCTTTGTATGAGATGAGCCAAATTCAATTTATAAGGAAATGTTTCTTGGCATTGTTCCAACTCAAATTCTACCAGCTTCTGTTCTAATGGCTTAATCTATAGAAACTCCATTCTAGAGGATCAATTTGTGCCTTCTAATGCCATGAAAGCACATGGTAGGACAATTATATCTTTACCGCATAGTGCTGTGCCCCCAACCCCATGTTATGAGGAAGAGGTGGTGGAGAGAGAAACCAACAAAACTCATCAAAATAACTGTGCATCGCAAGATGCACAATCAGGATGTAATGATGCCAATCTATATACACTTTGATGCATTATCTTTCTAGTTCATTTGTCAGCCTCTTGTTTTCTGCTTTATTTCTAAACCAAACTTCATATCAAACAAAATATATAGGATTATATAATTTTGAAATTCCCACTGGAAAAATTATAGTTCATACTTTGTTTATGGTACCAAATGTTAAAAAAAATACTCAAAACGACCTGAGCAAAGACAAATGTCCCTCCATCACGCATTCGAAGTGCATCCCGCTCCATGACAGTTAAATCAGCTCCAACTGCAGGCGCAAGGTCAGTCTTGTTTATTACCTGCAATCCAAAACAATTGACTCGTTTGCGTCAGACTCCCCGAGTATTTTATCTCTATAACTGATCCGAAGATTGATAATTGACAGGTTAGCAGGGTGCCACAACCAAAGCAGCAGCCATGAATTTAAGAAAACACCTACAAGGAGATCAGCTTGGGTGATGCTGGGGCCACCTTTCCGAGGTATTTTATCACCACCAGATACATCTATTATATAGATGATGTAGTCAGCCAGTTCTCTACTGAAGTTGGCAGCTAAATTATCTGGCACCAATACAATATCAAGTGAATAGTCAACCTTATCTCTCATTGAAAGTCAATTCCACAAATGGTAACATAAGAAAAGGTGTTTATTTATGCACAATTTGATATAAGCATTTTCATTACAATTTTATCTTGTAACAGAAACTTTATCTTAAAAAAAGTTCCTGAACTATTAGTGTAGCTTTTCAAATAAATCTAGAGTGACAATAACTTCTACCCTCTTTTTCTTAGAGACATCATGAATGCATCATGCTTTTCTACTAAAGCCCACTGAAATAAAAAAGAAAGAAAAATAACTGCCTAATGATGTCATTGTCGCCCTCTTTCCTGTTGATTTAACGGCATTTCCCCAACTGAAATTTAGAGAAACATAATTCTGAGGCCTCGTTTGTTTTCACATATGAGATGGGATGAGATGAGTTGAGATAAAAGTTGAAAGTTGAATAAAATATTGTTAGAATATATATTTTTTAATACTATTTTTATTTTGAGATTTGAAAAAGTTGAATTGTTTATTTTATTTTGTGTGAGAATTTGGAAATTTGAGAAAATTGTAATGATTTGATGAGATGAGATGAGATGATATGAGAATGGTTGTGAAAACCATTTTCTTAGTTTGTTTCCAATATGACCGTCATAACCCCTAGGGGTTGGCTCAAGTGGTAAGACTCTTGGTTTTGATGGTATGCTCCCTCCAGGTTTAAGGTTCGAACCCTAGGGTGCAAACAGTTTCTAGGGCCATTGGATTGAGGGAATTTTCCCTTATTATCCAAAGTGCAATTGCAGGAAGCTCTTTGCCAAGGACTGGGGGAATTTTCCCTTAGTCGTGATTGTGTTCCCGGATTCCCGGTGCCAATAAAAAACAAAACAAATAAGACCATCATTTCCAGTGACATGCCAACTTTAATGTAAGTCTGCATTAAATAAAATTGAACTACTACCACATCAATCATTTTCGTAAAGGTACCTCCCCCTGATTCACAAAGAAGTATGTCTGCTTTGTACAAATTGGAGAGCTCCTCAAGAGGGCCAAGATTAATGATAATGTCTTCATGAATGGCAGCGTGTGGGCAGCCCCCAGTTTCCACAGCATGTATCCTTTCCACAGGAAGTGCTCCATGTTTTACCAAGAACTCACCATCCTCTTTTGTGAATATATCATTTGTCACCTGAAATAATTACGTGATACTCCTGTCATAATGCAATTATTATTATTTTCTTTTATAAGTAAGAGATAAATATTATTGATATGAATATTATTGAAGTGCTCCATGTTTTACCAAGAACTCACCATCCTCTTTTGTGAATATATCATTTGTCACCTGAAATAATTACGTGATACTCCTGTCATAATGCAATTATTATTATTTTCTTTTATAAGTAAGAGATAAATATTATTGATATGAATATTATTGAAGTGCTCCATGTTTTACCAAGAACTCACCATCCTCTTTTGTGAATATATCATTTGTCACCTGAAATAATTACGTGATACTCCTGTCATAATGCAATTATTATTATTTTCTTTTATAAGTAAGAGATAAATATTATTGATATGAATGAAGTGGGTATAGCCCGTGTACACAGGAAGTATACAGAGAGACCCCTAAATACATTCTAAGAGCGATAACTTAAAGATAAGAAATCATAAACATTGTTCCCATTTAGTATAATAGCAGAAAACCAAAGCATTAAAGTGTGAAAGAAAAAGTTCTTCAGTTCCACCATTGTGGTTTCCTGGTCTTCAAAGCATCGCACATTCCATTCCGACCAAATACACCACATGATGCACAATGTGATCATCTTCCATACAGCGGCCACTTGATAGCAACCTTGCATCTTCCTCCAACACCCCAACAAATCCACCACCCTCAAAGGCATAATCCAAGCCATATCAACCCTTTGAAAGATCTCATCCCACAACATCCTTGTTACCTCACAGTGCAATAAGAGATGATCCACAGATTCTCTCTGCTTTTTACACATAGAACACCAATCCATCACAATACATCCCCTCTTCATGAAGTGGCCATAATGCAATTATTAACAGCTCACATCAAGTTATTACAACTTCAATGGTTGTATGAATCACTCTTACGTAATTATATATCGCTCTCACATAGGTATACAAACTCAGTAAAGCTACGTAAAAGTGTGAAATTCTTTCACTAAGTGACAGCAACATTAAGTATCTATTTATGTGCACAAATGCCTCTACAAATTATTTTTTTTATGAGTAAAAAAAAAAAAAAATCTAGAGGCATTTAGCTGTTTAGTTGTTAGACACGAACCACTAAAAACATAGATGTAGATCTCTTTTCTATGAGTTGTATGCCTACTAATAAATTCAAGATGTACAGCCCCTTCTTATATTCTATTCTATGTGCACCAAGTTTTCCTTGCCTCAATTAGCAACAGAACTACACTGGCTTCAAGGTCTTTGCAAACAGCAACTGCTATGCAATGTTGTGATATTAAGTTCCAGGGAAACTTTCCACCCTCAGAAATGGTAATTAAAAAATACTCTGAAGCAATTATTCAAAGTGTAAAACAGAGAATATTATAAAAAAAAAATCGCTTGGTCATCCTCATAAATGACATAAGAAACATTGATTGGTAGCTTTTACACTATCATGTACAGAAGAGAGAGGACATTTTTTCCTTTTCTTCGTTTGGGCTCAGGATTGGCTAATATTTGGTTTGGTTAAGTGCAGCAAAGAGCTAAAGTAAGGCTTTAACAAGCTGTCTTTCTGTTTGAAAATTTTTAAAACAAGTTGTGCACCTGTACAATGCACGGAAAAATTGTCAATTTTTAATTTTTATAATAAGCAGATTGTGAAGTTTTATGAATGTGACATTCTTGAATTAGTAACTGTAATAAACTAGACATTGAGAAAAGAGGATCAAGCATCATAGAGGAAAGAATACAAAGAGTCCCAGAATCTTAAAATTCCACTTTGTCTAATATTTATTGACATGATCTTTCAAATTCTTTAAAAACTTGATCAAATTCATGGTCATTTAATGCAGGTTGAATGGCGCAGCTCAACAGGAACGAAACTATTTCAAAATTACTTATGTTATAGATAGATGGCTCAAAATGAGAGCAGCAAGTATGAGTCCAAATTGGAGAAACAGAACTAGCTTTGGATGGAGGAAAAACTAGAAACTCAAAAAATGAAAAAAGAGAAAATTTTCAGACATTCTACGTACTGCAGCAAGACTGTACTTGTCCGGCAAAAATTGGCAGAGAGCAAGCATTAAAGCTGTTTTCCTGTATGGCATGAAACAGCATTCCATCAGCACCCATTTACTGAGTTTGATACAGGTTAACAATGCAGATGATATAAATCAACGAAATAAAAGTAGGATCAAATCATGAAGATTCAATTGGAAAAAGAAACGACCGAAGCTCAAAATCGTTAACAAGTGCACAAAAGCAAGTGTGAGAACACCTCGACCGAATACACAACGAAAGGCTACCAGTCGATTTTATTTTGAATCCCACACTTCTTAAACATTTGAACATATTAAGGAGGAATTCTGAGGGACGGTAACACAACCCTTGATGATGGCTGCTCTGTTCCAAAGCTCTACTCGCTTTAAACCCAAGCCTCCTTCCTTCTTTGGTCTACAGAGTACATCCCAAACCACCTTACCCCCATCAATGAGTGAGTTACGGAGATGGGTATACCAACAAACACCTACTTACATTACCGCAAACCCATATGAATCTCTCTCTCTCTAACGAAGGTACACATCCATTGCTGTCTTTGGCATCATCCATTTATTACCAAAAACATAAACCCCATTGGAAATTAAGAAGCAAACCGTTTAACACATTCATTCATCACTATTTTACGCATGCGACACGAATCAACTAGGAACATTATTTTAAAAGATTATTAGCGGTTGAGTCTTTACACATTGTAGCTGTCCAAGCATAAAATATAAATTTTTGGAAACATTACTGGGGCAAGCGCACTCTTCCAAGGAAATTATCCCCATTTGAATTCGAATCTTACTAATAAAAAATGAACCCAGAAATTAAAAGTTCAAAAAGTAGCATTAGAATCAATCATTTCTGAGTCTTTGAAGCAAATTCTAGTAAGATACAATCATAAATTTGAATTTCGATAACAACGTCGAGAAGCAACACATAGAACGTCAAATGGGGATAGGAGATACCCAGTACCAACTGGGCCACCGATGCCAACGGCGAAAGCTCTTTCATTGAAATCCCTTGTGAGAAGTGGTGGAGATCTTCTGCTGAAGTAACCCGGGGAGTATATAGATTCATGTGAATGAGGTGCCAGTCCATCGTGGCTATGGTACACCCTCCCATCAGGGCCCACCCTTGACTTTGTTTTTGAATCTCCATGACTATGATCATGGTCACGATGATGTAATGAACCTAATTAAATTGAGCCTGGCTTAATGGGCCTTTAGCTGAGTTGTTCCCTTTTATTTTATTTGAATTGCTAAGTTGTTGGCCGACCTTAGTTAGTGTTCTTTGTAGAAGATTGGCCCCTGGCCTTGTTTTAGTGATTGACGTCTATGGGACATTGGGAGGTGGTAGTTTGTAGGATTATTCTGAATTTTATATTGAGCCTTGTAGTTTTCATTTGGAGGCACTGCCTTGAATACCATTATCATCTTCAAGTACAGTGATGATTATATGAGTTTATCATCTGTTTCCTTCTCATCTATTTCTATTTTATTGTTCCATTTTTACTAGAGTTGCCCAGCAGGATCATAACAAATGATGATCATCAAATTCATGGGTATGATGGTCGTGGGAAGCCATTTAATATAGACTATTGAGTACGACTGTTTATGATTACTCAGTAGTACGAGGAGGGTCGGAGAGCCACTGGTTGTCTTGAGAAGATGGAGATCTTAAAGGAGAGTGGCTAGGGATCGGACGCAGTGTAAAGAGCAGATTTACACTTTGAGAATTGTGACGCGTATGAAGTGAAGAATAGAACCAAAACCAAATCCCGTGCACGCTCTCTCTCTCTTTCTCCCCTCTCTCTCTAGTCGAACGTCTGCTTGGTCGTGCTCTCTCTCTCTCTCTCTCCGACCCGCGGCACGTCGTCGTTGGTAATCAAATCAAAGACAAGTATTGAGAAGGTTTTTAGCCAAAGAGGATTTTAGCCGAGAATTAAGGTTGCGTTTTAATATTGAATTGGATTGAATTGAGTTGGTAAAATATTATTAGAATATTATTTTTTATTATTATTATTATTTTAAAATTTAAAAAAGTTGAATTGTTTATTATATTTTGTATTAAAATTTAAAAAAATTATAATAATAAATTGAGATAAATTTACTTTTCAAACGAAGCTAATCATTTCGTTATAGCTTATTTTCTTCTCACTTCTGTTTATCTTTGTCGAAATCCATAAAGCATTGAGTTTGAGATTTTGTAATAGGGAAGCTCACCGACAGATATAGGCTTATGCTTGGGTTGATTTGGGCTTGGTTTGTTTTTTCACAAATAATTTCATCTAATCTCATTTAATCATTACAATTTTTTCAGACTCTCAATTAAACGAAATATAAAAAATAATTCAATTTTTTTAAATTCTAAAATAAAAATTATATTAAAAATTATATTTTAACAATATTTTATATGAACTCCGATAAGCATCCAAGACACGATCTTTGGTGCTAAATGCCGACTCAGAGGTATTCGTAGTGATAAGAATGGCTAGTACATCCCTGGCTATTTGGGAAATGACTAAAAACTTGTCAAAATTCATATTCCACCAAGTTAATATATGGAATGTATCACTAGGTACCTCGACATCTTCCATAAAGTAACACTCAACCTTAGACTTACACTGTATAATATTCCTTGATGTACAATTTTGATGATACCGTCATAATCACAATAAATTTGAACTTTGTGCATGTGTGTCATCCCAGGAAGATGTCGATCTAGTGTCATCATTGAGCATCCTCCCTGGGGCATCATCAAACGATGGTTAGTGTTTTTCCCATCTCTCTCTCACTCACCCGGTTCTCTTTGGTTCCGTATTTCACCATGCACACAGATTTCTTCTCTCACATAACATCTCCACCACCCCTCCACCATGCACCGTTAATTGTTGCAAGTTCATTGGCTCGTTCTTGGATACTTGTTGCCGGCAAGCCCTAATGCCACTGTCAAAACTACCATTGTTGTATCCATTGAATGTGAGTTTTGTGCACTTCTCTCTCGTTCTTTGTTTCCCTTATTTGTGTCTAACAAATTCTTATTCACAATTTATCATTTCAAAGCATTTACTTCCTCATGGTACATTGTCGATTTCCAATGTCATTGTCAATTTTTCCTCATTACGTCAGACACTGAAATAAGCCGTAGACAGCGTCTCCTCGTCATCAAACTTTATCTAATTAAACGCACAAATTTTGGTAAGATAATTAGAGCGTTAGTACTACCTTTGTATTATTTATTTAAAGTGATCCTGTATATTGATACTTATTGGAAGACGTTGATGACTTTGTTGTGTATTGAGAATTGTGTAATTGTGATATGTGTTCTACATTAATCATGAAATCTGTATAAAAGAGAAACTGTTTCATGACATAACTAGTGTAGAGATGAGCAATATTTTGACATGTTTTTGAAATGTGCAAAAAAAAGGATATGAAATCTGAAAATTTTGTACATGTTATATGAAGATATTCTGAACCCATTTTAATTATGTGAAAATTATATGAATATGTTCAACACTCTGTGTGATATGATATGCATATGAAAAACCTTTCGCATGACTTTTTGATTCTAGTCTGATTATGTATCTAATTTTGTTTTTGTTTCTGGTTCTGATACGATGGTTCTGATTCTGTTATATGCTTGGTACCAACATCTCCGATATGAGTGCACCCACTTTGAAAACAAAATAGTTTTTCTGCGTGTTCTTTCTTGTGTGCACACTCGGGATTCCGATAATGAATAAAGAAAAATTTCACATTCTAATACTATCTGGTTTGGCCACTGGGGATAGCATAACCCTACCATGGGAGTTAAATATAGTATATGATATGATATGATATGATGATATGATACGATACGATACGATACGATACGAAATGATATGATAAAATGAAGATGTTCAATCATGTTATGCCAAATGGTCTTTGAATATGACTAGTTGGTTTTTGAATATGAACAGTTTGAAATATCGCTCTAATATTTTGATAACATGTTTGAGATATGCATTCTGAAAATGAAATGTTTTGTTTCTGCATTCTGAATTATGTGAAACGACTCATGTTTACATACTAGTATATGTTCTCTGCTTATTGATTTATTGATAACTCACCTTATCACCATAATGTTTTTCAAAGGATATTAACGGTTCAGCTGGGGATCAAGAATAGTGATTATGAGCAAGACTAGCTAAAGATATGGAGATTGAGTACCTAAGGGTACTACTGATGAATAGATAAGTTTTATTTAGTAGATGAGTTATTGATTGGTTATGAATTATTGAGATTTATGTAATTAATTGAATGTTATGCTTTGGGATTTCTAGAGATGGTGATAACGTAGATTTGTGTTTCTTGGATTTAACATATTGATGATTTTGTGGATAAGTTTATGCAATACATATTTTCGTGTTTTGGAGTCTTTGAAAATGATATTTGTGTTTGGAAGATATGATTGTAAGTAACAGGTAGTAACTCTTCGATCCATTCGAGTACAGGGTGTTACACTCTATGTATGGATGGCATGATAAGAGCCAATTTGCGAGAATTTAAATATTCGAATTCTAAATCTTTTAAATCTACACCAATTTATCTAAATATAAATTTTTATTTGAATAATTCTGTTTGCAGTACCAAATGCACATGCCATACGTGGCCTAAAGAGTCAATGAAACGAGTTGTTGAAGAGACAAGAAACGCTGAGACACCCCTTCCTCCCGTTCGCCTTTCGAATCCCCTTCCTCCCTACCTCCTAACCTATTTTATCGTCCACAAATTTCATTGTTTCCCATTTCTCTTTTCGTTGGTTTCTCGGGGCATTTCCTCTTCGGTTAGAACACTGGAGTCAACCTGTAAAAGGGTCATTGAAACTTTCTCTCAGCAAATTAAGTGGAAACTGTAAGACACCAAGGTTTTATATGTGTTCCTCTCTGTTTACCGATACTACATAGATATAGATCTTGTATGTGCAGTGTATAAAATTATAGAACTTCGTCAAACTTTTGGCTTTGAAAAAATGAATATACCTCCGCCACTTTTGTTTATTTATTTATGCTTAATTTAGTGTATAACTCATTATGAGCTATTTGTTTCTGGAAGAAAGTGATGGGGCATGAGAATTTTCTGTGAATATGGGGTTGAACTGGAGCGTGAGATCGAAGTAGATTTCAGGAATACTCGAAACGAACATGACAAAGTGATCGAACTCAATGCACGAGAAAGTCAATGCTTCCTTGAATGGCAGACGGTCGGACAGAGATTGAAGAGAGAAGAGATAAATTTTTGAGTCCATTTCAGAGAAGAAAAATTCATGAGGTCCACATTCTTCATATTTCATATTTCTCTCTCTCCTTTATTTTTCCGCTTCTTCTCCCCCTTCAAGTCCCCTGCTCTTTGAGTCCTGGTCCTTAATGCAGGTCACAAGTCCCCTTCTTCTGCAATTTTCTTGTTGCTTTAGCCGTAAGAGTCGTGCACAGAATCGTGAACAATCTAATGAAGAAAAATGATGGCTAGGTAAATAATGCAAGACTCAAATAGATTCCAAAAATTCTTAGTCGATATCGTAATCAATGTGTTTGGATTCTTTGGAAAGCTGCAATCCAGGATCTTATTTAAAATCAAATCGAACTTTATATTTGGAATGAGCAACGGCAGTCGAATTACAACCCTATGAAAATGCTACAATGGAATTCAATCTGGGAGCAAGTCAAAAGAAATAGAGTCAGACAAAGCTACCACACAGATGGAATCACAAAGAAATTGGGGGAGGAAGTCATGGGAAATCACAAAGAAATTGTGAATAAGCCGTGCATCTTGTTTTGTTTGAAGAAGAAATGTCTGTGATCCTTCCTTCTTTGGTCTGTATGCCGTGCGTCTTTTATTTATTTTTAAATAAAATAGTGCCATGTCACCGGGTGTGCAGGATGTGCAAAATAACAGGAATTCTGGATAGCATGACTCTCTACACTTTATAGAAAAGTTGGCTATCTTGAAAGAAGATTGGGTGCAGGGACATTATTGTATTTCAAAAAAACTTTTAGTGGAATGAAAAAAATGTCACCGTTGTTTATTTTCACAACCATTCTCATATTATCTCATTTCATCTTATCAAATCATTATAATTTTTATAAATTTTTGTATAAAATAAAATAAACAATTTAATTTTTTAAATTCTAAAATAAATATAATATTGAAAAAATATATTTTAATAATATTTTATTCAACTTTTAACTTTTATTTCAATTCATCTCATCTATAAAAACATCTTAAAGTTTGCAGATCTCAAATGGAGACTATACATAGACAGACTCCTCTTCCTCTCTACTCTTTTCATTTTCCAGCTTAGACACAAATCTATGGGCTAAAACGAAAAATAATAGCCTTTTTTTTGTTATTTAATTCAAAGACAACTTACCATGGATTTTCTAGTTGGACCAGTTAATTGATTGACTAGAAATTACAAATTAATTAACCAATAGCTGCATTTGCAAGTAGATCTTTTAGAAATTATGGTACCACAAGCTATATTTCGTATTATATATATCTAATATTCAGTCATGATATAAATCCAAACATTCTTACAAAATATATGCTTACAAACTTCATAAATTCCCTCACCTCATATTATATATATATATATATATATATATATATATATATATATATAAAAGTAAAAAGCCAATTTCCTAATGTCATCATCACATGAAAGAGGTACCTAGAATATACATATCTGAATGGACAATCCGAACTCTGCTTTTTGATGCATGCACTCCAATAATGCATTCTTTTGGGAAATCACCTTCCGCTTGCAAAAAGTGCAGGCATCAAAAAACAAAAGGCAAATGAGCAAACCATAAAGAAAAAGGTAATAAAGAATCCCATATCAGTCAAACAAATTCTTGAGTGCATTGCGCTTCCCACATGGTTCAGGCAACAGCTCCTTTTGGTTGGGGCCTTCAGGAATTTGTTGATTGGAAAGTGTGATGGGAACATTCCCTGAAATCTCCCCTTGCTTTTGCATATATTCCCATTTGTCTTGGAAGAGGTAAAAGAAAGCAATGAAAGAGACCTCTGCTGTGAAAAGCACTGTCCAAATGGCTGTACTTCTTCTTGTTTTCTTACTGTAAGCTCTTAAGCCTGTGTAGATGTTGATGATCCCACAAAGAGAGATTATCGTCCCAAGCATCCAATGCACAAAGTACCACAATCTTCTTTCTTTTTTCCCCCTGCAAAAGGAAGAAAATTGCAGATTGCATAAATATAATTGTCTGTAGGCCTGAAAACTGAATCAACTGTGAGAAAACTGAATGAATGACCTCTTAGGCCTGAAAATTCCGATGAAGGCTTGCACCCATATGCCACAATAAAGTGCTAGACCTAGTCTTTGGTGGCTGTTGCTGAATGAATTCTCAAATTTTTTGAACGACATGACTGCTCCAGCTGTGGCAAGAAGTGCTGAAAGTATCTGTTAGAAGGAGAAATATAGAATTTAGCATTTAGGGAGACAGGTTTAGAAGAAGATCGACAGAAGACTAGTGATGATTATAACTAGTGGGAAAACTTCAAGATTTCCTTCTTTAATTCATCTGAATCTTCACAAACTAGGGCCTCCAGTAATTCATTTTTTTCTTCTTCTTTTTTTTGGAAAGAGACGGAGGTCACCTGTCTATGAGTGACTCCCTCCCAATTTTATTAAGTAAACCCTCACTTATGGCGGAAGAATACCATGGTGAAAAGAAAAAACGAAACTCAAACCGTCTCGATTAATATCTAACATAAGGAATACCCAACCTATCAATACATATAAGCCCCTTCAATCTACCTAGACCAAAGTCCTCCCCAAAAAAATCCCAAGTCCCACCACTCGCCATGTTTTGCTAAAAAATCCGCTACCATATTGGCTTCTCTAAACACATGCTTAAACTGAACATTCATCGAGGAAGTAAGGGAGATCGCCTCTTCCCATTGACCCATGAAAGGTGCCTAAATCATTTGATACAGCAAAGTTGGGGATATCCTACATGTGACAGTAGTAATTTGCTAGATTCTTGTAGAAACGATGATTTTATTGTTTTTGTCATGTGATGCAGCAAACATAATGTGGATATCCCACTAATGAACAAGGAAAGAAATATGATTAAATCAATGACAAGATTTGCATAATCACTACTTCTTTTGCCATTGAAGTCATGATAATTAAAATCAGTTAAATTAATTTAAGTACTGTTTTCAGACGGTTGGCTAAATAATTTTTTCTCTTAAAATAATTTGTGGACCCTTTCATTAAAGTTAGTAATGTATGATGATGTCGTAGACAAAGATCAAAGCTTGAATCATTACACATTGTGGCTCTGAATTTGCACTCTTTGTTCATGTTAATATATTGTAGAGGAAGATTTGCATCGATGTAAATACACTATAATTTTCTTTTTTAGTTTTCCGATATTAATGGGCCTGTATCATGAATATTATGCAGAGTGATCAAGAGCTTACCTGCAAAATAACATGGAGATAGAAAAGGATTTTGAGCCGCGTGGACCGTGGTTCCTCTCTACTAGACATTCTGATAGCAAGTATCGCAATAGGCATTAAGAGTCCGAGTGAGAACCATAGGAGAACCCCATGAATTGTAACATCAGATGACAACTGAGGACTTGGCTGCAAAAGGTGACTAAACAACAGTTACTTCTGAATCTCTGATACTTCCTAGATGCTAAAAAGCTAAAAAATAAAAACTGATACAAGAATAAAATGGCAAACTTGGCTTGCTGGTGGTTATTATGATCTTTCTTATTACTTTTCCAGAAGATAAAGAGGAAGGAGATATAAGAGGAAAAAGGGAACTGGTTTTGTTGTAGAAATATTTTAAGGGAGATCAAACCCCTTTTCCAAAGGCCTGCTGGGGAGGAAAAAAGGAAATTGAAGAACTAGTTTACCTTGTGAAAGTAATGTCTAATGCTCTTGTGACTGCCATACTGATCATGATTCACTTCTTCATGGAATGAACAGCTAACTAATGGTAGAAGAATGACATAGAATGCAGGGATAGAGAAAGGTGCTAGCTTGTGAAAGTTTTGCATTCTTCAATCTCAAGGGAAAGCAAGAATATAACCACAGATCCTAGCTGCCTCAATTACTATATATCTTAATGTTCTCTCTCTCTTTACCCCTCTCTAAAGTTTAGCTTTTCTCAATTTTCTTATGAAAGGTGGACCCTTTATGATATAGTCTCTTAGTGGCAATTAGAGATAGAGCTTTTAAAACAAAAGCTAGTCGTTTTAGCTGTTAATCCAGAATCAGCAATTCCTTATGAATTTAGTTATGACATTTATAATCATGGGTGATTCAGGTGGTTGGTGTAAACGAGAAGATTAGGGTTTATACATTTAACCAAAACGACAAGTTGGGAAGGTATGAATGATTTCAACGATGTGGGGATAACATGGTAAAGCTTTTTGATACATGAAGGGGGGAATGTAGGGTTGCAAATAGAAAGGGGTCAAAATCCTCATGAGTCATGGATGAGGGGTTGAGATTTGAGAAGGAAGTGGATGAATAGTGCACATGGTAGCCTGCCTTACTCTACACACGCCTACATCATTTTTAAGCATCTGCTTCATGATAATATTGTAAGAAACAAAACATCAACGGCCATTAAGGGTAGGGGTTTTTTAAGACAACATGTTGGACAGTCGATCACTAATAAATTATGAAATAAGCTTCGCTGATTATATGGATATATTCAAGATCCGCTCAAGTTCTTATCAGATCTCGAGTAGAAGAAAGATAGATACATGACGTGGGCCGACAGTAATACATTTTTGTAAGAACCTGTTTATGTGTTTATTTCAACACAAATTCTTATACACCAACTACCGCCCACCCTGGCCTGA
Source organism: Juglans regia (assembly GCF_001411555.2). Classification (NCBI taxonomy): domain Eukaryota; kingdom Viridiplantae; phylum Streptophyta; class Magnoliopsida; order Fagales; family Juglandaceae; genus Juglans; species Juglans regia. The sequence continues at coordinate 23,744,021 of NC_049904.1, forward strand.
CATAATGGGATCTATAATGGGATGCTTTAAAGCACACCCATGAGTAATGGACACAAATGCTCAAATCTCTTAACCCACGTGCCGCTGTTAATTCACACTTTTTGCTTGAATCCATGAATAAATACTGCTTAATTCAAATTAATCACTGAGATATTGATTGATATTACGTGTAAGAAAAAGAACTATTAGGAACAGTATAATTTAAATTCCACTTGACATATTCGGCTGGAAATAATGTTGCCATATGCACTGAGTTCTACAGTACTCCAAGAGAGAGTTTTGGACTGAACAGAAAGAATTAACAAGCTCGATAACTCTTAAACGAAGTTATATCAAGATACCAATTAATGAGTTTTGTGTTGGTATGTGTTCATGAGGTTTGTGAGAATTAAATTAAGTATTGTGCCGTTGACAATATATTTTGGCATGTATTCAATCAAATCGATACCACTGACAATGTTAGAATGGATAGATTTAGCAAGGAAGAGAGAAGCTTTTGAAAACAGCAGGTATTAGTAAGCGTGTACATAGCCAACTGCTATATAAATGTGTTGGAATGCAATTCTTGTTGGTGTGGAAAACGAAAAATTTTTTACCCATTTACCTTTTCATGGTGTCAAAGTGTTCATAGGAAAACTCCTTTGATCCTGCTTTGAACATGGAACCATCTTCCCACACCATACCTAATGCACCCACTTCCAATACCATAACCTTATCTAGCATCACTTACCACATCTTCACCAAACTAGATGGTTCAAACTATTTGAAAGGGGTTTCCCAATTCCTTCCTATTCTCAGAAGCCATGAATTGATGGGTGTTGTGGATGGCACAAAGCCATGCCCATCCCAGTTTCTTAGATGAAACAGAAAAAAACCACTATAATCAATCCCAATTACTTGTTGTGGCAAAAGAAAGACTAGTATCTTCTTGGTTGGTTTATCACCACTTTGTCTAAAACAATTATATCATCAATATATGGATTGAATACCTCTACACAAGTGTGGACATCTCTGGCAGCGAGATTTGCATCACAATCTCGTTCTCGTGTGACTTATTTAAAGCGCCAGCTGCAGTCCTTACAGCAGGGATCTCAAATTTGTGCAGAGTATCTTAGGCATGCCAAGTCCTGGGCAGACCAACTAATGGCTATAGGCAAACCAGTAGAAGATGATGATCTCATCTCCTACATCTTAGGTGGATTATTCCAGCATACTGCATTCATCACATCAAACAACTTTGCTACTTGTGACATTCTTATGACTTTTTAGGATTTTCAAGTTGAGATTTTGAACTTTGAGACATTACTTGGCAACCAACATCAATCTATTGGTGACTTTGGAAGCTTTGCTCTATACACTCATAAGCCAAAATCCTCAAGGACAAACCACAACAGTAAAGACAAATCATTTAGACAGAACAAAGGTAATTACAAGCCAAATAAAAAACGAGATAGCAGCAACAAAAATCCATTCCAAGCTAACTCCAGCAGGGCTCCATGCCAAATTTGTGGCAAGATAGGCCATCAAGCTAAGGGTGCTACCCGCCCCCTACGGGGCGGGGCGGGGTGCGGAGTGGATTCCCAATTAGCTCCGCTTCCGTCGACTTAAAAAAAAACACTACATTTTACTTGTTTTAAAAATTATTTCTAAATCCAAAAGTAATTAAAAATACATTTTATACCCAAATTATAAATTTAATTTTTATAAATATGACTATAATTTAAAAACTATGTAATTTTTAAATTTGTCAGTGCATATTTTGTGTAAATTGTAGTGTATATTTTGTGAACAAATCTAACAAATTGTAATATATATTTATATATACACAATTTGTAAAATATAAATATATATTTATGTTTACGTATATAAATATATATTTATGTTTACGTATATAATATATATATATATATAAAAATGTAAGTGGGGGAAATTCGAGGCGGGGTTGGGCCCTCCCCTCTCCCGCTAAGGGCCCTAGATGCGTGGGGAGGCGAGGCAGCGGGGTGCGGGGCTCCACTACCCACCCCTACATCAAGCCTTGGATTGCTACCGGCGCATGAACTTTGCTTACCAAGGCAAGCACCCACCTGCTCAACTTCTGGCAATGGCAGCTAGAGCAAACTCCACAATAGAACAACCACAAGAGAAGCCATGGTATGCTGATAACGGCACAAATAGTCATGTGATAACAACACTAGAAAACTTATCCATCCAAGAACCCTACAAAGATGATGAGGAAATTGCTATGGGTAATGGAACCGGATTGACAATTACTAATCAAGGATCTGCAGTGCTTTTCAATTATAGTGCTCCCTTCAAATTAAATAGCATTCTTCTCTATCCTTCAACTGCTGCAAATTTACTCTCTATACAAAAATTTTGTTCAGATAATCACTGCTTGTTTATCTTGACTGACTCTCACTATTTTGTGAAGGACAAATGCACATGTCAGATGCTTATTTTGCAAGGGCCAAGTAAAGATGGACTTTTATCCAATCTTTTTCTCTAATGCTATGAACAAAACCAAGAAGATCACTGCCTTCATTAGAGTCACTGCAAACCCTATCACTTGGCACCAAAGGCTTGGTCTTCCAGCCACTATTGTTTTTGAAAAAATTAAGTCTTTAATTCAACTTCTTGTTACTAAGTCCAATGAGCATGGCTCATCGTATGAACCACGTCAATTAGCAAAGTCTAAAGCTTTACCTTTTTCAAAATCTCATAATGTAACCTTTAAACCACTCAAAATAATACATTCAAACCTTTGGAGTTCACCTATTGTCTCAAACAATGGTTACAAGTACTATGTGACTTTTGACAATTTATCTCGATTCACATGGATTTATCCTTTGCAATCCAAATTTGAAACTTTTGAATGTTTTATAGAGTTCAAATGCATGGTTGAGAACCTTTTGTCTAAGAAAATCAAAGCATTTCATTCGGATGGAGGCGGTGAGTTCATGTCCAATAGATCTAATCATTTCCTTGAATCAAATGGCATTATACATAGACCGGCATTATACGTAGACTGTCATGCCCCTACACTACCTAACAGAATGGTTTAGCAGAAAGGAAGCATAGACACATAGTAGAAACTGGTCTGGCATTGATATCTTAATCCAAGCTACCTTTAGACTACTGAGTTGATGCTATCAATGTTGTTGTATTCCTTATCAATCGATTGCCCACTATAGTATTGAAACATCAATCCCCTTACTTCAAATTACTTCACAAGCAGCCAGACTATACCTCTTTTAAAGTTTTTCAGTGTCCCTGTTTTCCTCTCATTCGACACTACAATCATCATAAGTTGATGTTTAGATCCAAAAAGTGTATAATTTTAGGCTACTGTTCCAACTACATAGGGTATATATGTCTTAACCCTGCCACCTGAAGGATCATTCTTAGCAGACATGTTATTTTTTATGAAGGCTCATTCCCAGCTCAATATTGGGTTCCATCTTCTACCAGGCCCTCTACAGCAGCCTTTGGTTCACCAACAGAAAACCCTTCATAGGTAGTGACTCTTAATCCATATCCTTCCCAAGAATCTACTTTGTATAGTCCTACAAAACCTAGTACCAATTCTCTTGCTAGTTCCAACACTATTGACACTAGAAATGAACTTCCTTAGTTTGACCTCCCAAATGAACCTAATGACCTTCCTATTATGGAGTCATCATCCAATGACCAGAATTAGATATCTAGTCCCTACAATCATTCACAATGGTGACTCGATGACAAGATGGTATTAGAAAAGCCAAGCATTTCTCAAATTACCAAATGTACTACTCAACCAAATATACTTTGCAAGTTTACTCTTCCATAGGTCCCTTTTTCACATCTAAAAACTTTGCACAAGCAAGAAAAGTCCCTAAATGGTGTGACGCCATGCAAGAAGAATTTAAGGCACTTAGATCCAATACGACTTAGGTTCTTTGCCCTCAACCCCTTTACAAAAATGTCATAACCAATAAGTTGGTCTATAAGGTTAAACAAAGAGTTGACGGTACCATTGAGAGACTCAAGGCCAGGTTGGTAGCAAAGGGCTATGAACAACAAGATGGTATTAATTTTACAGAGATATTCAGCCCAATGGTCAAAGCAAAGCAACAACCATTTGAACCATCCTTGCACTTGTTGTACACTTCAATTGGCCAATAAAGCAATTTGATGTAACCAATGCTTTTCTCCATGGGTCACTTGAAAAGGAGGTCTACATGGAGCAACCTCCAGGATTTATTGACAAAAACCACCCCACACATGTTTGTAAGCTGCAAAGGGCAATCTATGGGCTAAAGCAAGCCCCTCGAGCTTAGTTTAACAAGCTAGCAAGTACTCTTCTTGGCCTTGGACTTGTTGAATCTAAAGTTGACTATTCTATTTTCATTTTTCATAAGTCAGATATCCACTTGTTCTTCTTAATCTATGTTGATAATATAATTGTTATTGGGAATAGTCTATCTGCCATTACACTTCTTGTTTCATGTCTGAAGCAAAGCTATGCTATGAAAGACCTTGGGGCTTTGCATTTCCTTTTGGGCATTCAAGTTTATTGTACAATAGCAGGAATCCATCTCTCACAATCCAATTATGTCACTGAGATACTTGATCGAGCTAGAATGGTTGGCGCCAAACCAGAATAAACTCACTTTCTGCTAGAGACTCTTTGGACAATGCATCTGAATATAGACACTTGGTTGAAGCTTTGCAATATTGTGTCTTGACTAGGCCGATATTGCATTTTCTATCAACCAATTGAGTCAATTTATGCATAATCCGATCACCACTCACTAGGCAGTAATCAAAAGAGTTCTCCAATACCTTGAAGGTACCATCAATCAAGGCTTGTTCTTCAACCAAGTTTCACTACATCTCAATGCCTACAGTGACTCAGACTGGACTGGTAATCTAGATGATCGAAGGTTAAGTCCGGGTTATGCCATCTTCCTTGGTCCTTGTCTCATTAGTTGGGCTACCAAAAGGCAACCTATGGTGTCAAAATTCAGCATTGAAGTTGAATATAGATCTCTTGCTCTTGTCACAGTTGAACTCAATAACACCTACTCTGTGGTGTGACGATATCGAAGCCATATCCCTTGCTTCAAACCTAGTTTTTCATGCTCGTGCCAATTATGTAGAAGTCGATTATCACTTTATTCGAGACAAAGTAGTGCAAAGGGATATTCTCTTTCAATATCGTCCTACAGCTCAGCAAGTTGCAGATATCTTCACCAAAGACTTAACATCTTCTTGATTTCTTCTTTTGCAGGACAAGCTAAAGGTGTGTTCTACACCCATTAGCTTGCAGGAGGATGTTAACATATATGATTCTGCGCAATCTCAATGTATCACAAATGGTAAGTCAACTCAATCTCAACATGACCAATATGGGAAGAATGATAGCACATATCAAGACTCTAGAAGGATAGTTGACTACAATTTCTCCTTAGGATATGATGGTGTAAATCTACTGACTCTATAATTTATGTTCTACATATGCTTACCTTACATGTATATTCCCTTAACACTGTACATAGCCTACTGCTATATTAATGTGTTAGAATGCAATTCTGATTGGTGTGGACAACCAAACCATTTTTATCCATTTACTTTTTTAAAAAGGAAAGCATACTATAAAGTAGCAAGCTAGTAGAGAAAAAGAGGATGGATATTTTTTATTTTTTTATTTTTTTTTTCCCTTGTGCAAGTGATACACAGGAAGTGACTTCAATTGAAACTAGTGCTAAACAAGGGAACCTTAATGCCAAATTTCGGAAAATAAAGGTAGGTACAAGAAAATCTTCCTCATTGAATCAACACCTTTAGAGGGTATTTGTCTTTTTCATTTTGTTAGTGTTCGATATGCTGTTATTAGAATAGCTAAAGTTAGTGGGTCCTCATGAAAGAGGAGTCCATGATATGCTCAAGGACATGGATCAGAATCCTTTTATCTGTTTGCACTTTATTTCATTCTTGAATTTTTAATTTTTTTTTTTAATTTTTGAATTAACACAATTATCTATTTGTCCAAAATTAAATGTTATAAGTGACACATTTTTTATAAGATGAGAGTACAATATAATTCGTATTTTGAAAATATCTAATAATTTTTTTTTTAATTTTAAAAAACTTGAATACCAATGTAATATAGAATCCTTATTGCCGATTATTTGTTTATCCAATATACTCACCCTGATAAAGAAACATTCTTTGTACCTATCTGCACCTTAGCATATATTAAATGGAAAAAGAAAAGCCTAAGGCCCTAAAGAGAGTAAAAAATTAAAAAAAAAATACAAAAAGGTTTAGATTTTCAGCACTTGTATTTGTTTTTAGATTTAAGTCCAATGTTGAAAGATAGGTACCTTGATTTAGACGGTCCTTAAAAGCGAAAGCGTAAAACATATTTTTGTGATAATAATGCACTAAGGGATGCACTGCTAAGTCGATTAATCATTACCATTGCATTATGTTCAAATCGAAATTTTTAAAGTGGAGAGAGCGAGAGATTTGGTAAGCCGTCCATATCTCTTTGTTTGACTTAGCCCACTTTAAAAATTGTATCTACAATGCCATGTCTAACTACTTAAGTTGTTGTTTGTTTCTGTTGAGGTGAAATAAATCGAGATTAAAGTTAAAAATTGAATAAAATATTATTAAAATATTTTTTTTAATATTATTTTTATTTTAAAATTTAAAAAAATTAAATTATTTATTTTATTTTATATAAAAATTTAAAAAAATATAATAATTAAATAAGATAAATTAAAATGAGATGAATTGTAGAAACAAACGAAACCAAAACTAAAGCATAAACAATGTCAATGTAATTATTTAAGTGCAGATGGTTGTGATGGGAAGACCGGACTTTGAGAAACGATTATGTTGGGTGTAAAATTTCACAGTATCTATAAGCCCATTGATGCGATTGTAGGTCTGCCAAAGGAGAAAGTGAAGTCAAGATATAAGGAAAATGATAGCTTATTATTTTTCTATCATCTTTTTATTATTTTATAATATATTTAAAATTTTTATTTTTTTTATTTTTTAAGTATTTTTTTAACAATTTTAATCATTTAAAAAAATTTAAAAAATATACAATTTTACTGATAATTAATTTCTTAACTATTAAGTAAAACAAAATTAAAAAAATAAATAAAAATAATAATAAATAAGTGTTAGAAAGTAATAAATCTATTATTATATAAATAAAATATAAAGTGATGATGGGATTGGGGAGAATAGAAAGTGGCAGACAGCGGCTGAAAAGAGGGGATGAGACTAATTTGGAGGATTGCATCAATCTTCTTCCATCTCAATTTTCATTTTTATTGTATAGAAAGTAAGATGAGATCACGAGAACATATAAAATTATTAAAAAATAATGAGTTTCGGCCTTAAAAAGTTAATAAATATAGACCTTATTGCTTAACCATGTAAATTTTATTCTCTTTTAATTACATTTCTGCAATATATATCAATCCGAAGTCATGGATGAGCAGACATCCTTAACAAAAAACAAAAAAAAACAAAAAAAATGCATCAACAGATTGCTTACAATTTTTTTTACTCAAAACATTTATTTACAATTTCTAGAAACAAAGGTACAATGCGTAGACTATACTGTAATTAATGCAATGGCTGAGAGTAGACCTCTTTTATTTTTACAAATGAGATTAAAATTAAATAAAATATTATTATAATATATATTTTTAATATTATTTTTATTTTAAAATTTAAAAAAATTGAATTATTTATTTTATTTTATGTGAGAATTTAAAAAAATTATAATAATTAAATAAAATAAATTATAAAAAATTTTAAAAATAAACGAGATCTTAATGTTACATTCTCCAAAGGCTTATCCTTATCCATCTCTTTTCAAACCGCAGAAAGTGTTTAATCACAGAGGATGTTAATCTTGGACTTTAATACCTCTGCAAATGAAAATGATTTAAGCGATCGAAAGGCGAACAGTATGACAAGTTGCCTAAAGCGAGAGAGATTTTATAAGTCAGGGTCATGACAAAGAAGCTTGATGCTTGAAGAAGAAGAAGAAGAAGAAGAAGAAAGCACCTCCCTTCTGTGATTATTATAAATTTCATTTTTGGGCTAAAAACCTGAAGAAATGCAGCAGTTTCGAAACGGGACAATAATAGATCTGATGTCTTAACACAGTTAATACTCCTCACAAAGAAAAATTCTATTCCTAAGTCTCATACACCACACACCAACCTTTTTATGATTTCTTTAATTTTATTTTTTTATTAAATGTGTAGTATATGGATTATGAGTAGAATAATTCAATTATTTTAAGAATAATAAAATCAAAAAAAACTTTAAAAAAATTTTAAAAAAATAAAAAAAAATTTGGTGTGTGGTGTATGGACTTATGAATAACAATGCTCCCTCACAAATACCTCCAAATCTCCTTCACCAAGATCCATTTCCTTCAGCCACATAAGCTAAAGCCACTGACAAACAAACATATTTGCAAAGATGTGAATGATTCATATGTTTTCATGAGCATAAAAGATTATTGAAGGCCTTGGGTCCTTCAGCCACAAGATGGACAACCAGCTTATATCACCCAGAGTTGTGTCCATCAAAACAGTAACATCCGTCAAACATTGTTATATTCTGTCATATCGATAATGTCCTACAGATGTTTTTTTTTTTCGTTACATATACACACGTGTGTGGATGTCCATTTAGGGTTTTACCATCTTTTCTCAGTACCGCTGACCACACCCAAGCTTTTACCGAAGATAAAGGAACAAGAGTATCCGCATCACTTTGAGCACACGTTCAAACTTCACCGAAGCGACGCCAGAAGTAAGGGTTAAAGATAAAATTAGGTATCACCCTCTTGAGAGCATCACAAAGAGAGAGAAACAATGCCATGCAACGCTCGAACCAGAGAAACCATCGACTGCCACTTACAGCACAGTTTCAAACATCATGTAAAAATGCAAATTAAGGGAGAGCTTCAAATCTTTCACAAGGGAAGTCGCAACTTTACGGCTCTGCTTCAAACCAACTCACTTAAGTGTAACCATGCCCCGACAGCTTCAAACCTCACTCAGAATTCAAGTCTCCCCGACCCGCCTAAGAACAAAGATCAAAACCCAGAGTGCTCTCTCCTGAGTTCTTACATTGCACGGACATCAGTAGGTCTTCTATTTCACAATATAAACACTTGCACAAAGCAACAATTCCAACGAAGACATCAATGTCAGTTGGGCATGCCTCCAACATCAACCAGTAGCAAGATCTTTGGTCCGGCACATGATGCAATAAGGGAAGGTCCAATCGTTGCAATTGAACATGTAGAATCATTCTTTCCCATATAACCCAAAAACATTGAATAAGTTCTAAAACAAGAACACCACAAACACAAAAATACTTGATGTTGGTGGTCCAAAATGAAAAAACTATCAATCTCATAGAAAAAGTTACATAGAAAATTGCAATAGGTAATTTGGTAAACTCAAAAATACTTCAAATATTTTAGTTTGTCAAGATTCTAAAATAAAACGATACCCAAAAAGAAACAATCGGGAAGGTTTCTGATTCAGAAAGGGACACCAGTCTAACCCTTTCAGAACTCATTCCTCAAATGACCAAACTACATAAACAAGTTAGGCCTTTTTGCCTTGTATGTGGTCTTCAGCTTCCTGCTTGGCGGCCTGACCTTCTTAAACACCAAGGGGAACTTGATTTTAGAGTTGTGGAATTGCTTGGTACTCTCCCTCTTGCAGAGTTTCGCCGGCACAGTGGCTGTCTTGATAATTTGGATGCAAGGAAACCTGACTCTGTGTCTGGAAGCCATCTCATTGTACATCTGTTCCACTGCCCCGTTTAGGGTGGTGTCACGGTATTCCTTGTACATATTGTGATAACCTGTTCGGCTTTGATACCTCAACCAAATCCCGTAGTTCTTGATCTTGGTAGGGTTCTTTTCAAAGATCTGCATAATTCCAATCATATAGAGTTATAGTCAGAAATGCAAAGGATAATCAAAATCTACAATAGAATAAGCACCCACAATTTCAATCAACAAACAGATATTCATTAGTTTATCATATGAGTTGGAAACACTAAATCATTCATTTCATGTTTTTCCTCCACAAATGCAAAAAATAAAAAAAAATAAAAATAAAAGGGATAACAAAAGTAGGCAAGAAAAGTATTACCTATATAAAGAATGAAGATGCCAATTGTTGAAATCCAGATCAAACGATGCAAAAACAGAAATTTAAAGCGTGACACTGAAATCACATGCAAGAGCAGCAAACCACCTACTCTTAATTCAATAAATTTATGTAAATAGAATCGCATACAAGAGATAGGGTGGAAAACCCAGAAGTTGAACTTCAAGTGAAATTATACCCCACGCAAATTGTGCTTCAACCCATATCAAATTTCAGACCTTATTCTTCAAGACTTTCTATTCTAGGATCCATACTTTGGACCAAACTAATCAAGGAACTCCTTCACCATCTCCATCAATTTTCTAGCAGTAAATCTTAAATTTCGGTCATAACAGCCAATTTCTATAGTTTATTTCACTACCTAGGAGCAACTGACATACAGCCATTTTTTTGCTTCAGATATACAAACACATAACAATAATCACACCTACAAAGTAATAGTGGCAGGAAAAACAAACATCGAATCATCACATTAATAAATTACAGATAATACCTACCATTGTTACTAAAGAAAAAGCAATACGAACCATACTCAAAATTATATGTATGATAAACATTGCAAATCAAAAGCCGAGAGAAACATTGCTGGTTCATCAGAATGCAGAGAGTTCTAAAACCACAACAACCCAGAACATCATCCGATAACCCACAATATACCTCATTGATCGCAAGCATTTGCCCATTGCTTTTCTTGACCTTCTTCAATTTCCTCAGAAAATACCTGATCCAGACCCACCAAACGAATTATGTATCAATTTTAATCAAACAACTAATCAACAACATTGATATCCACTAAAACCAAAAGCGACCAGAACCACAAACATTTGCATCAATCACTCACCAGAACTTGGACTTGGCGCGAACTTCGTTTGTGGCCCAGAGTTTCATGCGGTAGATCTTTGGGTGCTCATCGGCTTCAGTCGGCAGAGCCCTCCCAACAACTTGATACTGGTGAAACTGCAAACCCAAAGGAAAACATACTCAGCACAAGCTCACAAGACAATAACACTCACAAGAGGTCCCCCATAAAAGCCCCACCGTTTTGTTTCAGAGAAAATGAGAATTCGCAATCTCTTCATGTGTTATTTGGTTTCAACAAAATGAAAAGGCCAAATTAAGGGAAGAGGTTCTCAGTTTCCATTATTAGATTATCTCGGGAACCAAACAGAGCATAAAAATAAAACTGTAAATATAATAACCACGAAAAAGAAAGACGGCTTCAATAAAAACCCATAAAGTAGAGGTTTTGTAAGAGATCTGAGATTAGGATAACCAGGCTTACCCTAAAAGTAACCATTTCCAACAAGCTGAGATCTCCGAAGCACCTCCTCTGGCTCGGTCTCTCCCTCTCTCCCTCTCTCTCTGTGGAAGAAGCGGAGAGGCAGGGTTTTCTTTGGACAATATATATGAGCCGGGACTAAGAGATGAAAAACCCTAATTTGTAGAGAAACTGTTAAGCAACCAGCCAGTGAGAAAGTTTTTATGACAACTAATAGAATGCTTACACGTGGAACATTTTCTGCGGAAAAGGCCCTTCTCATTTCGCATTTTGGGCTCGGTACCGAGTAGAGGACCAGGCTCGAATCGCTCGATTAATATCTGAAGAAATAATAATGCTACGTGTAATGTGAAATATGTAAATATTGTGTAATTATTTTAAAAAAAATTATAATTTATGATTAAAAGATTAATTTTTTTATGTGAATTTTATATTTATTTATTTATTTTTAAAATAATTACGTGTCTTTTACATTTTCACGATTGTAACAATTATTTCTTCCAAAAAAAAACATCTCTAGGCCCTATTAATATCTCAAAAAAAAAAAGTTACAACACAATAAAAGTGACTTTTTCTTTTTCTAATTTTTTGTTTTTCTTTGAACCAAAATAATTTATTTTATTGAAATATTTCAAATGTGATTAGAAGAAAATATAAATAAAAATGAAAGAAAATCACTTTTGTTTGTGGTTTTCAAAAATAGTTGTAAATGGAATTTAAGTAGGTTGATAAAAATAAATAAAGCATCTCTCTAAAAAATCCACGATAATAATTCTCAATATTAGAGAGTTAAAGCTTCTAAAATAATTGTAGTTCGGGATTTAATAAGATTCTAGAACTCTAATTTTGATTCTATAATAATCAAAATTTTAAGAAATTTTAGATTTTGATCTTTAGACATTTTGTAAGTGGATGATATATTATAGTATAAATACTTTCAAATAGAAATATTTTTTTTTTATAAAATGCCATCTTTTTGAGTTATTTGGAATTTGGACTCTAAAAAATTTATCTCTCAACATAACTCATAAATTTTGTTATTTTTCTGTACTCTCTCAACTCTTGCCTCTCTGTAAAGTAGAAATGAAGAATAGCTGGAAAAACCAATTTGTTATATGGCCTAGTTTGAAATTTGACACAACTCTAGGGATCAAAATAAGAAATCTTCCTATATAATTAAACATATTAAAAACTTCATTATATATATATATATATAGAAAATGACTGATCTTATTAAACCTCATCAACCAGAGAATGGATACAAGGAGGAAAATCCTCCAGTTCAATACACTCCTCATAGAGGTGTAAAGCATCCCTTGCTAAGACATGGACAACATTATTAATGCCCCTAACAGGCCACTTATGAACATCCTACAACAAATTTTTAATATATTTGATAATCAAACCAACTGAGTTTCGCTTCTCCTATGTACTCTTAATTGCATTAACAACTGAAAGAGCATCACCTTCTAAGATAACTTGTTGAAGCCCCAATTCAATGCATAATAAAGTGGCTTTGAATGCTGCTATAGATTCTCCTAACTGTGCATCTGGGAAGATCTCCCTAGATGATCTTAATGTTGCTACCACTTGGCCTTCACAATCTCTAACAATAACTCCTACTCCCACTTTGCATTGTATTTTATTAATGGTTGCATCCCAGTTGATCTTATAATTATCGAGAGGCGGAGCTTCCCATTTTTTAGCAGTACTTGTGCCATTATCTACTCGAGCCTCACTCTCCTTCATTGAATTTCTATAATCCTCCAATGCTTGGTGAAATTGAAGAGCTAGCTTATCAGGGGGTGTGAATTTTCCGTCAAAGACAAAGGAAATCATTCTCCTTTATATCTGGTAGGCAATCATTGTAATTTCATCTAGAACCTCTTTTGGCATAATTGAGAAAAAAATAAGAGAGTAGATTCTAAAAAGAGATCTCATCCACACTACAATTTTGTAACCTCCTAGAACATGAATCCCAAACATCCTGAGCAGATCTAAAGCTCCACAAAGCATGAATCAGGTTCTGTCAAACATAAAGAGCATTTAGAAGAATCCACCACCTTTCATTTGAAAAGGTTGAGCTTTGTGGGAAGAACCTCAAGACTAGCTTTCCAAAAAAAGGTTTTGACAGCATTTGGAACTTTAAGCTTCCATAACTTTGACCAAATTGTTGCTCAATGATTGGCCCTTTCTTCTTGCCATGAGTTCTTCTTGAAGGTGATAAGCACTTTTAACTATGAAATTTCCATCTGCAGTACACCTCCACACACACACTCACCCACACATACGTACATACATATATATATATACTAGATCAGGAGCAACGTGCTAGGCACGTTTGCCTTGTTGGAAGAAATTCTTTTTCGAAATTAGTAATGTCCACAAAATAAGAATATAATATGATTTTTTATTTAAAATCGATTAGTGAGTAGTTTAATGCATTAAAGCAGAAAAACAACCAGGCAATGGTTGTGAAAACTAAAGATAGCTTAAATAGGCATCACATTTAGGATTAATTCAACTTTCACTAAAAAGAACAGCATATACCTACTTCAAAGCAAGGACATCAATATTATATCTAGAGTCGTAATATAATATTGTTGGTGAAGATGTATATATATATATATATATATATATATATATATATATATATATGAAATTTCAGGACTGCCATCCTTTTAAGCAATATATATGTGTGCTTAAAATGTTTTTGCCACATCTTACCCATTTACACCAAAAGACAAATAAACTCTCACTTAAACAGACACAAAGAACATAACACAATGGTAAAAACGACATAACATTGAACTATTCACACAGATGAACAAAAACACAGATGACCCATTGCCTCGTTTGTTTTCACATGAGTTGAGATAAAAGTTGAAAGTTGAATAAAATATAGTTAGAATATATTTTTTAATATTATTTTTGTTTTAAAATTTGAAAAAGTTGAATTGTTTATTTTATTTTATGTGAGAATTTGAAAAAGTTGTAATGATTAAATAAGCTTAGATAAGATGAGATGAGAATAGTTGTAAAAACAAATGAGGCACTGACACAATATGACTGACGTATTGACACAAACCGGCAAAACAAAAAAAAAAATCAAAAGAGACAAAAACATAGTAAGACCAAGCAAGAAGGGGGCATAAATGGAAAAAATTGAAAAAAAAAAGTGTCAAACACTAATTACTATTCATTCCCTTATAGCCACTTTTAAGACATAAGGGTATCTTTATATATATAAAGTGTCTATGAGACGGATATGAGATAGAATTCTTGTTTTAACGCTTTTTTTTTTTTTTCCATTAAAGTTAATGGCAACAATCTACATAATGAACACCTTTTGTTTCTCTCTCTCTCCAACTTTTTGTGCATGCGTGTGCATAATGGCCTTGCAAGGAAAGAATAAAAAATAAAAAAATATATATAACTTTATTAAAAAAAAATAATAATCCCAAGGTACAGAATGCATTTGTTTGGACATTTAGAATGGAATACTGTCAATTAAAGCTTTTAAACACTTTAATATATATTTATATATTTTCAAAGTTTTTAATACCGTTTTGAAGATCGTTTGATTAAGGCACTACAATAAAATATTTTGATATCAATACTATTTTTATATATTTTTTATATATATAAGTTAATTATATATGTATAAATTATATTGCAAAATAACATCAATATAAGTCTTGAAAAATTAAAACACATATTTATAAAATTCAATAATACTTCTAAGTTCTCAATCCAACTAATAAAAAAAATAATCACTTATTTTCATCACGAAAATAGGATTAGGGTTTAATTTTTAATTCTTGAGAAAAGAGAATTAAAAAAAATTAAGAAAATAGTCTTAAGATGTGAGAAATATAGTGAAAATTATGAAAATACATTAAAAATACAAAATTTCGACCGGTACATTGAAAACTAGCCGGTATTGACCGAAACGCATCAAAATGACTGATATTTAATCCGATATGAAACTCTTATCTTTCTCGCACCGGTTACTATTCCAACACAATAAATACCGCTCAGTTTGGCACAATATTCAAAACCTTGATATTTGTTGTTAAAAGTTATGAGCTGCAACATGGACCAACCTGTATTTTCAAGAAGAAATTGTCAATTTAAAGATGCTGAGTTGTCAGATTTTTAGATGATGGTTTAAAATTAATACCTTGATAATATTCAGAAATACCTGTAGAACTACGTGTATGTGCTTTGTAATTGTACATCCGACTAATTTAAAAATTAATGTCTTTTATGGCAAGTATGTCGTGATCTTTGTTTCGAGCCTTAAATTAAGGTCTCCTCTTTCAAATCCAAAATTTAAATTGTTTTTTGACCTCTTCAGCACAATATATCTTATATTATTCGGGTAGTGACTTAAAACTTGATATTATTTAATAATTAATTTTTTTCTTTTTTGGCAATATTTTCCTAGTGAAAATTTCCATTTTTAATGTGGAGTAGTTAGACCTGGTTTGGATAATGAGATGAGATGAGATGAGATAATTTGTAAATAGTAGTAAATTGATTTGTGAATAGTAATAAAATGGTTTGAGTTAAAATGTTTATAGAGTTTTGAAAAATGAGAGAAAAAAATTGAATAAAAATATTATAGAGTTAAAATATTATTAGAATATAATTTTTGTTTTGGTATTTAAAAAAGTTAAATTAGTTTTTTGTGTTTTATTTGAAAGTTTGACAAAGTTGCAATGATTAAATAATGAATAGATGAAAAAATTAAAAATTTGAAATTAAAAACTGTCTACGTTTAGATATTAAGATAAAATGAGAAGAAATTATTTGAGTATCTGACTATCCAAATCATAAATTTCACAACTTAGTAATCATAAGTACTAGAATTTTATAAACAGAACCACAACAGTGAAATATCCTCAACGAGATTATACAGTTATCTAGCAAAATATAATACAAAGCCAAAATATATAGGAAAAATGAGAAATAAATCTCATTTGGCCCAAAACACGCCATTAAATACCATCATCTTGATGATGCAAACTCAATCATCTTGTTAAAGTATTGATCGTAGTAGTTAATTTGTTTGCTAAAATTCATTTGTAATATTCTATTAATTATATTACTTGTATAAAAGTTGAAGCAATGTCTTCTAAGTTATATATACTATCAACTATTTTTACAAATTTTGTAAAAATATATATTATTTTTATAAAACAACTGTTTGATCTAACTAGCCAAACATGCTTTGCACGTTACTTTGACCTAGTGTGTGTATATATATATATATATATATATATATATATATATATATATATATATGGATCAATATAAATATCATAACAGCTCACACACACACACACACATATATATATATATATACACTCAAACTTGATGGCTTATGATCCTGGCTCCACGTGTGGTTTCTCTGTTCTCAAATCCAATATGCACTTACTACTGAAAAAATTAGAAATTAAATTAAATTTTGCATTTGTGAACTATATATCATAGTTTTTAATATCTGTACCCATTTTTTAATAAAATTGATAGATTTTCATTAAATCAGCCTCGATTAATCACCCATATCAACACCAATTTACTTTTCTTTTGTTAAAGTCGTGCACATTTTCTAGGGAATTACATTCTATTCCAACGTTTTCGAAGTTTCACATATATGCGAACTAAACAGCCATGCATTCACCCAACCATTGCTTCTACAACAGCTGTTGTTGAATCCGAACCGTATGAATTCATATCATTTATAGTTTGCGTCTAGAATAAGAAAGATATACATGTAATGTGGATCTTATAAGATGTATAGAACACATATTATATATCTATTTATTTCTCACTTTATATCTTACGAGTAATGTTAGATGTAGTCCTAAGACATGCAAGTAAAAAAACTAACTATTAGAATTTACCTCTCGTGGAAGTAAAAAAATTAACTACTAGAATTTTGTTTTGGAACTGACCAATGGAGAGTAGGGTTAAACTCAATGTTGATGGTTGCAATTTGGGTAATCCGGATAACTGTGGCGGAGGAGGTGTGGTGAGACCGTGAGAAATGAGTATGAGAAACTATTGGTTGCTTTCTCTTCCTTTTGTGGGAAGGCACAGACAACAGGGTTGAGCTAAGAGCACTCTTGGAAGGACTCAAGCTTTGCATCCAGCTTAAGAGCATCCTCATTAGCTTAGCCAAATCTATCTTTAAAATTTAGTCAATATCACAATTTTTTATATTTACTTATTCCATTTAAATTTAATCCCCGCATTGGATTATACATCCATTCTCTATATAATAATAAAATATTATTAATTTATTAATTAATTAATTTAATTTATTTTTATCACATTTTGTAGCTCTACCAATTCAATGTTAATAATAATTATATTCTAATTAAATTAATATTAAAAAAATCATATTTTCAAAAGTCATTTAATGCTAATAACAAAAAAATATTTGATTAAACTCATCTAATATTTTATCTAAATTTCTTAATTACAAACCAAATAGTATTTTTGCTTGGAGTGAGAAACTAATATTTTAATATTTGCTTGGAGTGAGAATATTGATATTTTAATGTAGTTCTCCATTTTTTGCCAACGACTGTAGCAAAAATCTAAATTATTTTAGATTTGTCCAATTCAATGTGAGATGTTTTTTTACATAAATTATATAAATTTTAGTCAACCTTCTCATTTGGCCAAACCAATGAGAATGCTCTAAACCGGTTAATGTGAATTTTGATTCCCAAGTGGTGGTTCCATGGCTTCAAAATATAGAGCCTTGTTCATTGTATTTGAGGTAGTTCTGTGATTAGTTTGAAGAGCTGAAAAATAGAAGTTATCTTATTGTCCAACATGTTTACCAAGAGGTTGTAGATAGCTTGGCAAAATCAGGAATGTAGAGAGAGTCTCGCATAATTTATAATTGGAATGAGTTACCTCAGAAGCTAAGGGATGCTTTGGCAATGAACAGAGCCGGCATTCCTTATTTAAAGATTTTGAAGGAAATTACAAAAAGTTTTATAAAAAGCTAATTGCATCCAAACATCCCTAAGCATCACTGAAATTATTGGAAAAAACTAATATATTTAACTACTTTATAGGAGCAACTTAAAATATTAAACTCGTTCGACCATTAATGAGTGTGCTAAAATCATTAAGACCATAAAAAAAAAAATTAAACTATGCATGAAGTTATTTAAAAAATATATGTAGACAATTATTTAATTTTGTTTATTGACAAAAAGAAAAAAAAAAATTCAAACACCCTTTTGAGATTTATTTCCAAAGCAGCCCGAATTGAAATGAAGTGATGCATCCGTCGTCTGCCATCACAAAGCTCCTGCGCAAGGTGCCTAACCCGCTCGTGGTCCTGCCAAAGGAATGGGCATTGGCCAAGTCCCAATAAGTTGTTTTGAATTTATTTTGGACGATTTTGTGTGTGGAATAATTTCACACAACTATTTTGCATCTACTCCCTAGAACCTTTTTTATAAATGCTCTAAGTTGCATTTGACCACATGTGCTAAGATATTCTAGAGATGGGTTGGTCTTGCATATGCCAGGAAATGAAAACTGAATTGAGTATATGAGATGTTTGATCATCAGGCTCAGAGAGGATGAGAGAACAAGGGCCGGACCTCGACAAGGGTAAGAGCCATCACCATAGCCTATCGAAATCTCTCCCGACTCTTTCCCCCTCACTCAATATTCATTATTTTATTTTTTATTTTTTGCTTTTATTCCCATCTATACTGACAATCTCACCACCCCAGCCCATCATCAATGCACGGGTCTCAAATGTTGAAACAGTTTTTTGAGCACTTCAAGTGTCTAAAAATACCTCAAAAAACACAAAAAAACAAAACGGTCCATAGCTCTTTAGACCGCTAAATCAACATTCTTGTAACAGTTCTTTTACTTGGTATATGTAACCAAAGATCAAAATATTCTGGTTCCATTTCTTTTTTATTTGCACTATTTTAGTTAAAAAAAATATCTATTCGTCTATTTTTTCATCATCATCTCATGATGTGACATTACATGATAAGTTCATAAATAAAATATAATAAATAATCTCTTCAATCATCTAATGTCACATTATAAGATGATGAGAGAATGATAAAAATTGAGATGATGAATAGCATATCATTTCTCTTAATCCTGATATTTCATTCCTAAAGAGTTCAAAAGCATGCTGCATTACAGAATGGTACGACACCGATGGACCACCTAACAAATAAGGAGTTAAACAAAAGGAGAATGCTTACATATGCATTGATTAAACACAGACACATGCTAAAAATATATACTGTCTGAGCAATGCTACAACATAAGATATTTCACAAAAGTAAATTTACAAATTAACATGACTGTATGTAATACGTTAGATCTACTTTACAATAAAAATGACTTGACAATCTAACGAACTACATCAAGCCACGTCAGTTTGTGAGTTTAATTTTATAAAATCCCTTCATGACTAGAGTATTTTTTATTCAGTTTCATCTAAACAGTAATGAAAAGTAACTTTTTCTGCCCGGGTTCAATCCATGCAACCTTTCAATCAAACAGTACAAAAACTGAACGAGCAGGATGTGCAACAACATAAAAATCAAAATGCATAGTCTCAGAGAATCATAATTCCAAGGAAGCCTGATAGAAGAGGTTTGAACTGGAAATTAAACTTTGCCAAATCTCATAGTGCAGAACAACAATATCTTTTAAAAATTGGGATTACTGATCAAGGTCAGGCCATTCAGTTGGAAACCATAAGCTAGTGCTGAAACAAAGGCTGCTGTGACTGGATAAGAACAGCAAGCTTACAGCCTTCTCCCTCTTCTACCACCTTTTCTACGAGTGCTGTCACTAGGAATTGGAGTGACATCCTCTGAAACACAAGTTAAAAACTAAATCATAAAAAAAAAAACTAGAACATGAACTTCAAAACAAAGTTACAAGCCTGAGTAAACCTCAAAATTCAATCAATAATAGACAGCACTGCTAATGCCGAAAAGGCCAATTACAAAAACAACTTAATATCAAACCTAATTATTTAAGAAAAAAAAATTGTAGTTCCAATATCAGCTCAAGCTCGAACACGTTAATTTAGATGCCTAATCAAAGCATGTTTCCTTAATAAAAAATCTCAAGCCTAATTTTAAGCTTCATTTAGTAAACAGGCCAGCTTGATCAAGGCAAAGCTCAGCTCGTTTGTGCTTGCAACCAAAACTCACAACTAGTTCACAAACAAGTCATAAACAACCTTGACACCACATCGACATTAAAACTTTTTTTGATAAGTAATATTCACATTAAAACACATCAACTTATTCTTTAACCTATAAACAACTTCTCATTCTCACAAGTGGCTTCAACTATTAATGTGGGATTTTGATACATTTTAACATAAAACCAAAATAGGAGGTTTATAAAGACTTTCTTACTCTAACTAGTTGTCTTGTCCATCGCTACTATATCCAGAAATTATATTTTTTCAAAGAGAAGTGCTATTGAGACAAATGAATTACACACAAATAAACTCACAAACTAATGTGGCGTCATGTGATCTGTTAAATCTACTTTATGATAAAAGTAACTTTACAATCTGATGTATCACATCAAGCCACGTCACTTTGTAGGATAACTTTTGTGTAATCCCCTTGTGGCTAAAGTATTTCTCTTTTTCGAATTTCATAAGGTGAAAAACACGGGATCTAAAGACCTCTTGCTATAAATCTGAACATGGACCAACATCAGATATAAAGAACATGTCCCCTGCCCTTTTGGGCACAGGCCTATGTCATGGTAAGGCCTTTGTGATTTATGTGGTTATTATAGTTCAAACCAAATTCATAAAAGTTGTACGATGATGAGCTCAACAAGCACGATTTTAAAGCTCAAAACAAGCTTGATTTGAGCTCATATAATTTTATCATGTCAAGCTTAAGGCAATGCAAAACTAGGCTCGGCTCAGCACATCGGCATGTTTGGAACACACTCAGCAACAACCAAGTGGGTACAAATTACTATTAAATGAACCATCTAGATTGCTTTCTGTTTTTCTAAATTCATGGGTAGAAAACATAACAAAATAGTGAAAAGGTGCACAATTTAACAATAGTTTCCGCTGTTTTGTGTTACCTTATAACATTATAGAGTAATCAATTGATTAGGCTGGTTGCCAATTTAGGAGACGTTTAGATTCGAAGATGACTTGAGATGAGTTGAGATGGATTATGAATAGTAGTGAGATGAGTTGTGAATAGTAGTAAGATTTGTGAGTTAAAGTTGCTGAATAGTAATGAATAGTAGTGAGATGAGTTGAGATGAGCTGAGATGAGATTCGAATCCAAACGTCTCCTTAAAGTTGTGAAAACTGTCTTTGAGGATAGAAGAGAGCCTTACCTATTCGACCAATTTTCATTCCAGAACGAGCAAGTGCACGGAGAGCAGACTGAGCCCCAGGACCAGGAGTTTTTGTCTTGTTCCCACCAGTGGCACGGAGCTTGATATGCAGAGCGGTTATTCCAAGTTCCTAGTTATAAAAACTGAAATTGAGTAAACAGTACTCTTTCATAAACATGATGAAAATGACCACAAAGGCCAAGACAGGTGTAACGCCCCAATGGAAGGCCCAAACCACATGGCTTATACTCCAAAAGGACTAGTCAATAATACAATTTGGAGCCCCATTGGAATATTATAAAGAGCAAGAACTTCTTCTTCCCAAGCAATGTGGGATCTCATACACCACCAACCCTTATCCATATCATATGGGGTATCACAACAGGACACAAAATGTTCAAACGAGTCATGCAGCAAATAAGTTTTGAGTATTCAAACCAAACTGAAAAGGCAAAATTTTGACCATAATAAATAAATAAAGCAATTTAAAAGATGTATCAAGAGAACTGAACACTCAGATTGAGAGGACTATATAAAAAGCAGACAAAGACCTTGCATCTCTGAGCAACATCCTGCGCTGCAAGCATGGCAGCATATGGTGAAGACTCATCTCGGTCAGCCTTCACCTTCATCCCACCTATAATTCGCAAGGAGATTACATAAAAACGCACACATCATATTTGCTTATCAAAAAATAAATAAAAACGCACACAGCAGTCTTTCTATCTACAGTAAGTAATTGATTAAACACTCAGTCACCAAGATTCTGTTACAGGAATGAAGGTGCTGAGATTCTCTTTAACATGTGAACACAAAATAGTGAGTAACAGAGAAAAATTCAATTGTTTTTTTTATAGGTAGAAGAATTCAATTGTTATGAAGTAGAGCGCCAAAATTAGGAATTAGCTTAGACTTCAAGTTCAGAAACTTGTTCATGTATACATTAACAGTTCAAAGTCTTAAAATAACAATTATTTTTACACAACATGCAGAAAGTCTGTAGATATATGCATGATATATAAAAAGAATCCAAGCTCTACCAGCCATAAACCAATATGCTTCCTTAATGTTTTTTAGAAGGTACAATAAATACAATTAACAGATTCAATCAATACAATGAGATGTACCCTCGGGTTTAAAATTTTTTAATAAAATAATGGATCCAATATAAAAACTATAAAACAGATGGTGATGTACACAATATCTAGCAACAAGAAGAAATTAAAATACTTACCAGTAATGCGAACAAGTGTTTCTCTACCTGACAGATCAGTCACATGCTGAGGATCAACCAACAAAGTTTACATTCAGCCAGAGTTAGGGAGACAATAAATTCAAAAGCACCAAATACACGTGCTATGCTTACAAGGAATGTGTCATTAAATGACGCATAAATGTGGGCAACACCAAAAACTTGTTCTCCTTCTCTTACAGCAGGTCCAAGGGTCACATTTTCTTCCTTTGGCTCCCTAGTCTTCTTCCTCGACTAGTACCCATCATCACAAAACATATAGTGCCATGCAGAGTCAGAAATCAAGCAATCTTGCGAGCCTAACGATAAGTTTTATTCAACTATTCCACATAATTATGTTTCATAGAAATTTTGATGCTCAAGCACTGGGTCACAGCATGGGGCTACAAACAGACGGCCAATCCAATTAAGTTGAGTTTTAAATTGAATATTGGATAGAGTGACAAGTTGAACCTATTCAAAACTTCAAGAAAATTGAGACAGGAAAATGGCTGTTGAACATAATAGCAAGAAAAGCTTCAATTGCACTAATTGATCCTTTTTTACCCAAAAAAAGGGTAAAACCTTTGCATAAAGAAGCAGGTAACGATAATTTCGGTATCATTGTTAGCAACCAAACTACACATACAAAAACTCACCAAAAAAAAAAACAATTACATGCACAACATACTAGACAATGCAATCTAACAAACGCCCAAGAAATATACCCTTAAAGGCAATGTAAAACAAGTATTTTCCAATTTTCACTACCAACATTAATAAAGGTAGTAAAGGAGATTTTAGGAATTGCAAAAACCACAACTACCTTTGACAACCATACCTGACATGCTCAAAGCAAGTCTATTAAAGTAACCCAGATAAATAGTAAACTTTTAGTTTGTAAACAATGGTACATTTATTAGGAAAATAATAGAAATAATCCACAAAACATTTAAGGAATAATTAATTAGACAAATGTCCTCAGAATTTTATCATATAGGAAGTAAAGCCAAATCTTATGTAAAGGCATTTACATTATTGCATTGATTCACTTTCAGAGAGGGGGGGTTCAAATCACATTAGGGTGACAGACAGATTCTAACTCCCTTTAGATACTTTATTATATTATCGAACACAACAAAAATAAGCTATACAATTAAAACCTAGTAGGGCTGATCATAACAATAAATTCATATAGATTATGATCAAACTTCAGTTTCTTAAACCCATTGAAAATTCTACCAATAGTCCAGCTGATATGCAAATCAATTTCCTAATCTAGGCAAAGAAACAACTATAGCTTTTCCTGCATTGTGAGGTAGTGAGGGAGATATGGGCGGGTATTTTCAGCCGAGCCGGATTGTCTTGGGTCATGCCTAAGAGTATGGCGGAACTTTTAGCATGTTGGAATAGGTACCATCATTGCTCTCAACTAGCAGCGACATGGAGGATGCTTCCTTTGTGTCTATTATGGTGTATATGGATGGAACGAAACGAGAGATGCTTCAATAACAAGGAGAGAAATGTGGGGAAATTATGGAATTTTTTTGTGTTTTCTTTAGTCCAATGGTTGGCTGCTATTGTACTAAAGAGAGGGAACGTTCACGAGTTCTTGTTTTCTTTTCAGCTTTCTAGAATGTGATTAGGAGTCTCTTTTGTATACTTCCTATGTACATGGGCGTTGACTAGTTTCATTCAATCAATAAAATTTCTTACTTATAAAAAAAAAAGAAACAACTATAGCTGTTTTCCTGAAAAACAAAACAAACGAGCTTCTAGATCTGAAATGAAGCATCACTAAAACTACGGTTCTAAGGATTCACATGCAATTGTAGGTGGAGAAAGAAAAGGATCGCTCGAGAAGCAAACGACTCCTAATCGAACACGATATGCAGGAGCAGGGATTGCAATCAAGACTAGCTTACCATGGCTTGGACGTGATGAATTGAGAGGTCTAGGGTTTCTGAAGAGGCTCCGGCGCTTGTTTCGGCTGCGAAAACCCTCGGGCGTGGCTGAATAGGGTTTTGCTATTGCGAGGGGCCGTGGCTGCGTTGATTTTATATGGGAGAGAGTCGACAGACGTTAGAAGATGGGATCGGATTTTGCTACAAAGTACAAAGTGAGGAAGATTTACAAAAAAATCCTTCGGTTTTCACCAGTAATTGAGTTTTGAATAAGGAAATCCTTGAATCGTGTCGTACCGAAATTTTATACTCTACACATCCTTTAAAAAATATATAATTTTATTTTTTTATTATTTTATAAAATATATAAATAAAAAGATAAAATCACATACTTTTTAATAGTATATAAAGTGTGAGACTTATGTCTATAATTTTTTAAATCTTTTCCCACATAAGGTGGTCATCGATGGTGGTCACCGAAATTTTTTTTAATTTTATTATTTTTACTTATTGATTAGTAAGTGTTTTTAAATGAATATGTGATTTATTTTTTTTAAAAAAATATCTAAATAGTTTTAAAAAATGGTGAAAGTAAAAGTAAAAAAAAAAAAAAGATTTTAATTGATGGGTAGAGGATTTCTTTTGTGGATGTAGCAACGTCCTTTGAATTAGGGGTGAAAACCGAAGGTCTCTGTGCGGTTTTGGTCCAAAACCGAAACCACACCGATTTGTTGAAAATACCAACATTTCGATCGAAACCGGCTAGTGAAGGGGAAGAAAATCGTCGACGTCGGTCTCGGTTTTCTTCCAGTCGGTTCGCCGACTTCATCGATGGTGCAATGAGAGAGAGAGGAATGAGGGAGAGAAAAACACAGAGATTCAATGATTCACATTTCACAAATTGATTCACAAGATTTATTCACAACAAAAAACTAGAAAATCTTACAACAAATATCACAATATTGATTCACAACAAAATCAATAAAATAATAAGCACACAAAATTTGAGAGAGAGGGAGAGAGAACGACGCCGTTTGCCGAAACTGGGAACTGTGGATAGGGATGGCTAGAGGTTGGGCTCACTACCACTGGAGGCTGGACTTGGAGGGCTTGAGAAGATGTGCCGCTGTCGTCATAAAGAGAGAGAGAGAGAGAGAGAGAGAGAGAGAGAGAGAGAGAGAGACAAAAATGAAGAAGAAGAGAAGACACCCCGGGGGGATTAAACCTAAACTAAATTAAACCAAACAACGTCGTTTCAGGCTTCAGTTTTAATTTTTTTCTACATGGTTTCTATAAAACGATGTTGTTTCACTCAAGTGAAACGGCGTCGTTTTACTTAAATATATATAATTATATCGGTCGATTCATCGGTTTGAACCTGGTTCAAACCGGGATCGAACCGGACTGGTGTCGATTTCTTCAAATTCCTACCGCATCGTGACCGGTTCTCCACCGGTTCCGGTATGCCAATTCTTGACTCTTGCGGCCGATTACAATCGATGCCAATTGGTTCTATCGGTTCTTGTTCGCCCCTACTTTGAATAATGCTTGGGTCACATTGTTGAATAAGGACAATACTCTTACTTCTTATTTATTATTATTTTATTATTTAACTAATTTTTTTTTTTATTTTGTTCTTTAAATTTAGATTAAGGAGTGGTTTGGATTCATATATGAGTTTAGATGAGTTGAGATGTTTTGTAAATAGTTGAATAAAATATTTTTAGAATATTATTTTTTAGTATTATTATTATTTTGAAATTTGAAAAAGTTAAATAGTTTATTATATTTTGTGTGAAAATTTAAAAAAATTGTAATGATGAAAATGAGATGAGTTGAGGTGGTTTGTGAATTCAAACGAGGCCTAAAGACTTAAGAACATGATCTTCTTGCATAATCTATAAGAAAATAAATTTAATCAATCAACGTATTCATGTAATTTAATTAAAAACAAATGCAATTTTATAAAAATTGACATTTTTTTACTCTTTGAATCAAAGTCAAATCGGTGAGATCCTCGGTGGTCCAAGAATGTCGTGTTGTGCAAGAAGGTTATGTTATGAGATTTTTAATTCAAATTCAAATAACAAAATGAAAAAAAAAATAGATAGGTAGTAAAATAGTACTAAATGAGATGTAAGAGTATCATTACCCTTTGAATAATGTTTGGGCCACTAAGGATCTCACATATTTGATATTTTTTTTTTACTTAATGTTTAAGGAAGTATTTTTTAATGAATTTCTTATTTTAATATTTAAGGGGTTTAAAAAAATAATAATAATTTGCCTTCTCGATGAGGATTCTCGGTAGTTGAAGGAGGTCCTTGAGTTTTTTGTTTCTTTGAAAAAAATACATAAACCCCTACAAAGTATAATCACCCTCTCAATTTTGAAAGTCATCCCAAAGTATCAAATAATGAGAAGCTATACATATATAAATAGAATACATATAAATAAATTCATAAATTGACGTGATTTTATATGATCTGTTAGATTTATTTTACAATAAAGTAACTAATCTAACTTATTGCATCATGCCACATCAATTTGTAAATTTATTTTTATATAATTCGTTTGTGGTTAAAGTATTTCTCCTAAATAATTGCAATGTATCCTTTTTGTTTCCATGACGAAATTATCCATTACAGTTCATTGAAGAAAAAATGAAAATTTTAATTGAATAAAAATTAAATAAAAAATTTAATTGAATAAAAATCTTCAAAAATAAAAAAAGCATTCATTTTCATTTCTATACTCACTTTTGTTTTTTAACTTTTAAGGGTATTTTTTATAGTTTGGTGGGTGATTGGCAGAGTTGATAGTTTTGAGATAATACAAATTAAGCAATAGTTTGAAAAAATTATCATGAAAGTGGAAAAAGTATCTTATTAGGGAGAAAAATTGGGTAATTGTTTCGTTGACCTTTTCTCCAAGCAAATTTGTTAGCACCCATAAAAGTATTTTGGCGAGTGCATATTTGCTTAATCTTGATGGACGCTTCTTCTTTATATCAAAAGAGAAATATTTTAATCATAGAAAGATGAGAAATTATTTATACAAGTTTTAAATAGACAAGTCTCATACAAGCCATTATAAAAAAGTAAACCTCACATTAAAAAGTTTAAAAAAATTATTCTTTATTAGTGAGACTCACTTTTTTACAAATGACTTGTATGAAACTTGTTTATTTAAAGTTTGTACCTAGTATTACTGGAAATAAATTTTACAAAAGTAAATACACAAACTGATGTGGCTTGTTGTGGTACGTTAGATTGTAAAATTATTATTTTTAAAAAAAGTTAGATCTAACATATCATATAAAGTCATGTCAGTTTATGAATTTAATTTTAAAGAATCTCTTTCTAGTTGTACCATTTCTCATAACCAAAAGATGAAATATGTTGGAGTGTGGCTTGAATTCTGTTGTGAAGCAGGGTATCTCGCTCGAGCGATGTGCTTTGCCGCTTGAGCGAAGATTCAGACCGAGAATTCGCTCATCAGTTGCTCGACAGTTAGCTCGAGCTGGACATAACCCGAGAGTTCGCTCGGCACCTACTCGACAATCAGCTCAAGCAGTATGGCAACCCGTGAGTTCACTCGACACCCGCTTGACACTCAGCTCGAGCAGGATGGTAACCTTAACGTTCACTCGAGTGAATGATCGTAAATTAGGGTTCCACACTATTTAGTATAAATACAAGTTTTTCATGTATTGTTGCATTTTTGGGTTTATTTGGAGTGGCCAGAACTCAAAGAGGACTCTAACAAGAGAGAGACCTCCTTGTGAGTTCCATTTGTGAGCTTGAGAGCTCCTTTGAGTGTATTAGGGTTTTGGGATGAATGAGTGTTTTATTATACCTCTCTTATACTCCGATTTTGATAGTGAATTCCTTTGAAGATCGACTCCACCAGTGGACGTAGGCTATGTTCTAAGTCAAACCACTTAAGTCTTGGTGTCTTGGTGTGATTGTTATTTCTTTTGTTGCTTCTACTATTATTTGCTTCAACTTAGCCTTTGTTAGATGGCCTATCCCCAACAAACTGGTACCAGAGCCAAGTTCCGTGCGAGATCTTGAGAGATGTCTATGGTAAATTTTGAAGTGGAGAAATTCGATGGTCAGAATAGTTTCGATTTGTGGTGCATCAAGATGAAGGCCTTGTTACAGCAATAAGGATTGACGAAAGTCTTGGAGAAGGTGTCGGATGAACCTTCTACATTAACAAAGGATGAGGAAGAGTGAGCATATAGTGCGATCTTGTTATCTCTTTCCGATTGAGTTTTGCGGGAAGTGGCCGACGAAGAGACTGCCTCGGGTATTTGGGAGAAATTGGAGGGCTCGTATTTGAAGAAGTTGTTCACTAACCGTTTGTATTTGAAACAATGGTTGTACACTCTCCGAATGAAGGAATGTACTTCTATGTCCGTTCATCTCGATGAATTTAACAAAATCATTATGGATCTAAGGAATATTGATATTAAACTTGAAGATGAAGATCAAGGTTTAATTTTGTTGTGTTTGTTGCCTTTGTCGTTTGATAATTTTGTGAACTCAATGTTATATGGTAGAGATATTATCTCCTTAGTAGATGTAAAATCTGTTTTGAATTTTAAGGGATAGATAATCAAGCCGATGACTTGTTTGTGAAATATTCCTCTGGTGGTAGAGGTTCGGATCAGGGTGTGAGTAATTCCGGTTATAGCTCTAAATTTAACAAGAAAAATGTTCAATGTCACTATTATCATATGTTTGGTCATTACAATAATGAGTGTCCCAAATTGAAAAATAACGAGAAGGTAGAATTTCCTTCAATATTGTTAGCATTGAAGAACAGTCTAACAACTCTAATATTGTTCTAGCAGTCAGTGATCCTAGTGACCGTTTTGGTGACAAAAGGGTCATGGATTCATCTTGTACGTTCCATATGTGTTCCAGGATAGATTGGTTCACTACCTATGAATCAATCAACGATGATTCCGTTTTGGTTGATAATTATATGGCTTGTGTTATTGTTGGGATTGGTTCAATCAAAATTAATATGTATGATGGAACTGTTAGAACTTTGTCTAACGTTCGACATATTCCGTCTTTGAAGAAAAATCTTATATCTTTGAGCATTCTTGACTTATTTGGTTATCAGTATTCAACTGTAGGTGGAATCATTCGAGTCTACAAAAGCTCTTCAGTGGTAATGACAAGAAAGAAGATAGATGGACTTTATTTTCTTCTTGGTGAGATAGTGATTGGTGGAGCTGGATCTTCAGATGTTCCAGATTCATATATTACTCGTTTATGGCACATGTGATTGGGCCATATGGGTGAACGAGTGTGATCATTTGTGAGTATGTAGTTTTTTACTTTGTGTAATCAGAAGACAGAAAAGTTTTGATTTTTTGTTTGCATTGTATTATTGTAAAGTAATGTAGAATCAGGTTTACTGTAGTTTATTTCTTTCTAATTTTTTGGGGGTACTTCTTGTGTAATGTGGTGCCTTGTTTGTACTCATATTTATTGATGATCATTTGAGAAAAAGTCTGGATTTGTTTATTTTTAATTTTTTTGTTTTGTTTTGTTATGTGTTTGATAAAGCACTTGAGAATGCTAGTGATCTACAAACAAAAAGGTATAGCGTTCTTTTGACCATACAGTTGGGTCCACTCCACATAAATAAGGTAGCTGAATGGAATGAATCAGACTCTTGTGTGAGAGCCTGTAATATGCCTTTGGGTTTGCTAGGCTTGTCTACAGATTTGGATGAAGTGGACAATACAGCTTGCTACTGGGTGAACCATTCTTATTTCACAGTGTGTTGTCTTCCACAGAGAAGGAGAACAATGTTATAACAAGAATGTGGAGTTGCTGGAAGAGCTTCACAATGGAGTGCAGTTGGTACTCTAGATCATGCTATTGGATAGGAGCATGATTTTTTTTTATTATTTTATTTTGATTTTAATTTTGGCATTGGGACACAGTGAGAGCAGTCTACAGTTTCATCAGGTAGATAAAGGAGACAGTTTAGCCACCTTTGGGATATGCACACGCAGACTTTGTGGTGTCTTACTCTGGCAGAAAATATTTCTTTTTTGCCTTCATGTGTATTCAGAAGTCATTGTTAAAGTAAGTAGTCTGTTTAGTGGTGCATTGCCTTTTGTGTGAAGAGGAGATTCTTTATTAGGACCAAGCTTGTGATTTGGTCAAGTTGTCTATGGTGTTGAAGACTTTTGGGTGGAAATTGAGCCTACAAAGATAGACGTTGTGTCTTGATTTGGGATTTGTGGAGGAGTTTTGTTTCTCGATCTTTGATGGGCATCTTTGATGTCTTTGTTGTCGAATGGTGAAATTTGACTTGATGAAATTCATATATTGTTGAGGCTTAAGGGCCATTCAAGTCAAGGTAGAGATTTGTTGGAGTGTGGCTTGAGTTCTGTTGTGAAACAGGGCATCTCGCTTAAGCAGTGTGCTTTGTCGCTCAAGCGAAGATTCAGACCGAAAGTTCGCTCATCAATTGCTCGACAATTAGCTCGAGCTGGACACAATCCGAGAGTTTGCTCGACACTCAGCTCGAGCAGGAAGGCTTCCAGACACTTTGCTCGACACCTGCTCGACACTAAACTCAAGTGGAATGGCAACCCAAACGTTTGCTCGAGCTTCGCTCGACACTTCACTCGAGTTAATGTTCGTAAATTAGAGTTTCATGCCGTTTAGTATAAATACATATTGTTTTTCATGTATTGTTGTGTTTTTTGATTCATTTGGAGCAGCCATATCTCATAAAGGACGCCCACAAGAAAGAGACCTCATTGTGAGTTCCATTTGTGAGCTTGAGAGCTCATTTGGGTGTATTGAGACTTTGGGATTAATGAGTATTTTGTTATACCTCTCTTGTACTTTGATTTTGATAGTGAATTCCTTTGAAGATCGACTTTGCCAATAGACATAGACTATACGTTCTAAGCGAAACCACCTAAATCTTGGTGTATTTGTGTGATTGTTATTTCTTTTGTTTGTTTCCGCTATTATTTGCTTCAACTTAGCCTTTGTTAGACGGTCTATCCCCAACAAAATACAATATGCGACTCATTTCCCATATATAGAAAAATTCTAAAGCCACACATAGAAACATGCCAAACTTACAAAAGCATACACATTAGGTAACACATAACCTACATTACACAAACCCTACACCATGATGAAAACCAACATCGAAAGAGCAAAGCCAAGCCCCAAACTCATCAATCCTTCAAACACATTTCTACTACACCCAGAAAGCCACACTCTCACATCATCCACCACCGGACCGCATAGCGAACTCATGTCGTCGCTTCTCGTGTTATAATAGACACTGTAGAATGCAATTCTGGTCCTCTCAGCCTTGGCTGTGAAGTTGAGATTAGCACTCTGAAAGGAAGAGTTGGAATCAGGCGTGTAATGGGTGTTTTGAGCCTGATCTCCAGCAAAGGCCATGACAGCAAGTGGCTGCTTGCATTTGTCCCCAGCTTGGCCCAAGGAAAAGGTCAAGGTGTACGGTTTGTTTGGTGTTGTTTCCACCATTTGAGAAATTATGCCTTCCTTACCTGAAAGCAATTCAACTGCCCTTTTGCCTTGGGGAACTGTGTAATGGTCGGAGTCTATGTAGCGAATGGCTCTGTTAGATTCCACATTCCAACCCGGTAATGAGGATATTTCTTCATCAAGATTGGTGGGGAGTAAGACACCGAGTGAGGTGTTTCTAAACAGCCATGGGCCTTCTTCAAAATCGCCATTTATAACTGCATTTTCTGCATAGATCACAGTAAATTAAACAACTCGTGAACAACATATATATTCTTAAACCCAAGAGGCAAAACCCCAAGAAAAACATACATGATAAATAAACGAGAAAATCTAATTATAATCTCCTTTATTAACACATTCAATATACTAATGATGTGGAAGACTTGTATCGGTGAGTAATAAAAATTATTAATATTTTAAGCAGTTTCACAATAAATGATGCATTTATAAATTAATTTACAAGTATCGTAACTTTAGAGTAATGTTAGGCTGCCGTCCAGCAGCGACTGCTGGGCGTGCCGTAGCCTACTCAATTTTTTTATTTTTTTATTTTTTGCTTTTCACATTTTTTTAACATCTTTAAATATATATTTTTTTAAAATATCAATACACTAATAGTCACTTCTTTAATTAATAAGTAAAAAAATAAATTAAAAAATATATAAATATATGAACAGTCAAAATGAAGAGACAAAATAAGAAGGCATACTAGTATTATTCTTAAATAAATATCTTTAATATTTCACATACAACTTTGGATTAAAGACGTAGAGTTCTTTTAGATTCAGAAAATATCTCATCTCATTATTATAATTTTATCAAATTTTTACATAAAATATAATAAATAATTTAAAATTTTTAAAACTTAAATAATTTTTTCAAATTTTAAAATAATAATAATATTAAAAAATAATATTTTATTTAATTTTAATCTAAAATCATCTTATTTTATTTATGAATTTTTTCAATTAAATAAAAAAAATCTAACGAAAATTTGGTGTGGCATATCACGTGTGGACATGCCGCATGCTAATGTCAAATTAAGTAACTAGTGAACAATATATTCTCAAACCCAAGAAGCAGAACACCCATAGTCAGGATGAACTATCCATACAGGCCACACTGCGACACCACGCCCGGTTTCCCACGAATGAGACCCGCAGCATTGGACGATGCGAAAGTTACTCCAAACACCATCCAGCTTTATCTTTTAGCTTTGGATTTTTGACTTTTGTGCAGCCAAAGATAGAGAGAGAAAAGGCAAAGAGAGGGATACCTTTGGGTCCATCGGGAGTGAAGAGCTTTTTTATGGCAATATCGTCAATGATGGGGCCACAAGTGGGGTCATCCTCCATGCCCGGATTCCTAAAAACCAAACTCACCTCTTCCTCCTCCGCCTCGAACGCGTAGGCGTACGGGTCCCACCCCTGCACGTTGTAAAGCGTCTGCAAGTCTATCGTCTGCGACGCAGGCGGCACGGACACGTTAAGCGACTCCAACTGCGCGCAGGTGCGGGCGGCGCTGAAGGTGACCGAGTAAATGGACCCCTTCTCCACGCTCAGCCCTTGGCTGATCTCGGCGTCGTTACCGAGCCGCACCGCGTGTCTACCTTGCGGTATGATGAGTATCATCCCGCCCTGTTTCTCCCCCGCTTCTACGAGCTCCACCGTGCCCTTCGATTTCCAGCTCGGGATCGCGGTGGCTCTGTCTACCAGGGTCAAGCTCGGGAACCCGTTTGCTGGGGTCGTCTCGAAATCACCGTTTGGTACAGGACCTGATGCGCATAAGATAATGGAATCATGCCATGAAGATGCAGGAAATATATATACATACATATTTTTGTGTACGTTTCATGGTTTTATTTTATCTTTACTGTTTCCTCGTGAAATCTTTAATGATGTGAGATAAACATGAATCTTGAAGCAAAAAAATTGCATATTGCGACATAAACTTTCAAATAAGTTGAATATATAATATACTTCTGATACTATTAAGATTATGTCATATGAAGGGAAAAAAACCCAAGTGGGACCTGTAATATCAGTTAGCAATGTAGCAACCTGAAGAACATGGGGCCATTTTTAAAGAACAGAGAACTGGTCTGAATTATTATATTACACATGCAGCGACCATAACACGCAAGCATTATTAAGTATGGGCCATGCACTTGGGTTCTCGACAAGCAAGAATATGGAAGTTCAGGAGGTTGTACGGGTGAAAACATACGTCCTGTACAGGATGCAAGAACGCTGTCATCTATCAAGAAAGTGAAGAACAGGACCCTGGTCCCAACTCCTCACAGTTGCACCAGAGTAGTAGCAATCTGGGTGTCAGGGAGGAGACGAGAGGCTTCATCTGGAATCATATTTTGCAGTGACTCTCTTTTTAGTGTAGGTTGATGTGCTAAATTCGTTCAACTTCTTCATTCACGCCCTCGTACTTACGATTAATGCAGACAGAATTATTGAAACTTTTAAGTTGAACTTATTTTTACTAACCTATTACTCTCCCCCTTTTAAATATTTTTTCAACACAAGCATCCATTTTCTTTACAATGGAATCAACGTACTATGTCTACAGATCATATCTAAATCGTAGAAAGTGTTAGAATAAAGAAATATAAAAATTATAGATCCACTAAACTCAGGTTGTGAATTAATACACCAACATGAATTAGGAAATATGGCAAATCTAAGAGAAATGACGCAAAGAAATTTTATTAAAATAAATTTATATATTGACGTGTTTTGACATAATACGTAAATTTAATAAAACTAACGTAAAACTACTACACTCTTATCCATCCCGAACACTCTTATCCTCCTCATATCCCAGTATTGAAAGAACCAAACCAGAACATCCTCTGACTGAAATGTTTTACCATGACCATCCATCCACACCTTCTGAATATCCATCCAAATCTTATGGGTTTATTTTATGTGCATTTCTTTTTTGGGAATGGGGACCGTATAAACAAGCTCTGTGGCTATATATGTACCTTATCTACGTATGGGCTTCATATGTATAAAAGTCTGTGCAACCACATAAAAGAACTAATTAATGGGAACAATACCCAAAAATAAATGGAGATAACAGAATGGAACAAGATCATGGCAAGAAAATTCACAAATCCTTCCTAAATGTAAAATATAAAATATGCTTGCCTATTTTATTTAAGAATATGATTATTTCAAATAAAAAAGACTAATATCATATTTTCGGATAAAACATAAAATATTGAGACAATAGTGAGAGACACCTCTCTTTGCTGCATTTCCTAATTCCTACACGACAAAGAACGAGATGGCGACGTGAAGCCGAATTTATAGGCCCTATGCCCCAGCCGCCCTACCCCACTAGGACATGATATTCGGTGGCAAACATGTTGACGATTAATGCCTTTTTAAAATAAATAAAAATTTATTATTAAAAAATTAATTAATTTTTTTTTATATAAATTTCGTATCTATTTTTTTAAATTATTATACAATATTTACACATTATTATCATTTTATATTTAATAATATAATTATTATTAGATATTTTTATTAATATTTATAAACTATTTATTATTATTTATAATATTATTTTATTAATATTCACAAATTATTCAGATAATTTTAGTATCTAAACGGATTAATCCAAACATGTCCCTCCCTGCCTCCCCCAAGCTTTTTGAAGGAGGATCCTAAAAACTGGTCGTAATGGGATGCTAAAGTAGATTGATCCAAAAACTGTTAGTACTACTCATTAGTTGGATGGTGATAGAACAACAGTCCTTCAAGGTTGTATCTTTGTAAAAACATGTACGTACAAGAAGAGAGCTGGGAAAACGGCAAGGAAAAGAGGAGCAATTCTTCAACATAGGAGAAGATTTCGACCCTCTGCTGACTCTATAGTTGAAACAATTGCTCAAAGAAAATGGTCAAAAAGTGGTGGGCCTTGAATCCTGTAGGATTGAAGACGATTGTGTCTAAGTAGATATCACTCTATTATTATTTTATTCATAAAAATATTATTTTTTAATATTATTATTATATAAAAATTTAAAAAAATTATAACGATAAAATGATTCAAACAAGGCCTAATTCATCAGTACTTAGAACTATAGAGTTAACTCGCCATGAGAGTGTTTAATTAGTTACGCAATTAGCAGAGCTATATTATTCAGGGCCATTGAACCTTTCTGCAAAATAA
Organism: Juglans regia; assembly: GCF_001411555.2. Taxonomy (NCBI): domain Eukaryota; kingdom Viridiplantae; phylum Streptophyta; class Magnoliopsida; order Fagales; family Juglandaceae; genus Juglans; species Juglans regia. Next base: position 23,780,803 of record NC_049904.1, read on the forward strand.
TTGCTATTTACTGAAGGTACTGAAAAAGAAGAAGAGGAAAAGGGAGAAAAGGGAGAAGTAAGTTAGAAATTGAAGGAAACTCATTGTTTGATGAAATACTAAAGATGATATTTCCCTAGTACAAAGTCCTCTGTCTATAGAACTTCAAAAGAATCGGACATTTCATATTTCCTACTGCAGCACAGTCCAGCATAGATGTACAAAAAACCCAAAGCAGAGTAGCAGACCAAAAAACAGAACCCCATTGCAGCACAGGAGGTGAAGTAGAAGACAGCAAGTGCAACATGTATCAGATCTCAATAGAAATGACAAAAACCAACCCACAAAGTAAATCCACAAATCATGTGGAACCCAGAAATTAATGAGAGTTGAAAACTAGTTTTAAGAGAGAAAAAGGTAGTTGAAGAAACAAGATCAACATGAGTTGGACAAGAAGAAGAGAAAGGTACCATCTTCTGCAGGAATTGCAGTGGCCGGATGAGCAAAGAGAAGCATCAACAGCGAAACCCATTTGCTTCTTCTGGAGCTTTGAGCCATTTTCCACTCAACTCTCTCTCTCTCTCTCTCTCTGTCTGTCGCTATATATGCGTACTCTGTTTGTAGGGACAGTGGGAAAGAGGAGGCAGCGAGAGTGTGTGTATTTAAAACCTAAAGTTGCCCTTTTGCTTTAATCAAACTTGCTTTAAAAGTTGCCCTCTTCCCACTAAAAACATTTGTAATATTGTTGACATTTTGCCAATGTCATTGCGTGTTTTGAGAACCCTGGTCTTGTTGGGGTCCCGCCTCACCGCCGTATCGACAGTGCTTAAAGCTTGCGTACTTATTTTTTATAGAAAAATTATACTCATCGTTTTGTATGGTGTCCAAAATGATGAATAACAAAATCTTTTTTATAAATATAAAGATGCCACTTTTCTTAGGGCTCGTATCAATACCTTTGATACATCATAATTTAAAAGAAAGATTTCTAAATACAAACTCTTTCTATAATTCTAAAAGATTGAGGCACTATAGATTCTACTATATTTAAAGTTGGCAGTCTACTTTTTAAAGTGATATTTGTTAGGCTTCTTTGTGTCGAGCCTGATTGTGTTTGTGGCAGTCCGATGTGATGATCCGATCAAATAAGGATCCATTGTAATATTTTGATGGATTTTTAATGAAGCTTGGGTTGAAATGATCATATCATGGACAAGCCTTTGTGGGGCCTGGGAATGAAGCCCCAGGGAATATTTTTTTGCCTCATTTTGGCTCTTGACCCAACTCGACGACAACGATTAGGGTTTATTATATGAGAAATGATATTTATAATTATGAGTATGTAATCGTCATGTAATCATTTTAAAAAAATAATAATAAATACGTGACTTATATGAAAAGAAATTAATTTTTTAATATTAGACTCAATTCTTTTTCAAAACAACTGTACGTACATTCTACGACTGTATGTAGTATTACTCTTATTATATATTGTATTACTCACTTGTACGACCACTATAATGTATATTTTATTATTATTTGAATAAAATAATTTGCAACTCTGTGAATGTATAGACGTTATCAAATCACATAAAATTTTATATAGTGTATGATTGATTATACTTTTATTTTACTTTTTCTCATTTCGTTTCTAGCAATATTTACATACTGTCTATCTATATGTAAATTACAGAAAGTATTTTGATTAGAAAGTTGCATCAAGTCTCAATCTTTTCATCTGTACTAATGTTTCTTTAATTTAGATTAATCATATTATTTGACATAACACATTTTAAATAATGTTTAATATTAGTAATAAAAAATAATTAACTAAAATGTATCCAATTAGAACATTCTCATTGGATTAGCTAAAAGTTAAATTCAATGAGAATTTAGCTATTAAGTTATAAAATAGCTCACATTGAAATACCTATATTCCATTTGGAATATAGTTACAGTAATATCTAAAATAATTTTTAAATTTGAAAGGAACTATTAATTCATCAAATCTATTTTATATTCTTTTTTCTCTCTTATTTTAATATCAATTATTTATCTCTCCATTTTAAATGACAATTGAAAAAATATAATTAGAATATAATTACTAATTAATATATAATATTATGAATAGTAAAATATGATAAAATAAAATAAATTCATAATTAAAAAAATTAAAAAATTTTCAAAATTATTAATTACTCATTATTATATAATGAATAAATAGATAATTTAATATGGAGATTTGATGTGAATAGTCAAAGTTAAATTTATCTTATATTATTTTATTGTCATATAATAAAAAAATAGTTATTCTAATGTAAAAATTTATATGAATATAATAATTAAATGTTAAATTTATCTTATATTTATTAAAAATATATTTTAACTTTAGTTAATTCAATAAAAGTGCTGTGAGAGAGAAATAATGGAGTTTTTTTTCCATCAGATGATATGAAGTTTGGGTTAAAAGGGGCAATCATAGAAATTCGAAGAATGATAGAGGAGCGGATTGCTGTCTGTCTCGTGGCAGGCAGTCTGCCTACTTTAATTGGAATTCCCACACAAAAAAGTTGATCCAAATTATTTGCTTTGTATGGCATTTACTCTCGTACCCAAAATGATAAAGCTCGATTGAGATGAATTAAATTTTTTTATAAATAATAATAAGTTAAGATGATGAAATGAGTTTTGTAAGATTTATTTAATAAAATTTTAGATGTGTTTAGATGTTAAGATAAATTTAGATATATTTATGAGAAGTTAAAAAAAGTTATGAGTTCCGCATATAAAAAATGTATTGAGTTGAAAAAAGTTATGGATTTTACGTGTAAAGAAATTTTGAGTTGAGATGAATTTATTGATTTGAGAGTTGAATGTTTGGATGTTAGACTCAGTTTAAAATTAGAATAAATTGAGTTGAAATGAGTTGATTTCAGTTCAGTCTCAATTTATACTGAATTGAGTTGATCTCAATTGCCAAAACTAGAAATGATTTGGTCACAAATTTTTTTATAAAAATAAATTTATAAATCAATATAGCTTGATATGATATATCAGATTGTATATTTATTTTTATTGTAAAGTAGATCTAACGTATCACAAAAAGTGATTTCAGTATATAACATTTCTTAATACTATTTCCTACCCTGCTCCCTTTACTAGTACTGAAACGTTTTACTATTTTAGTTGTGATTAAAGATTATAAAATAATAAAGAACTGAGTAGCATTGCTTGTAATTTTATGTGTTTGGATCATGAGTATAAAACCTAGAATTTGAGGAAAATTTCATTGAAAAATAATAATTTTAAGTAAAAATTAAATTATTAATTAATATATAGAATGTATTTGTAAAGTATAAAAAAATATTATTAAAAAAATATTATTAAAATATATAATATTATATTATTATTTTGACTTTAAGATAGATAATTCTATATGAATAGTCTAATGTGGATAGGCCAAAACCTCTACTTTTAACGCAAAACATTGTAAATGATTTAAAGTTAATCCCCAGATGGGCTGCAGGCCCGAACGATCGCAATCTTTGTCCAATGTCCATACTTGACTTGGCCCTAAGATTAATGTATTTCAGGCCCAACCTGGATCCGCAACCGAGCTCAAAACCAAACGAGAAGCCAACGGTAGTAGCGGAAGAAGTAGAAGGAGGAGAAGCGAGCACCAATGGCTTCCCCAGCCGCTCTTCGGGAGCTACAGCGCGACTTAGAGACCAAAGCTAACGATCTCAGTAGGATCCAGAAAGGTAATATTCCGATCCCTACCTACCTCTCCCTTCAATTAACCCTAAGTCTCTTAGAATTCCTCCATTTCTCAGTAATACATACATTTATATGCATCATGTATGTGTGTTGAGGTGTATGATTTTTTTTTTCTTGAATTGGAGCCTTAGACGGTATATATTTTTTCAGATATTGCGAAGAATCACCAAGTGAGAAAAAAGTACACTATCCAGCTCGGTGAGAACGAGCTCGTCCTCAAGGTTTTCAGCAGCTATATTATTTTCTGATATGATATTTGCCAAGTGAAAATATTTTTGTTTTCTTTTTGTAAGTATTTTCTTTCCTTTGAAGTTCTACCCGCAAAAATATTCAAAATGCGGATCAAGGCAAGGACGGCTCAATGTAAATTGAGGCCTAAGAGAAAAATTTAAAATTAGACCGCTAGATTTTAACATGAGATCACTTAATATCATTTATATTTTGAAAGAATTGTAGGCTTTTTTTACTCATCAATGCACGGGCTTTTTATCATCATAATTATAAATAAACTTATAATATTTATCCTATTTCAGATCTTATTTTATTTTATTTTTTAAATGTACTGAGGTATTTATAGGGGGGCCTTAGGCAACTGCCTTGATGGCTTAATCATTGAGCTGGCACTGGATCAAGGTGGTTGTTTTTTTTCTTCGTATGAATAAGTTAACATTTAGTGACAATTGTGAGCTGAATTTCTAAATATTAGTGTGAAAATTGAAAGCTTTATAACCAAGGGAAACTTCATCAATTGATCTAGACAACACGTCCACTGCTAAAACAAAAAGGTTGGGGGATTGTGGATCCCTTGCCTTAGATCCCTTCTCTCTTCAAAATAGCCTACAAGGGCATTTATTTCAAGTATGCAACAAAAATCTCAGAGTATTTATTCATTCTCTTACTCAATTCACCTACTTGGAAGGAGCACCAAAACAAGAACGCAGTGAAGAATGAACCACCCAATTCAAGGAGTTAAAAGCTTTCATCCATTATACTATCATAGCACAACTAGCTTGACTCTACTTATCAAAAAAAAAAAAAAAACTAGCTTGACTCTTATCCTTATGATAGTCTTTCACCATCTCCTGGGAAAATAAAACATTTGCAGATATTGTTTTGTTAGGGGTAAAAGCAGTCAGATTATGGCTCACAAGCGAATCCAAGCAAAGTAACAGTCTCTTTGCTAAAACTTTACTGATGCAATTACACCACATTGCAATGAGATATGGGTCAAAAGTCACTCTATAAAAACTTGTATAAACAACTTTCAGAGTACTCCTGACAGCTGCAAGGTTAGAGTATAGTTTAAACATGGGGGAACACTCTGCGCAGGGTTTTAATGTGATCTGTATGATTTGATCAAGGTTTATTTGATGGAATGAAGAATTCTATTTTTCTTTTCTGTTTTGTTTTTTCTTTTCTATTTGTAAGTGAACAGGGCTGTAATTATAATCCGTATGACTTGATAAAGATTAGGTAACAATTAGGCTTAAATTCTTTGTTTGTGTTTGTAGGAGTTGGATCTGCTGAATGAAGATGCAAATGTGTACAAATTGATCGGTCCAGTACTTGTGAAGCAGGATTTGGCAGAGGCAAATGCTAATGTGCGCAAGAGGATCGAATATATGTCTGCTGAATTGTGAGCTTCTGATATTTTACGTTGTCCATAGCTAATTCTATCAATTTTTGCATCTGTATCCACTTTTTGAAAATTCAGATTCATGGAACTATCAACCTTGAATATCTGATTTCAATTGTATGTTTTTTGTTGGTCCTTTTGTGGTTTTTTTATTAGGATATAAGATATCAATATAGATGACAATTCTTGGTATTTTCCTAGTCCACACTTCATAGGATGGGCAAACCCAGCTGAAGCTTCACTTTATCTATTTGAATCGTAGCATCATGCATCTTGTACTAAGGGGATACGACTTCTATAGTTACTTCTTTGTGGATGGAAATGGAGGTCCTTTGCTCGGAAGAGTCTGTGGATCATAGTGGTAAAATATTACTGACATTGCGAATGTTCAATCCATGACAAACAAATCTCCTGAAGTATGAATTAACCCCATTGGATTGTAAGAGAGGCAATAAACTGAATGAGAAATACAGAATGTTAGGACAAAACCTATTTCGCATGTCTGCTATTACACTTCATCCCAACAAATAATTTGATGTGTATTTACTGAAAAACAGGCATGATGGGGTTTGAGTTTTCCACTCATGGAGCCTGTGATGTTTCTTCTCCTGTTTTATTCATTTCAATCTTCTCCTGTTATCTATACTTTCAAATTATTTATCTTCATTTTCTTGTTGTTCTTGTTATATCATCAGCATCATTGTTGCCGTTGCCATATTATTTCTGTTTTTGTTGATATTTGACTATAGAACATTTTCTACCTGACAGGAAACGACTTGATACAACTCTTCAAGATTTGGAGGAGAAGCAAAACAGCAAGAGAGATTCGGTTTGTATTCTTCCTTTCACGCACACACGTGACAAGCACTCACACATCACTCTCATAATGCCCAAGTTATTCCAAATATCTCTGATTCTTCAGAACAGTGTGATATCAATATTTTTTTTTCAGTTCACTGTAGCATGATAATGAGTTGAGAATCTTGATGTGTATCAAAGATGAAAACTTTGATTCAACTTTGATTTTGTTAGAATTTGGAAGTCTGAAAGAACATGAATTTTATACCTAGTCATCAGGACATATGATAGATGTTAATACCAACATCTACACTAAAATTCCATTCTTGTAGTTCCAAGCTTGCGTTGTGGAGATTTTCTGGAAAAATCGTTGTGCAAAATGTCAAATAAACCCTAAGAGTGGGCATCTCCCGCAACGCAGGCTGCATCCTTTGCTGCTATCCGAGAAGCAAAAGATTTGAGACTCTAGGCTGAAAATACATGCATAGATAGATAGTAGTATAATGACAAGGACTAGTGATGGAAGCTTGGTACGGAGTGGTATGATGTGGAAGTCAAACCTACTGTTCCCTAAGAAAGGAGTGGCTAACTACTGGACTTTGATGTTATGAAGAAAGAAGGGGGATATGAAAGAGAGAGGGGGGGCGGATGGGGCACTCTATTTTGTCATTTGGTTGAGAGGATTGGAAGGAAAGGTCAAGGTGGAGTAATTAGGTCCTCCTTGGGCCTCGCTATTTTCAATTCTCTCAAGAAGTGGACAAACTTTGAAAAGAAAATGAATCTTGTTAACAGGGGTTTCCAACATTTGGTCCTTGTCCTCAGGCAATTGGATTAAATGAAAAGGGGGCTGAGGGGAATGAAAGGGGAGTGGAGGTTGCTATTTGTTATATAGTTAAAAGGTAGGGGGAAAGGAAAAGTAAAATCATGCGTACTCCCTTGTGCAAAGCAGAGTACCATTAGGGTACAGTAAGGAGTGTATTATAGAAGACAGTAATACGACCAGGTGGCCTTAACTACAGAGCTATTTCTCCCAACGTTTGGTAGGAAGAAAGGAAAAGAAAAAAGGAAATAAATATATAGTTTTGCCATTATACCATAATTGGAATGGCTTATGGTAAGGGCCAACACAAACCTAAAACCCTCTTGTTTTTGTCATTCAGCTATCAAGGGGCCATATTCTATTTCATATCTTTTATGTTGATATTTTCTGTGGCCTAAGCCAGCCTTGACCTCAACTAACTTAAAACTTAGGAAGAGTGATGTATTCTGGTGTGTGGAGTTGTCTACCATAGAACTGAATACATTCCTGTTTGTGTTGATACTTTGTAGCTAAAATATGTTAGTTGTTTATATTTTGCTCATTAAATTTCAACTGTATATTTTTATGCCCTTTTCTTTCATATTTTAATGTATAATCCCATGAATTATTGTGAATGAACTTAAATACAAAAACAGGGTGTGGCTGGATCAATATGCTATTTTTATAGAGTGTGAGATCATTTATTTCAATCAGACATTAATTGCTTTTACCGATTTTGTCATCTTGCAGATATTAAAGCTACAACAGAGAATTCAATCTCTCCAGGCTGGAAAATCCAAGGCATAGTTTACTTTCACACTAATATTCGAGCTTTGATATGCTTTATATATCTCTATGGAGGCTTGTGCTGTAGTAGTTCCCTGTTTCTAATCAAAGCTACTACATTGCGATTACCAACTGTTACTTACTATGGTCACTCTAGCAATTGTGGGATGTTAAATTATTTGTGGAAAATGTTGATCTCGTTAATGTATTTGGCTATCCTTCAATTTCTTCCTTTCCTTTTCTTAAAGGAAAACATGTTGGTTTGCCATTATACAGAGAAACAAATGGTGATTACCACTATCAACAATGTCCATTTCCAACTAAACCCTTGGAGATTAGCTCAAGTGGTAAAGACCTTGGTCTTGGGGGTATGCTCTCCCCTGGTTTAAGGTTCAAATTGCCTTGGGTGCAAAACAATCTCTTGGGGCCATAGGATTGGGGGATTTTTCTCTTGATTTACCCAAGGTGCACTTACGGAAAATTTCTTGCCGAGGGCCTGTGCACCCTTGAGATTAGTCGGGACGTTGTTCATGACACCCGGTGCCAATAAAAAAAAAAGTCCATTTCCAACTATTGTTATTTTAGTTAGCACTGTCTCAACTTCAATGGCATTATTGTTGGGATCTACTATCTATTTGCATCTCTCTTGTTTCAATAACATCATATGATGTTGCCCCAGTGAAAAAGAAGGGATGGGATAATACTACTAATTGCATCCTAAATGCATAGAAAGTAGCAAGGGTCTGACTTGCCTCCTGTGTAAAAATAACAGGACATCTCCGGTTACAAAGATCAATGGCCAATATTACCTGTTGATCAACAAGCCGAATCCCTTATTTTTTTACTATTTTCTTTTCCCGTACAGTGGCACGCCATGCCACTCATTACAATAACTTTAATCTCTCCCAACACATTTGATCAACTATGACTTTTTCAATAAAAAATAAAATTGTTTATTTATCCATTAAGCTAATTTAAAAAAAAAAAAAAAAAATCTATCTAGCCATTGAACATAGCAACTAGTATAAAAAATATTTATATTTCGAGTGGTGCTAGGCCACCAAGACTCTCAACGAATTTTTGTACCGAACAATGTAATTTGTTTTGTTTCTTTTTTTTTTTCAAATATTTTTTTATACCCATTTAAACATTTTTAAAAATAAAATTCACAAACTCATTAAAAAATATTTCCTTAATCATTAAATAAAAAAAACAAAAAATAAAAATAAAAATAAAAAAGTCATTCGGTAACTATTTTTGGGTAGCCACTCTCGGTGAGAGTGGCATTTCACTTATATTTCTTTGTTTTTTAATATTTATAATAAATAATATATTATATACCAACTTGCAAATAACATAACAAATGCAATGACATTCTCGTTGGTCTCTTTAAATTTATTTTTAATAAAATTTTGACAAAAAATTTATATGAGCAATGTTAAATACAGTATTAGAGTACAAGTTTCGTATATTCTTTTTGAAAAAAGTGAGTTTCACTATTAAAATATAATTTTTTATGTGAATCTCAAATTTATTTATTTTTTTTCTAAAAAAGTATGCAAGATTAAAGGAAAAATTAAGAATTGTGGCTTTTGTCAACATGTGAAGAAATTCATGAATCTAACTCATCTCATAAAATCGATTTTACAAAAAAAAATTGATCATTTCTTATAAACATACTCAAAACTTTATCCATGAGGAATTATGAAATTATTCCTCAACAACATGCAATACTAGACATTAACTTTTTAAGCAGGAGATTTCTTATTGGGAGCTGCTACGACCACAGAAAATAGCCACAGAAATTTTTTACCGAATGACATGTATAGTTGACTTGGCAGGCCACGTTTCATAAAAGAAAAGTAAAAAATAAAACATAAATAAAAAGCTGCGTCCCACGTGATTTTAACAAAAAAAAAAAAAGAAAAAAAAAAAATCAAACCTGCCATTCAGCTCACGTGATTTAAAAAAAAAAAAAGTCAAAAAGCAAAAAGAATCCAAGACAAGCCCGTCCCTACCATTCATCCCTGCCTCTCTGTATCGTTACAGCGTACACTGTCTCGGCGCCTTCTCCCTTTAGTTTCAGCATAGATCTCTACTTACAGTCCAGCCGACATCGTTTTTCCCTTCTTCCAAGCGGTAATCTTTCTTTCATTTTTTTCTTTATTTTTATTCAAATATTAAGATTTTTATCTACAAATATTAAAAAAAATCAGTGGAGAGGAGGGCTCGTAGGAGAAGAGGGAGATGAGGCCTGGAACCAAACGAGTTGGACGAGGGAGATTAATGAGGTCGATGGGATTAATGAGGAGGGAGATGAGGCCTGGAACCAGACGAGTTCGGGGGGTTTATTTTTATTTTTTGGAAAATTTTCCACCTGGCAGCAGCCAGGTCATTCGGTGGGATGGTTTCGGTAAAGACTTTCTGTGGACCTAGCATTTTCCTTTTTTATTACTTTTGCACAGAAGGCAAGCCAGACCCATATACCAATGCCTTTTGACAGATTATTTGAGTGGATGGAAGGAGAAGTCGGATTATATTACTGGTGAGTAATTGTTCGTAATGTATATTGTTTTAGTGGGGATTCTATTAAAATGATTAGGTAAAGTACCATTTTTCCTGTGCTTCTATCTATCCCTTAGGATTTAGATTCTTTTCAAAGCCTCTCATAGAAAATGCCATCAGAAAAGCAGCCGTTTTATGAGATATTTCCATGTAACAAACACTGGGAAATATTTTTTTTTTATTTAGATTATTTTTTCATTCACAATTAATATAGAGAAAATTCTCAATTCCTAAGAAAAATTATAGTAGAAAAATAAGTTTTTACACAATTGTTGAAATTGCTTAGTTTCTCAGCACATTTAAAACATAATATAGAGGATATACAAAATATTTTTAGTTTTTCATTTAAAGTTTGTACACTAGAATTTGAGATTATTATTTTTGGTAATGCATGAATTTGTTTTAATTTTCTAAAATTTTAAATTAAAAATTACAAGAATAATTTTGTATATCATGTAAATCGATACAAGTATATAGCTAGATGACTCTTAGAATGCTCTCACTTTTCTTTTTAATCTCTGCCTAATGCTGTATTTTTCCAACAAATGCAACTCCTTATCTCCGTTCACTATAATAGAATTTAACTTTTGTGACGGACGAAACCGTCACAAAAAATAAGCAAATTATTACAAAAACTTTTTTGTGACGATTTGAGACTGTCACCACGACCATTACTAAAATGTGTCAAAAAATATTTTTGTGACAGTTTACTGTTCAACCGTCACAAAAAGTTTTTTTTTTAGTAGTCTTCTGTGAGATGTAACATTCGAACGTAATGATTTTTTGTAACAGTTAAAAACCATCACAAAAAGTAATATTCACATATATAAACCAACGTTTGAACGTAAACCCAATTGATTAACATTCGAACGTAAAAAAATTGACGTTCGTTGTTTTTTCTTCGAACGAATGATATTTATGTTCGAGCGTTAACTCGAAGACGATTAAATGTAGCATTCAGATGTTAAAGGAGAAGAATTTTACGTTTGGATGTCAGTTTGTTGTTTGCACGTACCAATTTTAATCATTCGAATGTTTAGATTGTTTGTGTGTTAAAATGTGCGAACGTAGTGCCTTATGTTCGAACGTTTTGTTTGAATACACGGGTATTTTGTTTGAATGTTGATTTGAACGTGAAGACATGTTTGAACGTTTGTTGTTTACATGTGAACATTATGATCAGAAATAGTAATTTTATAAAATTAAAAAGCATACAAATTGTTTCATATTACACTATAAATGTAACAACTAACAATGTCTTATAGAGTTGCAAAAATAGACAATAAAAATTTCTAATAATGATAATGATAATGCTATATTGATAATTTCTTCTTCTTCCCTTTCCCATTACGATCTTGCTGAATTGACATAACACATTCCTTCTAGACCATCATCTCCCTCTACACTTGCTCCTGGACTTCAATGCATATTCTCTCATCGCGGTCTCTTTGTTGCTTTTGCAAACGTGTCTCTAAATCAGACTGTTGCAATAAGATAGACAACAACTCCTGCTGCCTTGATTTCATCTGCTCAATTTCTTGGCGTGCTGAATTTAATCTTTAGAAAGATTGTTAACTTCCGAAGTCGAGGTCTTAGAGGATGAATCCACACACTTGAAAGAACGTCTCAAACCTTTTACCAAACCAGATTTGGTCCTGAGCACTTTCGTGAATATGTTTATGTCACCAGGAGAGGATTCCTCAGAGGTTGATTGGATCTAAATCATTTTTTCCTGCAATTACAACAAAAACACACAATAAGTAATATATTAAAAGAAACGAGGAATTAAATATAATATGAATTCACATGTTACATAATCTATTCACATAAAATAATCTCACTTACATAATTATCTTTAGCGATAAGATCAACCCACTCATAGCTCTCATCAATATGAGTAGTAGCATAAACATGAATGAAGGAGAAATTTTCAAAATCATAACATTTCTAACAAAACTACATTAGTAATTTTAAAAAATAATGTTATTACTTCAATAAAAGAATATAATAAAAATTAGTGAGAATTAATAAGTTATCAATTACCATTTTATCAGCAAAATGTTGGAATGACGTTGAGACGGCGCGAAGGTGGATTGTTAAAGTCGTTCTATTCTGTACATTGATAGAATTTAAGTGTTGCAGGAGAAATTAACAATGTTAAATATAATATATGAAACCAATATAGATGTAAATAACTTACAGGGAATAAATCTAGAATAGCTGATAATTTAGACTTGCAAAAAGATCACAACACTTCCTCCAATCGTTTACTTCATTTTCTGAAAAGGGAACTGAACAGCCTCTTTTAATGTCTCAAACTTCTTAAAGTAGTCATGACATCGTTCATTATGACGCCAAAATAATGTAGGCATCAACTCGTTCATAATTCGCACATCATCGCTACGACCAAAATTGAGGTCGATTTCATCTTAAGAAGTGAATTGCATCAAAAATATGAAATCAAAACATTTGTAAAAAATTTACGTACGTATATAAACTCACCAATATACGACTCCGAATGTGATCATTCACTTCATTTGGAACATCTCTCCATGATAGCACATAAAATGAGGCATAAGCTCGGACTAGTGTGCCGACATAGGAGGAAAGCGATGTTGCATTATCGTCCACTCCTCCAGTAAAGTTATCAGTAATGTTGACCTTAATTTTTCCATACCTTATATTTCTTTTTAAAGCAAGACCACGTGTGTAGCCACGTCCGCGACGTGACAATGCATCAACTAATACTTTAAAAATAATTAAATACAGTCTTAAAGTATTGAAATATAATTAATTATCAACAAAATTTTCTTACTGGTAAGTGTTGACTGGCTATCTGTATCCTGTGTATTAACTTGTTCAGGAGCGGAGTCCTAAGTTGGGAAGTCGTGAACGGGTTTGAGACTTGGGAGAAGAGGCATATTTCTTCATTTTCGTTTGGTGGCATTCTTGAAAATGATTAATATTTTTTAAAAAAATTATTATAAAATAATTTATAAAAAAATGTATTGTATTATCACCTACACAAATAAAATATTGAATACTTTTATTCTTCATTTCCAAATGTATTTTCCATGCTTGTTTCAAAATTGGCTTCCATAACATCTTCGCCATCATCATCTTTCTTCTTCGTCTTCTTCATCGACTTCCTCTTTGGACTCTTCTTCTTCTTCTTCACTTACTTCATGAACTTAATGATCATAATACGGATGAGTCGAGATGTACGGGTGGGATGTCATCTCTATATAAAACGATTAGTTTAAGTGCACCAAGGTCAACAAATAATTAATACCCTCTCCATCTTCCTGGTAGGCCTCTATGATAGGAGTGTTATATTCGTCTCTACTATGATCGTGATCCGGTACAATTCCTATATCATATAAATTTTGAGACACAAATTTTTGTCCAACTCGCCAAGTTATGTCTTCATTATATTCATTGACCCCTTTCATTAGATCAACCAAGTAATAAACTTGAGTAGCTTGACAAGCCAATACGAATGGATCATCTTCGTACCATTTACATGCAGTAGTGACACTCATAAAGTGACTATCCCTATGTATCGAAACCCTACCACCGCCTATATCCCACCAATCATATTTAAAAACATATGTCACATTCTCACACAGGTATTTTAATCCGATAATGTCATGAATGACACCATAGTAGACAATGTCATATGTCCGTGACTTCCCTCGACCAACACACCACAATTTTGCATTTTTCGATTATGTTCACGATCCATAGTATGAAATTTATAACCTCGAACTGTGCATGCAATGTATTGAAGTGCTTTGTGTGAGGGACTACGGGCCAATTGATGCAATTCAGAATAAACTGATGTGGGATCATTAGCATGTTGTTCCAAAATCTAACAGTTGAAATAATAACAAATTATTAAAAGTAAATAAGAATTAAAATGGTTCAAAGTGATTTTAAGTCATGAGACATTTAAAATGCATATGCGTTGTTCAAACCATCCAAGAAATTCTTCTTCGTGTCTCGCATCTATATTCTCTATGGCTTCTGTCCTAAGTTTGTCTATGTGTTCACTGTATGGACGTACAAAAGAATATAATATGTGCAGTACATAACATATTATATAATAATATTTTTAATTAGAATTATTCTAAGTATTCAATGACATACCTGAGATAGTCATCAATTTCTTGACAATTATTCAACATGTACCACCAAGATTTTCCTAACTCTCTATTAATTAAGTCGTATCATGTTTGCATCCAAGAGTCGTACATTTTGAAAAAATACCGATAGCTCACGAGAATGTCAGCAACAAGATCAGCATTTCGTTCTTCACGAGTAAATCGTGTCTCAACACCACGAAGATATAGAGAACAAAATGTCAACTATTCATCTTATATATAAGCCCATGCTATTGAACCCCCAACTCAGACTTTATTCCTAATAGTATGCTTCAATCTTCCCAAATATTTTTCAATTGGATGTATCCAAAGGAATTGCATGGGGCTACCTAACAGTACATTTCGAGGTAAATATATTACTAAATAAACCGTTACATCAAAAAATGATGGTGGAAAGATCTGCTCGAATTTACATAGTATAGTAGCAATGTCTTCTTCCATCTTCCGTAACATATACCGATTTACGACCTGAGAGTACAAATCCTTGAAAAACATACAAAGTTCGATTATGGCGACACGTCTATTAGAAGTCAATTTCACTAGAATTCCCGTCGGTGACAATTTCTGTAAAAATAAGTGACAATCATGACTTTTCAGTCCACTTATTTTTCAGTCATTAGGGCTCACGCATCTACCAAGATTGGACGCATAACTATCTAGCAACTTTACACCTTGCAACCATTTGCAAAAATATGTCCTCTCATCCTTTGTCGTCATAAAACATGCATGTGGCATAACTACCCTGTTGCCTTCCATTCGCAAATACAGATTATGTTTAATTTTCATTCTTTATGTACATTACATCCAAACTATGTCTCAACATGCATGATGACCAATACGGAAAGTCAAAGAAAATACTACACTTTGTCCAATTCAATTATGCAGCATCTCGTTTTCTCTTGTTCTTTCCCTGACCATTGCCAAAATTGTTCGCTCTAACTTCTAGTAACTCTTCGACTATCTCGTCCCTAGTCAACTCATTTGATGCAATTCTGTCCTCAACTCTCTCATTAAATTTAGCGCATTCCCTTCACCATGCATGATTTGCTGACAGATATCGTCGATGACCAATGAAGCACATTTTCTACTAATATTTTAACAACTTACTTGCAATTTCTTTATTACACGTGGGACATGCTAATTTCTATTTAATACTCAAACCGAAAAGGTTTCGATATGTTGGAAAATCATTTATCTTCTTTATTACTGTAGCATGCATCTGAAAAGATGTTGACGTATATGCATCAAAAGTTCTGACTCCTGGTTTCTATAGATCTTTCAACTCTTCAATTAACGGCTGCATGAATAAGTCAATATTATTCTCAGGTGATCTTGGGCCAGGGATAAGTAATGTTAACAGAAGGTTTGGCGCCTTCATACATCTCCATGGTGGAAGATTATATGGAGTCAACAATACAGACCAAGAGTTGTAACTTGTACTCGTATTGCCTAAGGGATTGAATCCATCCGTTGTTAGTCCTAGATGCACATTACGAGCTTCGTTGCCAAACTCTAGGCATTGATCATCAAATCTTTGCCACGCAAATGAGTCAGTTGGATGCCTCATATATTCGTCATCTTTAACTCTTTTCTCCTCATGCTACCTTATATTTTGAGCTGTTTTTTTTTTTTTTAATACATATATAGCATTTGCAATTTGGGTTTCAACGGGAAATAATGCAAAATCTTTATCGGTATATTTTTCTTACCCTTCCATCTCAACTTTTCGCATACGGGACAAGCCTGTTTTTCCTCATTCTTCTTCCAAAACAAAACACAATCGTTCTTGTATGCATGTATGGACTTTACTCAAACCCTAACCATTTTCTCAACTGTTATGCTTCATAAAATTCTTCGGCAATACAAAACTTTCAGGAAGCACCTCATTAAACAAGTCTAAGATCATGTTGATTGCTTTTGTCGACATCACACATAATGACTTAATGTGAAGCAGTCGCACAATAAACGACATTTTGTTGTGTTTTGTACATCTAAGATAAAGCTCACGCTTTGCATCTTCCCACATTGTAGAGAAATTCTCCGAGTCAATCCATCGGTCACTTGAGGCGGCGTACTCATCCATTTCGTCCATAAACATCTCAGCTTCAATATCACCCAACATCTCCTCCTCCATGTCATCCCGCTCATTAAGGTCACCCCGCTTAATATTTTCATCCATATACTGCATATCAATACCATGACTGAACATAACCTCGGTTGATCGTTCGTATAGCTCACAATGCAATATCCATCGGGTATACTCCAAATCCATACTATTCATAAATATGTGACTTTCTACTTCATCCAATCACATAGCGCACATAGTTTTGCACCATCGATATGAACACTTAATATAATCACGACTACAGTAGAGGCTCGAGCAAAATCAATAAAGGCTCTAACTCTACGTGTATACACAACATAGTCCTTTCTAAGTCTATCGCCAAGATGGATCCAGCTTTTATCCATTTCTAAAAAAACTTATCGATTAGTATAATGCAAACTAATTTCACATGCATCACGTGCTCCAATCCTCACTACTCTTTAGATATTCGGTAGTTGGACCTATCCCATTTAAGATTATATCATTCATACAAATTTTGTCACTCTTCTACTTTCCATGTCAGCAGAAACTTCGGTAGCACCTCCTCATAGTTCTCCAATTATACATATTCACAGAGAGCACACCCCGTGAACAGTATACCCGAATAACAAATGAGGAAGACACCCAAATTTCATACTAAACGTGTAAGTAGGAGTAACAAAAATGTACAATATAGATGATATAATCTCAAACTATCCACACTGAACAATTCAGGAATTAGTGAGCACTTGAGCGAACACTAATTCCCAAACGGGTATAAGGTTATTCATGCAATATCATACACAATCTAACAAATAACATATACATATATACGTTACACAAGCTATGTCGAGAGTTATTTACTAAGTATGTTATTTCTTACTTAGTACTCTTTTATCTTATTTGTTTTATTTAATAAGTATATTATCAAGAATTAGCTTTTTGTATAATATCTTATTAATTAATTTATATTAGTAAATATAAATTAAATTCAAGTTAAAAATATTATTTAATTATTAGCTATTTACTAATTATGCTATTGCTTACTTAATACTCTTTTATTTTATTTGTTTTATTTAATAAGTATGTTATCATGAATTAGTTTTTTGTATAATATCTTATTATCTAATTTATATTAGTATATATAAATTAAATTCAAGTTAAAGCTATTATTTATTTATTAGTTAGTTATTTTTTATTAGTTATTTACTAAGTATGCTATTTCTTATTTAGTACTCTTTTATCTTTGTTTTAGTATTCTTTTACTTAATTGTAAAATTCACAATATTATAAAATTCAAGATATTTTTTCAATTTCATTTTTTAAATTCACAACATATTCACAATTAAATACCAATACATTTACAATGTATTCACAACATATTTTTATTAAATTCACAACATATTCACAATCAATTATCTAACAACATATTCACAATATCCAAACATATTCAAAATCAATTATCTAACATATTCACAATATCTAAACATATTTACAATCAATTATCATCCAACATATATTATTAGTATAGTATAGTTTATATATACTATACTAGTGTACTATGTACTAATATAACTTATATACTAGTACATAGTATTATTAGTATAACATATATTATTAGCTTATAATATGTTAGTACATAACATTAGTTGTTAATTACATTTTATTAAACTAAATAACAACACCATACTAGTATATATATATATATATATATATATATATAGTATATATACTATACTAGTGCACTATGTATTAGTACTATAACTTATATACTAGTATAAATTATTTAAAATCTATTATAGAGATGTTTAAGCGTACCAATATAACGTTCCCATGTCTCAGACATTAAGTAACAAATGTTCGCACGTACTAACATAACGTTCTCATGACACATGAATTAAGTAATTGAACGTTTGAACATTATAATTGAAACATTTGGATGTCTTTCTCACTCATCCCTTGACGTTTGCACGTTATACTTAAATGTTTGAATGTTACATGTTTAAAAGCTCAAGTTCGAACGCGAAAAGTCATAAAGTCAGTTTCTCTCAAAACCCAACATCCATTCCCTCCGTCGTATACTGCCACTTGCACCGTCGCCACCACCCCAAACGTCAAGAAAGAGGTAGCTTTAACCTTTGGGTAGATTCTTTTTGATGTTTAATGGAGGTTTTAGTGGTTTCTGAAACTCATTAGTGGCCAGACCTTCATCTTTATTTTCCGACCACCACGGGTTGCCAATGGCCAAACAGCCACTATAGAAAGATTTCTTGAAGTTTATACTTCATTTATACGATAACTTTTGGCCACTTTTTGCGTGTTTGAGGTGTTAGGGAATGATTGAATCGACTCAGCCATTTATGTCTTATAACGTTCGAATGTTATATGTTTCGAATGAGGAAAATGACATACACATTTGCACGTTAGTTATATAAAGTGTGAATGTTCTATAGTATGTGCAAACGTATTGATAGTGTGTATATTTTATATTCGAATGAATATTTTTAACGTTCGAATGTACGATCATTCATATTCTTGAGCGGCACATACGTGCGAACGTTATTTCGAATTTGTGCGAATGTAAAATCTTTCAGGTACCATAAACCAAATATACATTTGAACTAATAGTTATGTACGTTCACACGTCTTATTAAATACGTTCAATAGCTTCCTCACGTGCAAACGTGATATGTTTTGTACGTTCGAATGTGTGTTTTAGCCATCACGTTCCAATGTAACTCATCTTATGTTGGAATGCTTATTCTAAAGGAATTTAACGTGCAAATGTAAAAATCAAAATTTTCGCACGTTTAATTTTAGCGTCCGAACATAATATGTTATGTTCGAACGTGTTCGTGAAATAATTTAGATTACAGTACATAATATGCATAATAATATTAATATTATTCAATTTTTTTTCTTTCAGGATATAGCTCATCTTTTGACCACTAAGAAAATGGAAACAGAAGGAACAAGCGAGGAAACGTCTCAAATCGAGGCTCGAACAGTGATGTCTGAATGAGAAGTCATGATCAACCACTTTCACGGACTCATATGGGAGCGGAAGAGCGTTCGAGACATGTTCGTTACGAGAGGTTGAATGAGTATCTGCACATTGAGGAGTATCATATACCCCTAAACAGTTCGGGAGTTTTATATTCAGATGTGCTCTATGCCTAAGAATGCATCCTCTCACACCGTGATAATATGCGATGTTCAGTTTGTGGTCTCGACGAATGTCATTGACGAGCTTTTGGGAATCTTTCGCGTAGCTGAGATATCGACTGTAGGAGATGCTTAGCCTATGGATGGATCCTGAGTAGATGCAGATGTAGGCACTTCTGCATCATCTACTGGCCCAGTTGACTAGTCGGAGGTTGGGGATACTGATGAGGAGGATGATAGCCGAGTTGAGGATTTCTACATTCTCATTAAGAGTGACCAAGACCAGATTGATAGGAATAACTCCTTTAGCCAGGTAGAGCTTCTCTATTTTTTCCGCATGTTGCATCTTATTGTTGCGACAAATGTAAATCCTGTGGGACATAAGGACGCATTTAACCGGACTCGTGCACAGTTCCTTATAAGAGTGACACGTGGAGAGCCCATCGACTTGCCACTTCGTATTTTTGAGAGGATCTGTTACGAGGTGAGTGTTGTCTCCACGGACAACCTCCCATATGAAGTCCTCATTACCAAGCTATTACTGCCCCAGAGTATGCAACCTAAGGTGGAGGAGTGGATGATAGATTAGATGAGCCCCATCGACATTACCACACATCGTCGGAGGATTGGACAATGGAAGGGGCATGCTCGACGTCAGCTTGGTCCTGTACCAGATCTTGTTCCTCCAACCCAGTCTGAGCCCGGTGTTGGGAGTACTGAGATGCACGGCCTTTTTGGATTGATGCGATGGTCTCAGATATTACTGCGCACATTGACTGAAAGATCGCATCAGTAGAACAGAGTGTTAGAGATTTTGTCACTGATGTTCTTTATCAGATAGATATTCTAAACACAAAGGTCAACGCATTGACTAACCATTTTAATAAATATGTAACCAACACGTTATGAGTATTTTGTACTTTATTTTTATCATATGTAATGAACAATATTATTTAATATATCTAATGTTTTTGAATTTCAATTTTCAATATTTTTTAATGTTAGCTTATACAACTTTAATATTAAATCATTGCATTTCAATTTTCAATCTTTTTTAATTTGAAATATCAAACTTTAATATTAAATCAATTAACGTTTGCACATGAGAATCAATAACGTTTGAATGTTGGCGCAAAAAATTTTCACGCTAGCACATAAATAGCCTCCATGTTCGAATATTCAGAGAACGTTCTAACGTGAATATGTATACGTTCGAATGTAATGTAATTTCTCATCTACCTTAAGTGACGGTTTCCACAAACCGTCATAGAAAATGTTTTTTTTTTGTGACAGTTTGGGCACTGTCACAATTTACAAATCATCACAAAAACTAATTTTTGTTATAGTGCTTGTTCCTCATCCTGATCTCCTCTACCATCTTCAGCAACAATTTCCTCTTATTATGACCCTCTCGCTTTCTATCCTCTTAGTTTTTGGTCCATTCCATCTGCAACCAACAACCAAAATACACAGTTTATATGCATTAATTGTAACCTCAAAATTGTTGCGCATTCTCACTGTTCTCTGTTTGAAAACTATCACACACACACACACACACACACACACATATATATATATATATATATACTTAGTTTTGGGCATTTGGCTCAAATTATAAAGAGAAATGCTACAACTACAAATAGATTATATAAAATTAAACGTATAAATTAACATGATTTCATATGATATGTTAGATCTACTTCATAATAAAAATAACTTTACAATTTAATGTACCACATCAAGGCACATCAGTTCGTGTGTTTATTTTTTATGAAATCTCTTTGTGGCTAAAGCATTTCTCAATTACAAAACATAGTACAAAGCAAATTTAGTACTTGATTGAATTTTTCTTATAAATTATTTCTGTGATTTACTCTCAACTTCTGTAATTTCTCGTAATCAACATAAATAAATTGTTAGCTAAAAAAAAACTCGCTTATTTATATATTCCATACAAATTAAGGTGCCTTTCCAACCCCTGGTATTGATCTATATCGATCCATTTCATATGATTTGGTAGTAAAGATAATGGTGGAATTAAGAGACATGATGGGCGAATGAGTGGTGAGGTTGCATCAATCATGTGCAGGGATTAGTTCCCTAATCTCCTTGTGGCCATTTTTCTCTGTGATTTGAAAACTTTGGCGTCAACTCTGATAGAGAATGATCTCCAAGTCATGTTTTGCTTTCTTGCGTCATGTAGGCATAGAGTATTATTGCATCTTCCACCATTCATATTTGCTAGTCTAGCAGCCGATCGAGCCCCCTTTTATTATTATTATTTTTCACTCATTCTAGAGCTAGCCCACTATTGCCACCATGCACCAAGCTGTAAACTGGGTGCGTGTTGTTCAAGATATATAACAAGTTCTTGATCTTTCATATATATATATATATATATATATATATATATATATCCTTCATAGAATCGTAGCAGACTACTGGACATTACAAAATATGCATAAAGGGGGCACAAACCAAGGTGCATGGTGGGTGTTGATCTCCTCATCATGAATGAAATTATGTATGTAGTGGTGTGCCAGAAAGCACTTCCATCTCATGTTAGTGGTAAACTCTTAACTCTACTTAAGATTTACAGCGTTAGGTTTACAACAAGATCTCATAAAATCAAAGTTAACTAATCTGATTATTAGATACGATTTGCCGAATTTTCTTTAGAATCTGATATACCACAACAAATTACTTCAGTTTATAAATTTATTTTTATAAGATTTTTTGTTTGGTAAATCAAAGAATACTTCTAGTGAATAATATATATATATATATATATATATATATATATATATATATTATGTATGTGTGCACGTTTTGATATGGTTTGAATTAACCAGGATGCGTGCTTGCCAAATGGGGTACATACGTCCTGAGTTGCAGTTCTCCACTCAGGTACCTGCATGCATGCCTTTTACTCCATGTGAGTCTTTTTACAAGTGGGGGATGAATAGATATCTTATATTCCCTGCATACTCAAATCTTGGTTATAGAAATAATATCAGATATATATACTTTACGGCCTGCACCCCACTTTGGGTTACTTTCTTATTTTTTGTCACATTCATCATGGCCTCCCTAATTATATGCATTATATATATATATATATATATATATATATATATATATTGTAAGTACGGTACTACTGGTTATTACATATATCCATGATCATGTTGTATCTTCACCCAAAAATGAGGACAAGAAATTACTCCTTCCATTTCAAATAGACAGCTAATTGACATTTTATTAATTACTAATTATTTTGAATTTAATTGATCAATGACCTATTAATAATTAATAATTTATCTATATATATATATAGTAGTGTTGATAAATGCATGAATTACGAAAGAATTATCAAACCCCATGTAATCAAATAAAAAATGTTTAGTTCACAAAAATATTAATTCAAAAAAAAAAAAAAAAAACCTACCAATTGATGAGATTTGTTGAGGTATATTAGATTGTAAAACTCTTTTTAGTATAAAATAGATCTAACGTATATATTTAACTATATTAGTTTGTGAATTTTACTTTTGTGAATCTAACATTTGTCAATAAAATATAAGTGATACTCTTTAATTTTGAACATTAATCTTAAATTCATATTAATCAATGAATCAAGCACATGGCTTACGGACCACTCATGAACTGTCTGGCCGCTGGCCTTGGCCCTTATATATACCCAAAAGCTGGAGAAGATGAGGAATATGGAGATGCGCCAGATCAATATTTTTGTCCCGTATAAGTTTCCACTCATCACTTGTGACTGATCATCAGCTGGAGAAGATCAGGTCAGAAGATCATGACTCAGCTAGTCTTGATCGATTGTTCTTCTCAATGCATCTCATCTTATTTAATAATTATAATTTCTTTAAATTCTCACATAAAATAAAATAAATAATTCAATTTTTTTAAATTTTAAAATAAAAATAATATTAAAAAATTATATTTAAAAGATATTTTATTCAACTTTTAATTTTAATTAATCTTATTTCATTTTATATGAAAAAATAAATGAAGCATAGAATGGCTCGCTCAAGGATGATTTTCGTTTTCTTTTTAATTCTTTTATTTTTTTGTTCGTAAAAAAGAACGTTCATATATTCTCTTTTCTTCTCTAGCTCATCACAAAAGCCATTTAGCCTACTAAGACAGGCGCTCATGTCTTCTACAAGTGCACTATATATTATAAGTTGTAATGTTTCTCTTTGTTCCAAATTTTGTCATCCTCAAACATACTTGATAACCTGATACATTTTGATCAAACGATTGCTATTTAAGTAATTATAAATAGTAATAATTTGAAATATGTCACGCATATCATCAAGTGTGTTCAAGGATGACAAAAACCATTATGGAAAGTAACATTGCTCTTATTTATTAAAAAAATGATAGTTACAGTCGTGAATAAATATGAGATCTATATGAAAAAATAATAATTTTTTAATCATGGACTCTACTTTTTTTCAAAGAGATTACACGATACTTGTGCACTCCATAATTGCATGTAGCATTACTCTATTTATTATACTGCATGCAACTGACTAGGCATGGAGTACTACTCGATCGCATTATGTTCTTAATTATTAGAAGATCATGTAAATTAAATATGATAACCCTTTGCTGATCAACGGCAGTCATGTTTTGAATCATATATGGATGACTCACAATATATGATGTTGTAAACAAAATAATTTGCAGTGCAGATATCATGCCATAGCTAATTTGTTTGCACGAGTACGTAGGACAAAGCTAGTAGTTTAATTATTAGTGAGACATTTGGGCCAACTCATGATGTCGGGCCTAGACCATGAAAGTGGTCGGGAAAGTTGCCAGCTAGATCTCATCTCATGCCCTCAGTTTTATTAATTAATTACAATAATTAAATTAATTATTCAGATGCGGATATGTTTACTTTGTGTTAAAAAATTAGAGACACATGTACGTTATACGTAGTACAATTAATATGTATGAAATGATCAAGCTTAATTGAAGTTTCCCATATTATTTGATCTATAGTACCCAACAAGACTTACATATTAAATAGTGAAAATTTGGTCACTAATTATCGAAATTTCACATGATATAATTAATTAATTTTCTAGATTAATCTCTTAATTACATTATTTTTGGGAGAAAGATAATTTCGACCCTTAATTAAATTATATTATTGCATGATAATAGCTAGCCTATAAAAAATAAACATGGCATGATATGATCTACTAATCTAATAATTAGGTAAACCGACCGAATTAGTTAATGAAAAAGAGAGGAGTGGAATCACGCGGGTTGATTTTGGAGATTGCTATGTAATATTCTTGAATATTAACAATCGATCTGGTCAAAGCCTTTCATAAAGCTATAGCCTTACTGTCCAACTGAAATTGAGATATCAAATAGGGAAATGATTTATACACTATAGTACTTTTAGGGTGTTTGAGTCCTAGCATTTTCTTTGAAAGGAAAATCTCATGTGATTCACATAAAAAATTTATTTTTTTTATGATGAGCTCTACTTTTTTTTTTTTTTATTTTTTTTTATTTTTTAGTGATGCATGATGTTTATCCAATGTATGATTATATCTAGCGTTACTCTATCATATGCATGCGATTTGTTTTTGACATATTTGACCTCATATTCTAATTAGAGGATTCGAGAAGAAGCAGAATGTATATATAACTCCAGCAATTGGAAAAAGAAATTAAAGATGCGAGGATCAAGAATTAAGCTGGATGCGTGAATATTGATCTTTTGAGTTTTGGTCATAAACACGTGTGGTCTTGATCTATATATAACCTATTTCTCTACGAGTAATGATTAATACAATCGTGAAATGCATAAGTGTCGTGTAGTTATTTTAAAAAAAGTAGATTCAATATTAAAAATTAATTTTTTTTCTTGTAAGTCTCGTATTTATTCATTTTTTTTAAAATGTTTACACGACGTTTACACACTCATGATTGCAAATATTATTTTTCTTTATCTATATATGTTAATTCAAAATGAAACGGATACGTAATTCAGATGATCTCATCTCTTGTACAATGTATATATAGAATATATTAATGATACTAATTTTCTCTCTGTTTTTGTTTGTGGTCAAGAAAGCGGACGGCTGCAACCTGCATGCATGCATATACCACAAAAATGATTAACCAGCTAGACATGATGTTGATTTTTGACGTTTGCATGTAAAATTCTAAACGAAAAAAATTTAATTGCAAGTGATTTTGCACACTAATATGTGCACTTATTTAATATGATTGGTTAGAAATTAAATTTTATTAAAAATAATATTAATTTAAATTTAGAATATGAAGACAATAACATTATTTGTACGTAAATTTAATACGTAAATTTATTTGTACGTAAAACTTATTCTAAACAAGATGAACGTACGTAGTTATGTATGAAGCAAAGATCGAGTTATAAAGCTTAAAATATTGCGTGCTTCCTACATAACTATTTTTTCTCCCATTTTTCATGTTCTAAACGTTGAGGAATTCAAACTAATCTGCAATACTGGGTTAGTTCATGCATATTGTCGATATGGACCATTAAATATATATATTTCAAGTACTGCTATATATCAAAACATATATATCTATCTATATATATATATCATGTATGATTTTCATTGACTATAATACTCGATCGGATACTTAATTGGAATATATATGTAATCTGAACACATTCTATTCGACAGGAAATGCCAAAAGTACTTGAAGACTCTTAATAATATTATATGTGACTCAGAAGATTCGATCCATCAACATTAACTGGGGGACCTAATGAGATTATATATACTTTGTAAGCCCTCTACTTTCCAAAGAAGCACGAGACCAGTAACCAAAATAAAGGACCACGCGATGGAGAAGTACTATAAGAATTAAAGTTGCATGGGGCAATCTCATGATCATGATGGATCATGGATCATGAACCATATATCATTTTAAGTACAGGACCACCAAAGCTAGCTACAAGTTTTCCCGTGGCCTTCCAACCATCACAAGATCAACTTTGATCTTCCTTCCTTCTCTCTCTCTGAAAATTTAAAAAAGTTATAATGATTATATGAGATGAAAAATTATCAAATCAGGCCTAAAGTTGATTATTAATTATACTATATAAATATATATATATATATATATATATTTATATGCAACAGCCAACGTCGTCATGGCTAGTCCAGCTTCCCCCTAATTCCAAAGTCTTCCCGATTGTGAACACGGAAAAAAAAAAAAAATGCAACAAGATAAATGGGAATTGGGTTTGACTTGATAATGATACTAACACCGAAAAATTAGGTTGCACTTGATAGATGACCATTCGTTTTCCCTTCACAGAATTCATGAGGCAGAGCATCCTTTAACCGTGTGGGGGCTGATTATATATTATAGAATATATATATATATATATATATATATATATAATATTGATTGTCTGTATTGTCCACGTACGTACATCCTTCTTGTCTCACAAGTTCACAACCAGTACTGATCGAACAACTTCTGATCACAAGGCTCATGAGAATTGAATCCCTACCAAACTGAAGTACTCATGAATTTGAAGTTTGTTTTGTACAGATCATCAGAGTTCAAAGATTTCTGAACTATGAAATATGAACTGAGTAAATTAATACAGCTCATATCATAAAAATTCAAAATTTGCTGTTAATACTCCTGCGCATATATGTCTTTTTCTTTGCCTGCTCAGACTCCATGTGTTGTTCTTTCTTTCAAGTTATATATCACATAGACAGACACCAACAGTACTCCAAAGATCGCATTGGAATAATGATAAATACTTCTCTAGAAATTATCAAGTCATGTGGGGCATGTTCCCAAAAGTGTCACTGCCTCTAAAGAAACCTGTTATTGGTCCACCTGGCATCCATAAGTCGATCAAGCCCGGCTTCCCCGGTAGATCTATGATGGCTAGCTGTCTGGTCCATATTAAGTAATATTACTAACTTGAAATGAAAACACCATCTATTATTCTCACTCAAACTCATCATCATCATCTATCCTTCTCTATGATCCTCCTGCACCGATCGATATTCACGCCTCCCTCCACATTTACAGATGATGGATTTCCCACCACCACCACCACCATTAACACAATCAGTACAAAAACCATTAATACCGTTTTCTCAGCTCTCTGTCTCATGTCCTGCTGTTCTTTCATATCTCTGATCTTCGACATGAACTCATCGTCTCTGCAACTGCATTACAGAAACTCTAGCTCATGTCTGCCACTGTCCCAATTTTCTTTCTTTCATCTGCTAATTGTTTACCTTTCTCGTTCAAACATATATAATGGAAAATTCCGGTTTCACCTTTTGACAACTTTCATCTACAAACTTTAATGACACGCGCACTACGTCCTGCATGCATGAATACATACATACATACATAACATACATACATATGGTTCCAAAGTTGTCACAAGCATAGCAAGAGAGAGCGACAAAACATAAAAAAAAACGCCATTAACACGTGTCACCAGAGTCAACAAAACTCACTATTTATAACCGTTCCAAGAGGATCATCAATCACTAACCCCGGCAGAAGTTTTTTAACGGTATGATCTACTCTACGTAGACTTTGAGGAACTCGAAAAAAAAAAAGGTACATGATGTCGTTTTCCGGTGCAAAAACCTTCTTCAACCGGTTCTGCGTGGCTGAATTCCATATGGAGAGTGCTGGCCGTAGCAGCTTCATCTCCAGTGATCATCTCTTACCATCCCTTGGTGCCAGAATTAACCAGGCAACTAAGCTTCGAAGATACATAGTGTCGCCTTTCAGTCCTCGTTATAGGTTGATCATGACCTTTGCCGGAATAATATTATCGCTTGTTCGTTCTAATATTTCGTTGCATAATTACATAGCTGCTGCTGCTGCTGCTTCTCACGGTCTTATCATTCCTCGTTTTCAGGGCTTGGGAGATGTTACTGGTTGTTTTAGTCATTTATTTTGCCTGGATTTGCCCATTCGAGTTTGCATTTCTGCCTTACAAACAAGACGCACTCTTCATCTTCGACAACATTGTCAATGGCTTCTTTGCCATTGACATTATTCTCACCTTCTTTGTTGCATATCTAGACAGCCACTCTTATCTTCTTGTTGATGATCCCAAGAAAATTGCAGTCAGGTGAACAATCTTTGCATCCTTTGGTGGTAGACTTAATTCGCGCAGCTAGCTTTACATAAACCAACGATTCTGCTTCTGTAAGAGAAATCACTTAGCTTCTTTCTTACATATATATGATCCCAATCCAACAATTCAGGTACATATCTACCTGGTTTATCTTCGATGTCTGTTCCACCGCTCCGTTTCAGCCAATCAGCCTTCTGTTCACAAATCATAGCGGCGAACTTGGGTTTAAACTACTCAACATGCTCAGACTCTGGCGTCTCAGACGAGTCAGCTCCCTATTTGCAAGGTCGATATATATATCTTCATGTTCAATATTCTGCCTTTGGTTTCTTCAGAATCCCCAATATATTCTCAAGGTGGAAGAATCACAATATAATAAACTAACACGCAAAGTTTCCCCATAATTTCTTCAGGCTTGAAAAGGACATTCGATTCAATTATTTCTGGACTAGGTGCATAAAGCTCATTTCTGTAAGTCACTAAAAGTTTTGGTATTATGGTTATACATCATACTCTCATCTTACTTTCATCTAACTATAATTATTAAATAATAAAAAATTATTCAATAAATAATCAATATTCAATAGTGATAAATATGCCACATCTTACATAATAGAATGAAATATAATGACAATATAGTGTATAGAATTTTCATTCCTTAATTATTAATTAATTTCCAAGTCATGATCTAAAAAGCAACTTCGATATATATTCAATTTCATGTGGATCCCAGGTGACCCTATTTACTGTACACCTTGCTGGCTGCATAAACTATCTTATTGCAGCGAGATACCCTGATCCAGGTAGAACCTGGATTGGGGAAAAAAACCGAGATTTCAAAGAAGATGGTCTTTGGGAAAGATATGTAACTTCAATATACTGGTCTATAACGACATTGACAACTACTGGGTACGGGGACTTTCATGCGGGAAACCCCAGGGAGATGCTGTTCGATATCTTCTACATGCTCTTCAACTTGGGATTGACGGCTTACCTCATTGGAAACATGACAAACCTCGTTGTTCATTGGACATGCCGCACTCGATGTTTCGTATGTGGTCTTTAATTTCTTGTATCTGCTCTCTTCTTTAATATTATTATTGCCATATATCTATATATCTCGCTTCAATTAATATTCATTCTTCACACACGCACACATGACGCATATATATACACGCTACTAGTACTAGGTGCTAAAGCCGGAGTGATGATCATGAGCCCCAAACACCAGTAGTACTATTACCACCAAAGGCCCCAGGCCATTTCTTGGGGGAAAAACTCGAAAGTTGTTTTTGGAAGATTTCCTATCTACCCCCGACTTTCTGACAATTTTATGGGGAAAGCTAAATTCCTGGAGCAACTCAAAAACCACGTGAATAATATTTGCGATTTTACGTTGTTAGTACCGCCGCTTCCAGTCCAGTTCTTTAAATTGGAATACATGCATGCATCTATACATTATATATATATATATATTTATTATATATAACTATATATGTGCTTAAATACACAATTGTAAACATGCATGATATGCATTATTCTAAGAGAGGACGATGGCGTCTTGGGGCGGATCATGAACATGATCTCTTCAAGTTTGAATAAAAACTACCAAACATGAACGGAAAATGATCCGCTCAAGTTTTTATCCGAACTTTGACGCCCTCAAGAGTCAAGTGGAAGAAAGAAGGACAGCATGAAGCTAGTCTTACAAGTAGTGGTGAAAAAAGAAATTGGTCAACCGGTAAATCAGGCCGGGGTTCCGTTCTAGTTCGGTCTAGTTTTAAATTGGTCCAGTTTAATATCGGTTCTATTTTTTTCAAAATCGGTCAAAGTCGGTCCGAGTTCAGGTTTTCTTTTCTAACACGGAACTGGATCGGGTTCATTTAAATATATATTTTAATTTTTATATTATATAAAATGCTTTTTATATGATTTTTTTATATTATATATAAAATAATCTTGTATTATACACTAAATTACTAATTAAAATAATATTAAATTTTAAAATCCTATATATATATAGTATATATAATATATCGGAAAAATAAGATCGGAGTTGGTAAAATCGGAAGTACCGATTTAGGGATGTAACTGGTGCGGTATCGGTTTTTTAAATCTTAAAACCGATATAAATCGATTCGGTTTTAAAATATGTCTAAAACTAAACTGAACTGGACCGGTTATACCTCTATTTACAATATTAATTATCACTCGTATAGATATTTTAGATAACATTAAATAAATAATATATATTACATAGTCCACTTCATGCATATGTTTCTCTCTTGTTTAAAACCTTCAATTCAAATAAGAACTTGAAGATTTTTGAACTTGAAGGGATCTGATCCAAACTTGAGGGAATTAAGTAGAAGAGTCCAAACTCGAGAGCTTCTAGAGGGAGATCGACAAATAGAGACTCCGAGTGAATCCTGTAGTTACTTATTGAACATTAATTTAATGCTGCCCAAAAAACTTATACGGATAAGAATTCATATTGCGTAAAAGAGAAATGATATTTGTAATCGTAAAGTATATAAATATTGTATAATCTTTTTTTAAAAAATAAGTAAATACGGGATGTATATGAAAAAAAAAATTAATTTTTTAATAATAGATAATTCTTTTTTAAAACGATTACACAATGATTACGTACTCTATGATTATATATAACATTACTCTATTGCAAAACTCATTTAATGTCTCTATCTCTAGCATGATGCCTGAATTTATGTCTCAAATTTGGAAAAAAACTTTAAAAAGGTGATTTTTATTTTCTCCCTTGGGGTCTGGATGCTAATATCAAGAAGTATGCTTTGGTTCTACAGAGAGATAGAGTGAGAGCTGCCTCAGAATTTGCAGCACGAAACCAGTTGCCCCCCGGCATACAGGATCAGATGCTGTCACACATATGTCTCAAGTTCAAAACAGAAGGATTGAATCAACAAGGGACCCTAAATGGTCTACCAAAAGCTATTCGCTCAAGCATCGCAGACTTTCTCTTCTTCCCCATTGTCCAGAAAGTCCATCTCTTCCAAGGGGCTTCTCGTGACTTCCTTTTCCAATTGGTAAAAGTTCACATGACTTATTAAACTCGAGTAGTAGATCATTATTGGGTAAACCATGAGTTTGGAGTTCTTTCATGGCGCATTGGTCATAAAGATGCTAAGTCAATCTATACTGTTTCACAAAAAGGTTTCAGAAATGGAGGCCGAGTATTTTCCACCCAAGGAAGATGTAATTCTGCAGAATGAAGCTCCAACAGATCTTTATATTCTGGTCTCAGGCGTGGTGGTGAGCTAATTTTCGTTTATTTTGGAATCTGGATGCAACTTTTCCTAAATAATGCCTACTAACATAATGTTGGTTCGAAAATGATGCAGCATTTCCTGTGCCGTACCGATGGGCGCGACAGAGTACGTCGTTAACCATAACACACATTTCATATTGAACAGAAATACAAAGATAAAACAGATCACATTCCAACATCCACTATGCAGGTTCTTGGAAAGGCAATTGCAGGAGATTCGTTCGGAGAGTCTGGAGTCTTATTGAATAGGCCGCAGCCTTTCACGGTTCGGACGACTGAGATTTGTCAAATACTGCGACTCAACAGAACTTCACTGATCAATGTCATGCAAGCAAATTCCAAGGATAGGCACATCATTATGAACAATCTTTTCCAGGTAGTTACAGCATTATTCATACTCTAGAGGGGGAAAAAGGTATCCATTATGA
Source organism: Juglans regia (assembly GCF_001411555.2). NCBI lineage: Eukaryota > Viridiplantae > Streptophyta > Magnoliopsida > Fagales > Juglandaceae > Juglans > Juglans regia. The sequence continues at coordinate 23,813,464 of NC_049904.1, forward strand.
GTTTTTCCATTCTTTCATGAAACATATAATTGAGAACCAATGCTGCACTCAACAGAAAATGAAGGGTCGAGATACCTTGGGCTTTGAAAACGCACATAAAGATCCAGAACTGATCCCCAGAGAATGGCTTGATGGAGAACCTATTGGAGGAAGCTTGTCACCTGCAGGATGTCAAGATAAGTACTCACACGATTATTCATCAATGCAGGAAGCAAGGGATGTTTATAGCACAGGATCAGAGACTATAGAGCAGAGTGAAACTGGCAAATGTCAAGTCTTTAAGAGATCCACAATGGATGTAAATTTGATGGCTGAGGATGGCCAAACAGCTCTTCATGCTGCAGTTCGCAGGGGGCATCTTGAGATGGTCAAACTTCTACTGGAAGGAGGTGCTAATGTAAACAAACAAGATGCAAGAGGATGGACACCAAAAGCTCTAGCCGAAGAGCAAGGAAACAAGAGCATATTTGACCTTTTACTAAGTTATGACAATAGAAGGAAACCAGATGAGCACAGAATAGATTTAATTGGGCCTGAATCGGCTGACAACAGCATGTATAGTCAAAGCAAACACAGTAAGCAAACTGGTCCTCAATCTGTCGACTCCCACTTAAGAAAAGAACCCACCAACTCCTGCTCATGCAGATATAGTTTTCCCATTGACACAGAAGTCATGACTAAAGTAATGAAGAAGAGAATCACCATCCATATGGGGCTTCAACTTGATGGTACATTACAGAGGCAACTTGGAAAGCTAATAATCTTACCTGATTCGATAGAGGATCTGCTCAAAATAGCAGGTAAGCATTGTTTGAATTAAAAATACTCGTACTAACCTGAAAATTGGGAATTCTAATTAAGTTTATAGAAATGATAGTTACAGTCGTGAGTAAGCAAGCGCTGTACAATTATTGTGAAAAAAATGAATAAATACGGAACTCACATGAAAAAAATTAATTTTTTAATAGTAGACCCCACTATTTTTCAAAGCGACTGCATGATACTTGTGCACTTTATGTATCATTACTCTTAAGCTTATTACAAATTTAAGAAGGCAGAAAAGAAAAGGAAAATGAAAAGGAAAAGGAAGCGAAAATTGGAAGGAAAACTAAATCTCATTTAAGCGTAGTTTGTTCCCCTAGATTTATCCTGAGGGTTACCTAGCGTCTTGTAAAACTGCAGGTGAGAAGTTTGGAGTACACAAACCTGCAAAAGTCATTAACGTGGAGAATGCAGAAATAGATGACATAAATGTCATTCGAGATGGTGATCATCTGTTTCTACTTCATAACGAGATTAATGGAGAAATATTGGATTGCTAAGTGACCTAATCATGGTTACTCAAAGCTAGGCAATGTAGTATCTTTTTTGCGTCTGTAGTGTTACTTCTTGTAATTTTACACAGTGGCAAGTAGGCAGTTATTGGAATAGGCAGTTACTGGAATATAAAAGAAATGTAAGCAGAGAAAGAGAATCATCGATTGGCATTGTAAAAGAAAATTCCGGAGGCACTACTACAACAAATTAGCATTTTTTCGCGAGTGATTTTGTCGCAATTAGTCTATATTTTTGTCCAAAATAACTTCCTGTTGGGATTGCCTCGAACCAGTCCCTCTGTGTTTCTCATTTCATGAATACAATTTCTGATACTTTTTCTACAAGATCCTTCTTATTACAATTCATTCCACTACAAGGTTTCTAACAATTGACATCAGAGCACTACGATCCTTTATGGTGGAGGGGACAAAGTTCAAGTTGCAGGAAGAAAATTTACCAGAACAAATTCTTGCATCAGTGCTTCAGCTCAGAGATTTAGTTGATCGAATGCATGCAAATTACAAGCACTTTCGGCAACAATTAAAGGAAATGCCGAATGATTTTACAGAATCCTTCGTTGAGTTGCAAGACCAAGTTAGCATGAATGAGGACAAAGAAAATGCAACGAAGGATGAAAAGAGTGTTCAGTTGCAGGACCACGTCACTGTGATGCAGGAGGATGAAGAGAGTGATTTTACGAAGGTTCCGTTGCAAGAATTTACTCTTCCCTCCCTCCCCTTAAATCTTGTACTTAGCAAAAATCGGTTTCTCCACACCTCACCCTCACTCTTGGACGAATCAGTTTCTGGGTTGTGGATTTTTGATCTTGGCATTGCATTCACACTCCCTCTCAAACCCGCAGAGCATGGAACGACATAGGGATAATGGGCACCGCCGTCACCCCTCGCCGACCCACCGTTGGCTATTCCCTCACCTTCGACAGCCAGATCTTGTTATGCCCCAAGGTGGAGCATTTTGGAGGTTCCACGTTCCACGGTGGAAGCCTCCTCCCACTCTTTGCTCAAGGCCGATCTAGAGCTTCTTCTCATTCTCTCTGCTCAGCAGAAACTAGGTGGCTCCTCCTTTCTATTTGACCTCACCATTGACTTTGCTACCCTGACCAGGATGGGGGACTTAAAAGGCGACCATCGTGGAGGCCGTGAGCGCTGAAATTGCAGCTACGGGTAAGATTCCTTCGCAGAAGAAAATCAAATGGCCATTCAAGCCCATGGTTGTGAACGTTTACAAGAGAGAAGAGAAGCAACCCTTCGCTAGGAAAATTTCCTCCATGGGAAGAATTCCTAAAAAATGGTCATGTCTCGTATGGCATCCTCCATGGGCAGAAAGCTTCACTCAATCTCTGTTTCTGTGTTTGTTTAGGGAATATTGGGCCTGTTTGGCCATGTGTGAGCTCTTGTCAGGTTTATACAAAATAATTATCATGAAGCTTGATACAAGAGGTCTTGAATCATCTTCTACATTTTTTAACGTTGGTAATGAGCTTTCCGGGAATGGGTTTTCCGCATCCCCATCATTTGAGCTCCCATACAAGATCGAATTTGATGGATTCCATAAGGAGGCTACGCTTGCTTTTAGTTTTAAGGAAAGGGTTATGGTGGCCACAGATTCTCAAGCCAGCATGGGCGGATACATTTCATCTCAGTCTGTAAACAAAATCAGCGGATGGACTTTCCATAGAGCTGTGAGGCATATCTGTTTATTTTCCAAAGGATTGCAGGATGTCTAATTGCAAAACCGATTAAACAATCCAAGAACTAAAAGAGCCAATCCAAAAAGAGCCACTCTCAATTTGGGGTTATTAGTTTGAAAAGAAAATGGAAGTCAATAAAAAAAGGGAAATGCTAAGTACAACCGTTGTATAACCGGCTGATAAATTGAGTCCCACTTTAATCGTTTCTTCCTCCCTTTTTCTCTCTCTCCCCTTTCATTTTTCCGTCTGTCAATAAAAATTTAGAAACTTGATGAATGTTTATCGGTAATTCCATGAGCTTCGCAGCCTCTTTACCTCTCCGTCTCTCTCTCTCGGGGTCTCTGGTCAAGTCCTCTAACCATACTGCACCACTTTCATCTCTATATTCCACTGACTCTCTATCTCGCACGGTATCTCTCTCCAAAAGCCACCACACTTCTCTCTCGTAGAAACTTGCAAACGGTGGGCGAAGGGTGTGAGCTCCATATTTGAAGTCTGGGGTGAGTTTTATTATTTTTTCTTTTCTTTCAAACTTATCAGAACGGCATGCCCATCGTAGTAAGTGGAAAGTTATTAAAATGAGTCATTTTGGACCAAATCAATATCAGAAATGCTACGTACAACCCATCGCTAGCTCCTTGATTTTGCTTGGAACAGAAGCAAAATTTGCTCAAGTTTCAGACACACACTCTCTCTCTCTCAAGTTTCAGAAATGTTACGTACAACCCATCACTCACAAAAGATTCAAACCCGCTGCTAACCTCCATCGCATTGAAATTCAAGTAAAAAAACTTGTTAAAAAAAAAAGAGAAATGGCTTTATATCTGGTTGGGTAAAGAGAAAATGAGAGAGTGGAGAGAAAGATTAAAAAAAAAAAATTTGAAGGAGAAAATGAGTGAAAGAAAAAACTGAGAGAGTGATAGAGAGGGAACGAAATGAGTGAGTGAGAAAAAATAAAATTTGTTATGCAACCGGTTACGTGGGGCTCCCTGAGCAGGTTGCAGTAGAGTTTTTGAAAAAAAAAAAAGCCCCTTCCCTTACTTGCTCTGAGGTGTTGAATGGGATTCTCAATGGATCCCTTATTTGTGAAGGGGACACATCCTTGAATAACCTGATCCAAAATTTAAAGTGTTGTGAGCCTGAGTTCCTTGTATATAAACTTAGAGGTTGTTGAAACTTGTTAAGTTTAAGGCCATTAGTATAACTATTGTTTGTTTGCTGGTTGTTGAGTGGCAGGAGTCTCTTTCAAAGAGTGGTGATAAATTGGATGAAAGGGTAAATATTGCACCTCAGTTGCTTGATATATTGCCACTTAGGGGTGTTTTTGGGTGGTATGAGATAAATTTACTAAAACTTTGGGGATATTATGTGATAGAGGAACAAATCTTGTGGCCCTTTGACAGAGGAAGGGGAAAAGAAATAGGAGGAAATCAATTGGTGAACCAAGCTTTGGATAATGTATCTCATTTCTTATATTTTGAATTTGATCTTAAAATGGATGGTGGAATACATGCTAACCTTGATGATGGTTTATGGAGGCAAAAAGATGAGGAATGTCACCAAGCATCCAAGTGTGATAATAGTGATGAGAAAGATAGACTTCCTTGCCACAACCAAGGAATTTACGAGGCTCTTGAATTAAGAGATGCAGGGCCGGGCTATAGGTTTGTACATTTGGAGCCTTGTTATTCCCACGTCAAAAATTGTGATAGAAGTTCTTTTTTGTTTCTAGAGTTGGATGGGAGTTCCTGTGGGAGAGGTCGGCCACAAAGAGCTTCCAGTGAGGGCCTTATGGCATCATGCTCCCCAACGATCGTGATTTTGAAGTTACTCTTACCAAGGAAGAGATATAGTGTTTGGACCTCATATATTGATGGGTTAGGAAAAACCCAAATTCTGCCAACTTTAACGTGATCCTCACTCGAGAGAACATTGGCCGTTTCTTGGTGTCACCAAATCGGTCACGAGTTGTAGGCTGTCAAATGCCTAGCTCGGCAGCTCCAAGGCCCTTTCATGGACAGAAGAGATTTGTTCCTACTTTGTTGGACCCTAAAGAAAAGAGGGCCTATACTGAGGGTGATGGATTCCGTGGTGAGTCACGTACCATTCATGATCCCGCTAACCTAGAGAAGGGTGTGGGGCAAGAATCCTCGCTTATCACTACTCTTGGTGAGGAACTTCTAGGGGCTTCCTCCCTTGTGGGTGAGTACTCGCCCATGTTTAGTCCTGGTGAGGAGTCAATTCTTTTAACAGTAAGTCAATAGTAACATTTATCTAGCTTGAATGAACCCTTATAAGCAATCTTTTGAATAGTAAGTCAATAGAGAAAATCAATTCTAATACTAAATGAACAATTTAGAAGAAAAAACTAGGAAAAATAAATGTTTATTAACTACCACGCCATATATTCACAATTCAAGCTAACAATAGGCACCATAATTTGATGTAAACCGTCATAAACCAAATGCAAGACTTCTAGGAATGAGTCAAGACCTAATAGCAGATAAAAAGAAGCACAAAAAGAAAAGAAAAGAAAGATAGATCCTAAAACCTTGCAGAATTCTTAGTGGCGGAACTTGGCATTCTCTTAGTTAACATCTTTCATGGACTAAGGTAGAGACTTAGATGACATGATCCAGATCACCGGCTAGGGTTATGCAATCCGCTTCGCTTAGGCCTAGCCTGAAGGCACAAATGCAGAGAGAGAGAGGCACTGACTCTGAGAATTGCTGTAACAAATATTTAATGGATTTGAATGAAATAATCAAGAAAGCTCACTTCGAGGGTGAGGACCTCTATGAAGAAGACATGAGAAGGAAATAGAAGATTCTTTTACTTTCTGGATAAATTTCAGAGCCAAAATGCTTTGTGCGTATATCTGACATGCTCTAACAGAATTTACCACATAGTGGCCCTAGACTAATAAACTAATAGCAAAATAAACAAACTGCAACCACATTCTAACGTTATGGGAGTAAGCCTAGTACCTAATAACAGCTAAATGTTTCCAGTAAAATAACAAGTTTTGCTAAATTATAAAAGAGGTAAAATGATTGGCCCATGGGCCTCACGGCTTCAATAAGTCTAATCTCTTCACTGTCTTCCATCATACTTCAAGCATACTTTACTCCCAAAGGGTTCATTACATTGAACATATTTCTTCCAGATCTCAGCTGCCTGTGGCAAGTCCTTACCCTTCAGAGCGCTTTGTCCACAAGGTGCGGATATGCCTCCCTCTGATGAGAGTAAGGTTCCCAAGTCGCATCTTTGCATTCTTTGTCTCGTGCTTGGTTCTAGGTTTTCTTCATACGGCACCCCCAAAACGTCTTCAAGTTCTGGCTTAAGAATCCCTAGTAGGGGTGGGCAGCGGGGCCTCGCACCCCGTTGCCCCACCCCACTTCTAGAGCCCCTAGCGGGGGGTGGGGAGGGCCCAACCAAGCCTAGCATTTCCCCCGCCCCGCCCCTGCTTACATTTTTATATATATATTATATAAACATAAATATATATTTATATTTTACAAATTATGTATATATAAATATATATTACAATTTATTAGACTTGTTTAGAAAGTATGCACTAACAAATTTAAAAACTAATACACTACAACTTATACAAAATATGCACTAGTATATTTAAAAATTACATAGTTTTTAAAATATAATCATATTTACAAATTTTAAATTTACAATTTGGGTCTAAAAATGTATTTTTAATCACTTTTGGACTTAGGAATAATTTTTAAATCTAGTGAAATGTAGTATATTTTTTAAGTGAACGGAGGCGGGGCAGATTGGGTATCCGCCTCGCTCCTCGCCCCAGCATCCCTGGGGGGACGGGGGTGAAAACCCCACCCCCCGTCCCATGCGGGGAGGGTGCGGGGAGGGGGTGGCCCCGCCCAGTAGGGGTGGGTAGCACCCCTAATCCCTAGAGCATCCACTGGGGGTAGCACATGCACGATTATAAACTTAACACCCAACTTTTTCTTGAGTTGAGAGACATGGAAGGTAGGGT